>NC_062556.1:48703059-49018059 GCF_016906955.1 Phacochoerus africanus | reverse complement strand
TTATGCTCCCCCCACCTCTTTCCTCTTTGGTAACCGTAAGTTTGTTTTGTATGTCTTTGGGTCTATTTCTGTTTCATGTATAAGTTCATTTGCATCATTTTTTAAGATTCTACATATAAGTGATACTCATATGGTATTTGTCTTTCTTTCTCTTTCTAACTTAGCTTAGTCTGATAATCTTTAGGTCCATCCATGTTGCTGCAGATGGCGAGACTTCATTCTTTTCATGGCTGAGTAGTATTCCATTGTGTATATGTACCACGTCTTTATCCATTCATCTGTTGACGGGCATTTAGGTTGCTTCCATGTCTTGGTGATTGTCAACAGTGCACCACCGCATTTGATCCAAAGCCACACTCAATCCTTCAGCCCGGGCCAGTGACAGAGCATGGCAGGATGTGAGGGTCCGGCTGTTTCTACCCAAAGAAGCACTCCGTTCTGGGCAAACTTGACTCCAGGATGTGGGCTAGCCAAGAGACTTCCTTAGAACTGTGCTGTAGTAAGAGGCTTTTCCTGCCCAAGAGTCCTTCTTCCTGTCCTTTCATAGACGCTGAACCCACACGGCAAGTCTGAAGGCTCTGCCTGCCTCCTTCCACTCCTTCACCCCTTGATCTTTCATAGGCATCACCTCCAACAGTTGTCTTGCACTTGTTCTAACTTTATCTTGGCATCTGCTTCCTAGAGGGCCTGGCTGACTGACAGAGAAGGATAATACATTTTAAACAACTGACTTACTCTTGCTTCATTTCTCAAATGACATAAGGTAGCTTAGGAAAAATGCACAGACTATAAAAGAAATACTGGAACGAGTCAAGGAAGTTATGAAAGAAAATAAAAGCCAAAGTTAGAAGAGAGCATCCACTAAGTTTGGAGTTACTAGAGAAAAAGGCCATCAACTTTGCATTATGTTTCTTAGCTGACGAAGCAGGGCAAGAAGCATGTTCAGTTACAACTTAACAATGTCCATTTCCTCAAAAAGAGCAAAGCAAGGGAGTTCCTGTTGTGGCTCAGGGGGTTATGAACCTGACTAATATCCATGAGGATGCAGGTTCAATCCCTAGCCTTGCTCAGTGTGTTAAGGATCCGGCATTGGCGCGAGCTGTGGTGTAGGTCACATACGTGGCTCAGATCCAGCGCTGCTGTGGCTGTGGTATAGGCTGGCAGCTGCAGCTCCGATTCGACACCTAGCCTGGAAACTTCCATATACTGCACAGGTGTGGCCCTGAAAAGCAAAAGCAAAATAAAAGAGCGAAGCAGGTATTTGAGCCTAGTCAAAGGATGGACAGGTTTTGACAAGCACAAACAGAAAGAGCATTCCAGGGAAAGAGTGTAGCGAAACTAAGGTGCTGATGTGCTTCTCAGAAGTGTAAGTAAGCTGCTTTGCTTAATTAATTCATTTAATAAATAGTTGAGCACCTGTTCTATATCCACACTTGATGGGACATGCTCATGAGGGTGGGAACGATATGCCCAGTTGTTTAGTAACCACGACTTACAGGTGGAAGGTGCCTGATGGACAAACTGTACGAGTCAGTGAGTAAATACATGCCACGCTCTGCTGCGTGCCCGAGATGAGACAGTCACAAAATACAAATACAGAGGCATCTAAGTAACACCATGTTGTCAAGAACAATAACCCAATTTTCTAGTAGTAAAAGAGAACATGTGTTAAGGGCTCCCAGTGGCTCCCAGTAATACACGGGTGTGGTAGGCAGAATAACAGCCCCTCAGATATGCCCACATCCCAATGCCCAGCTGATGTGAACGTGTCACCTTACACGGCAAAAGGGACTTTGCAGATGTGATTAAGGGTACAGACCTTGAACTGGGGCGACATGCCTGGATTAATCCGGTAGGCTCCATAGAACCACGAGAATCCTAACATGGGAAAGAGGAGGCGAGAAGTTCACAGTCAGAGAAGGAGATGTGATGACAGAAGCAGAGTTCAAAGGTACGGCCTCGAAGACCCCATACTGTTGGATCTGAAGAGGAAGGAGGCGGCCAGGAACCAAGGGATGCAGGCAGCCCTGAGAAGCTGGAAAAGGCAAGGCAAGGACTTCTCTGCTGGAGCCTCCGGAAGGCATGCAGCTCTACCATCATCTTGATTTTAGCACAAGTGGACTTCTGACCCCACCCCCTCCCCCAAACTGTGCAATGACAAAGTCCCGCTGTTTCAAGCCGCTGAGTCTGTGGTGACAGGAAACAAGTACAATGGGATTCATGTGCATTATGACATTTTCATCGTCCACAAACTTATAGAAACTTTTTTTTTAAGGCCGCATTCACAGCCTATGGATGTTCCCAGGCCAGGGATTGAATCTGAGTTGTATCTGAGATCTATGCCACAGCTGTGGCAACACTGAGTTTCTAACCCACTGTACTGGGCCAGGGATAGAACTCATGCCTCCACAGCAACCCAAGCTGCTGCAGTCGGCTTCTTAGCCCACTTTGCCATAGCAGGAACTCCTCATTTTTCTTTTGCAGATGAGGCAACTGAGTCTCACAGAGGTTAAATAATTATTTCCAAAAAAAAAAAAAATTGCAAAGACCCAGTATCAAAAGACAAAGAATTTTAAATATCACAAATTTTTTTTAATTGTTCACATATAGAATGAATAATGTTTTGGGTATACTGAGTTAAGATGTTAAATATTAAAATTAATTCTGCCTATTTCTTTTTACCTTTTTAATGTGGATTCTAGAAATGTTTAACATATATATATGGCTTATATGTATTTCTAAATGATTTTTTTTTTTTTTTTTTAGCAAGAGACACCCGCTTTAGGAAGGTAATGCAGGAAGCGACTAGAATGTGGTTTGAAAGACACTGCCCTTGGAGAAGCCCAGCTGGGAAGCTGTGACTGTGGTCTCAGGAAGAGTTGATAAAGGTTCTTGTCAGTCTCAAAACAGACTTCTTTCCTTTGAGGAGTCTACAGTCTAACCCTAGAGAGTTAAAATAGAAATTTATGGCCTAAAATGAAATAGTTCCCTTGGGCTACTTTGCCTGAGAGGGAGATGCATGTTGGAATAACTGAGGAGCGATGCAGTGTTGCCAGGGAGACATGAGTCCTCAGTTGTAGAGCTGGAGCCAATAGTAATAATAAGAGCAATGGAGCTAACACTTACTGAGCATTTACATGCCTGCCACTGATTTACATGCTTTGCATACATCAACTCATTCTTTTTTTTTTTTTTTTTTTTTTTTTGCTTTTTAAGGATGCACCCACGGCACATGGAAGTTCCCAGGCTAGGGGCGGAACTGGGGCTACAGCTGCCGGCCTACACCACAGCCACAGACAACAATGCAGGATCCAAGCCTCGCCTGTGACCTATACCACCGCCCACGACAACGCCAGATCCTTAACCCACCGAGCAAGGCCAGGGATTGATCTGCAACCTCATGGTTCCTAGTCAGATTCATTTCTGCTTCACCACGATGGGAACTCCAACTCATTCATTTCTAATGGCAACTCTATGTGGTAGATATAATAATGATAATAATATTATTATTCCCATTTTACAGATGAGGAAAGTGAAGCACAAAGAAATTTAGGAACTTGTCCATGCTCTCACATTCAGGAAAGACAGAACTAGGATAAAACCTGAGGATCCTGCATTGCGACGAGCTGTGGTGTAGGTGGCAGACATGGCTCATATCTGGTGTTGCTGTGGCTGTGGTGTAGGCTGGCTGCTGCAGCTCTGATTCGACTCCTAGCCTGGGAACCTCCATATGCTGTGGCTGCAGCCCTAGAAAAAGCAACAACAACAACAAGAGCTGCTAGCGAACAACTGAGTGGGTGTTCACGGCAGATTCTAATCCTGGGCAGGAGTTGAGCACAAGGACCTTCTAATTACGATTCTTTCATCTTACCAGCTCCCAACCTGATGCTCTCCTTGCCATTTGAATGGATTGCCTGCCTCTCTTCTGCCCAATTCCAATATTTACTTCAAGATTTGATTCAAAACTGACCTCGATCAATGAATGAGCGCTCCCTGTCTGTCCCTCTTCTACTCTGTATCTCGTGCCCTCAGCTCTTCCGTGTATTTTATTAGGAACCTATTCATACACAGCTGTACAAGTGTTTTCTAATTTCCTCAGTGGATGTTATCCCTTCAGACAGTCACAGAAGGACACAGACCTTGTCTCTTTCCTTCTTTGCAACAATCAAGCGCTTTGTAGACAGTAGAAGAAAAAGAGGCGGGGGAGGAAGAAGAGGACCTTGGCAACTAGTTTCTTTCTCCTGTTCTTTTAACAGATTTCCTGTTTTCTGTGAGGAGGCTCCCTGTTCCTCATGGGGCTTGTGCTATTATTGGTGAATCATAACAGCACAGGGTTCCTGGAGTTCCCGTCGTGGCTCAGTGGTTAACGAATCCGACTAGGAACCATGGGTTCGATCCCTGGCCTCGCTCAGTGGGTTAAGGATCCGGCGTTGCCATGAGCTGTGGTGTAGGTCACAGATGCGGCTCAGATCCCGTGTTGCTGTGGCTCTGGCGTCGGCTGGTGGCTGCAGCTCCGATTCAACGCCTAGCCTGGGAACCTCCATATGCTGTGGGAGCGGCCCTAGAAAAGGCAAAAAGACAAAACAACACCACCACCAAACAAACAAACAAACAAAACTCACAGGGTTCCTTGTATGATCTGGAGCCTCTGGTCCATAAGCAAACTCCCTTCTGCCCTCTTATCACCACCCCAGCCCCCTCTTAGGATTCTTCCTCCCCTGCAGCATTTATCTGCCCATCTTCTCCCCACGGTGGCATTTTAGTTGTAACATGGCTCAAATCCAGGACACTACACCATGTAATATAAACAGAAGTCTTATCCTGCCCTGTTCTTTCACTCTTCAAAGGAACATTTACCCAGCCAAGAACTGCTCCAGGAACCTAGCATCTGTGAACAGACCAGATAAGACTCAGGTTTTCATGGTGCTTATTATATGTGAGTTGGGACATTAAAAGCCAGGGGGCTCCCGAATGTTATTGTCAGTGCTTTGTTCTGGTTTTGCTTATTTTTTGTTTTGGTAGTAATGTTGAATTCGACTAATTATTTCTTTTTGAATTTTTGCACCAATTTTTCATAAAGGAAATAGGGGTTTCAGTTTTCTCATATTTTCTTTGGGAATCATGATGACACTAGCTTCATAAAATGACATGGGCAGCTTTTCCTCTTCATCCTTTTTCAGCAGCAACTGTAGAAAAAAGGATAACTCTTACTAGGAAGTCCAGGAGGGCTTGCTTGCAACTCCATTTGGGCCTAGGCTTATTTGGGAGGAAAGGGCTTTGCTAATTACTTCACTTGCTTATTAATCTGTTCAAATTCTTTCTTCCTGCCAGTTCTAGCATTTAATATTTTTCCTAGGCCTTTATTCATTTTACCAGAGCTTCCAATTTAATTAGCTAATAATTATTTACAATATACTTTTATTGGTTTAAAATATCTATGGTGTCTACATTTGTTCCTCCTTTAAAAAAAATCTGTATTTTGTTAATTTGCAACATTTTTTCTTGACCAGTCTGACTAGTGTTTTATCTACCTTATTTGCTTTTATTTGAAACAGGTTTTATTCTTGATAATCCTATTTTTGTAACTTAAATTTTACTGATTCTGGTCCTTGTCTTTATTATTTAATTCTCTGCCACTTGTCTATGTTTGTATGACCAACCACTCAGTGCTTACTGGACTGAAACGGGTGTTTATTATTGTCTCTCATGGTTCACTGGGTGTTGCTCCATGAGGGTTTGTTTTCTTTTAACATGGTGACTGGTTCTTTTGACACACCCTGAAGAGTAAGTGTTCCAAGACACCCAAATAAAAGCCACAAGGCTTCCTAAGACCTAGTCTCAGAAGTTTGTTTGTTTGTTTCTCATCTTTTGTCTTTTCAGGGCCGCACCCACAGCATATGGAGTTCCCAGGCTAGGGGTCGAATCAGAGCTACAGCTGCCGGCCTACACCACAGCCACAGCAGTGAGGGATCCAAGCCACGTCTGTGACCTACACCACAGCCACAGCAACGCCAGATCCAAGCCGCTTCTGCGACCTACACCACAGCTCATGGCAACGCCAGAACCTTAACCCACTGAGCGAGGCCAGGGATCAAACTTGCATCCTCATGGATCCTAGTCGGGTTCATTAACCGCTGAGCCATGAAGGGAACTCCCTAGACATCATGTCTTAGAAGCACCATCTGACTGTGAGAACGGGAAGAATAGATGGTAGCCATTTATAAACAACATTTTAGTATCCTTGATGTTTGGGATTTTTCTGTTGATTTTTCTTATGACTTATTGGGTTAAATATTTGGTTTTCGTCAAATTGTACTTGTTTCCGGGTAACAATATTTAAAATTATGAATATCACTCTAAGTGTTGGTATAGATGTTTTTCACAAATACTGATATAGAACATTTTCATTATCATACAAGAAAATTTTTCTTTTTTCTTTTTTTTTTTTTATCGTCTTTTCTAGGGCTGCACCTGTGGCATATGGAGGTTCCCAGGCTAGGGGTTGAATTGGAGCTGTAGCTGCCGGCCTACACCACAGCCACAGCAACATGGGATCCGAGCCGTGTCTGTGACCTACACCACAGCTCACGGCAACGCCGGATCCTTAACCCACTGAGCGAGGCCAGGGATCGAACCCATGGTTCCTAGTCGGATTCGTTAACCACTGAGCCACAACGGGAACCCCACAAGAAAATCTTTTTTAGTCTCTTTTATGATTGACTTTCTAACTTATGTTTTATTATAATTATGTTATTTAATATCCAAACAAATGGCATTTTTAGCTCTCCTTTTGTTAGTTATTTCTAACTTTATTGCATTCTGTCTTACAAACACTGTATGATGGAATTTAAATTTCTTTTGCGGCCTAATTTATGGTCTATCTCCTAAAGTGTTTTGTTTTCTATAGTAATTTTCTGCAGTACAAAATTCTAGGAGTTCCCATTGTGGCGCAGAAGAAACAAATCTGACTAGGAACCATGAGGTTGTAGGTTCGATCCCTGGCCTCACTCAGTGGGTTAAGGATCTGGTGTTGCCGTGAGCTGTGGTGTAGTTTGCAGACATGGCTTGGATTCGGCGTTGCTGTGGCTCTGGCGTAGGCGGGCAGCTGTAGCTCTGATTCCACCCCCAGTCTGGGAACATCCATATGCTGAGGGTGCGGCCCTAAAAAAAAAAAAAAAAAAAAAAAAAAGACCAAACGAAGAAAGGGATACATTTGGAGTGTGAAAGTTTTAATGTGATATATTAATATATACTGGTTATGTTTGCTGATTTGGTTTAATGTGGTTTGCTGATCATTTATTCTGTTAACATCCCTTTAAATAAATGGACCTGTATTTTCTTGTTTTTCTTCCTCTAATAATTATCACTGCCTGTCTTCCTATTGTCCTTTATCATCCAGTCACAGAGGCACCTAAACAATGTTGCAGTGCAGGTACATCCACATTATTTTGTTTCTAGAAACTTTGTGCAGTTTGACCTGCTGATCAGACAGCCAAGCCCTAACAGACCAGCGGCATTTCCTCCCTTCCCCCCATTGAAGAGTACCATAAATTTTACACAAGGCTTCCTAGCTCAATCTGGGGAGGGGGGAGTCATAGAAGAGTGGGCATCACAGTCTTCCAGTCTCTTACACATGGGTCAGATATTCAAAAAGACATATTTGGATGGAAAACTACTTGCTTTATTTTCGAAGGAGAGAGGATGCATGACTCACATTATGATTTTGCAACTAAGGACCGTTCTAACTTTAAGAAAACCTAGTATTCAAAAATTAAAACTTTTAAAACAAACTAGGTAGCAGTTACACACATATCTCTGTTTACCAAAGGTTTCACCAGAGTTTTCTTTTAAGCAAACATCTAGTCCTTTACGCTTTCCTCATTGTGTTTCAGAAAGCTATTTACAAACTTCAGGAGTCTATTTACTTTATAAAGCTGTTTTTGTTGTTGTTGTTTTTTCAGGGCCGTGCCCGCGGCTTAGGGAAGTTCCCAGGCTAAGGGTCCAATCCGAGCTGCCGCTGCTGGTCTACACCACAGCCACAGTAACCCCAGATAGCAGCAAGGGCTGCGACCTACACGCAGCTTACCACATCGCGGAATCCTTAACCCAATGAGCAGGCCAGGGGTGGAACCCGAGGGCTCATGGAAACTAGTCGGGTTCGAGTTACCGCTGAGCAACAGAGGAATTCCCTAAAGGCGATTGTTAAACAGTAATAACCCTGATGACAAAAATCATTTTTAGGAAAATTGAAAAAATAAAAATACTTTAAAATTTATAAATCATCATAATAAAAATCATCTGTAATCCCAACGTTAACACTGTCATCACTTTGCTTTAATTTCCCGCAGTTTCTGAAAACACCGTATGTGTACACGATGTATATTATTATGATATACCCGTCAAGGGGTACAAGGCGTGTATCATTAGAGCCCGTATTTTACCCACTTGGGTTACGCGGGGCGGGCGCGGCCATCCGAGGCCCCGCCTGGCGCGCGGAGGTGTGTCAACTGCAGCAGCTGCTGTTTATCCCCCGAGCCCGGAACCAGCTGCTGGGCTAAGGCCGGCCCTACAGACTCTCGCTCCGTTCTTCTTGCTGCTCCACCTCCTCAAACTTTCCGCTTTCCACTTTGAAAGTCTCCTGGGCATCTAGCTGGCTCCAGCCCTCCCACATTCGCTGCAAGACGAAAAACCCTCTAAAAGCCGCAGTCACGTCAGAGAGAGGAAAGCAGCCGACACTCCTCCCGGAACCAGAAGGACGAGGCCCCGAGGCCGGCGGGGTGGCGCGCGCTCCCGCTTGGGCGCGGCCCCCTCCAGCCCCCGACCCCGCCCTCCGCGGACGCGCCGCGGCGGACACGCGCCCGCCCCCCTCGACGGAGACGCGCTGGGGGAAGCGCGCGGCCGTCAGTCCGGGCGCCATTTTGGACTCGGTGTCTGGGCCGCGGTGCAGGGGCAACTGCGCGGGGCTTGTAGCTCGCTGAAGGCGTCTCTTGAGGGGACTGGGGGGGTCCCGGGAGAAGCACGCAGGCTGCGCGGGACTGAGAAGAGAGGCTTTTCCCTGGGCCGTCAGAGCCGCAAAGGTGGAGCCGAGTTGGCGCCCGCCCCGGGACCAGCGCCTCGGATGCGGGCGGAGCGCGGGGGGCCTCGGAGGCGGGAGCGCGAGGCGCGGGGCCCCGGGGGCCTCATGTGAGAGCCACGGGACCAGCCGCCCCCGGAGCCCGGGGTGCTGTGTTGGGGAAGCCGCCCCTGGCAGCAGGTAACGTTGGAGGGCCGGGGCCTTCGGGCCTTGGCCGGCGCCGGGGCGGGCCGACAGGGAGAGGGGGTCCCGGGCGCGCGCCGGCCGCCCCTCGGGAGCGCGGGGCGGGGCGCGGCGCCCGGGCGGTGGAGCCTGCTCGGGGGCGTTGCCCCGCGTCTGGTTCAAAACAAGTCAAAAAGGCGTGGTGTGTGGCTTTGTTACCCTCGGCGGGGGCTGGGGACCGGCACCGTGGAGCTCTTGTTCTGCCAGGCTCTTCCCGGTGTCTGTTACGGCCGTGTTTGTAGCGTGAGAAAAGAGACTTTAAGGTGTCAAAACAGACTGCCCTGGGTAGGGCGCAGGAGAAATGTCTGGGAAAGCCTATTTTCGGGAGTGGCGCGGGAGGAGGGGACACCCCTGCGCGCGTCCCCGGGTGGAAAACTTGGTCAACTTGTGATGGGCTGCTTCCCGCCTGCTATGAGCGAGAGTAGCCCTTTCAGGTGGGATTGCAGACATGGAACAGGAGGCAACCCATTAAATGATTGGCCTGCACCTCCAAGCTAAGAGATGAGATGACTGTTATTTTCTGATCCTGTCCATTGCGGCCCAGATCTTTCAGAGTCTTCCTATCCCTGAAATCTTTACAAAAATGCCGTCAATTCCCAATTATCTACAAATGACCGCTAAACAAATTTTCACTACCACACTCTCTGAGTTAGTCTCTGCACTGTTTTATGTTTTACTCTTGTATTTCAGCCAAAGAATGCATACTAATTTTGATATTATAAAAGACTTTTTAGAGCTAAATACAAAAGGGCTTTTAAAATCACTGCAAGTGCAGGGTGCTAAAAGTGCCTAATACAATGAGGGACACATGGCTGAGTGTTCTCTTAGGCTCTTCATTTGATGAACAAGTTGACTGCTTCTTTCAGAGACTCCGGAAATGTGAGGAGTTAATTCTGTAACTCTCTGTGCTGCCCGACTAGGCCAGAAACTGTTAGTTCACCTTTTTTTTTTTGTCTTTTTAGGGCCACACCCACAGCATATGGAAGTTCCCAGGCCAGGGGTTGAATCAGCTACAGCTGCCAGCCTACACCACAGCCACAAGCCACGCAGGATCCAAACCACGTCTGTGACCTGCACCTTAGCTCATGACATCACCCTATAGTTAACCCAGTGAGCGGAGGCCAGTCATGGAACCCTCATCCTCATGGTTCCTAATGGAATTTGTTTCCACTGAACCACAATGGCAACTCCTTAGTTTACTTTTTGATGCTTCTTAGTAGCATCAGTCCCTCACCAAACGCTTTTAGTGGCCGAAGTTGCATTAGTTGTTTGGAGCCGGGAAAAGTTGTAGTTTGAAGTGAACTGCCAGAGCCGTAAAGAGGCCAAGTATGCTAGGTGCTCTACAGAGGTGTAGGTGCTCCACAGAGTCTCTTAGACATTGATGGTGCAGCTTGTCTTCTGCACTCCTGTTCAAACGTAAGAGGTGTTTTCTGCACACAGAAGTTCCAGGGCCAGGGATTGAACCCACACCACAGCAGCAGCCCAAGCCATAGCAGTGACGATGCTGATATCCTTAACTCACTGAGCTATCCCGGAACTCCAAGAGGTGTTTTCATTTTGATTAAAAGTAGGAGATAAGTAGTCCATTGAGTTAATCCTTTGCAGACTGGTGGAGGCTCTGAATTGTTTAGCTTTCTATGTAGCAGAGATTCGTGTGTATAGAGATTTAATAAGAATACTTTTGAAAGCAGTGTACATTTTTGCATGAATAAGTGAAATCATCTTGGAATAGAATTTGACATTTAAAATTTTTCTTAGGCACCCACTATGATCGGTTATTTTTATGCATAAATGAGGATAATACAAAGACCATTTTTATTAGCATTTAGTTTTACATTTTTTCTTTTGCTTAATAGACTATAATTCTGACATATTACAGTCCTCTATAACAATTTACTACTTGTTCAGCTAATCATAGTCTAGTAAGTGCTTAAATATACTTTGGTGATCATGTAGTCTTAGATATCTAGACCAAGAGATACTGTACCTCAGTGGTGCATACTTCTTTTTAATGTGTCAACTTTTTTCTTTCCTCAACTTGGAAAAGTATTGAAATATACTTTATTTGAAATGGGGCTGCAGTAGACAAAAGAAAGTGTATGTTATTAGGATCAAAAAAGCATTATCAAAAGTAGTTGTGTAAATAAGGCTGTCATTTTATTTTTGTATTTTCATTTGTATTTTCCACGTACTTTAAAGTAAAATGAATCATTCTCTTTTTAAGTTGAATAGTTCTCGTTTTAGAAGACTTCTCCAGAAACAGGAGATGAACATTCTGTAATAAGGAGTGGAAATTCTAAAGACAACTTCATTCTTTTTTGAATCTCTGTATCTCAGTAGTTTTAGGTAGTCAGAAGAGAAATTATAAGCCCTAGGTAGCAAACTCTTTGTTCTCTGACCCAAATTTTATATGCTAAAATTAAAGTAAGCCTTCAGGATAAGTTAAAGCAGAAAAATGGGTCATAATGACAGTGTTATCTTAACCTCTATTGGGGCATTATTCCTAGGAGAGAAATTATTTTAAAGAGGACATTGTAGATTATATTACCTTTTCTCTAAACATATTTAAAAAAATTCTTAAATTCACATGTAAGTTTTAGCCTTCCATAAAACTACTCTCTTGCCATCACCCCATCACTGTTTTCTTCCTTCCTCTGCTCAGTAGTATATACATCATTTACTTCCCTTACAGTTGGAAGTAGGAGTAATGAAGAATAGCAGTTTATTGCACAGGTACTAAGACTTCTTGGGCTGGTTTTAGTGGCATGAAAGCCAGGGTCCTGTGCCATTTTCCTTTAGCCCCAGTACTGTACAGTTTTTACTAGCTCCTGGATAGACAGTCTGCAGAGATGTATTTGGTTAAGAGCCATGCATGGGTACATCGTTTGCCCCACACAGGAATCAGAATTCTTACAGGCTAATGTGCCAGAAGAAGGGAGTTGGAATCACAAGCAATCCTTTGCAAAAAAGCTGTAAGTCTAAATCCAAACCATCACCCTGCCAGAACTGCTGTCTAGAGACAAGTATTATAGGCTCTGAACTAAACTGGAGTACCAGCAAATGGTTTGGAATTACCCCCTTTAGTAGAGCCTTCAGTACTTATTTTTCCAAATAAATCAAAATTGGATCTTTTTATCTGATTACAGTGTAATTCACTGACATTAAATGTGTAGGCGTTCCCACTGTGGTGTGGTGGATTAAGGATCTGGCATTGTTTCTGTGGCAGTGTGGGTTCAATCCTGTACCTGGCACGGTGGGTTAAGGATCTGGCATTGCCACAGCTGTGGCTTGGATTCAGTCCCTGGTCTGGGAACTTCCATATGCCACGGGTGTAGCCGAAAAAGAAAAAGAAAAAAGAAATATGCAAAATAGAAGCATGTTGGCCAAGAAAAAAAAAAAACAAACAAACCTATAATCCCACCACTATTGTTTTCCCACTATTATGAATATAATATTCTATAACCCCCAAGTTGCAGTTAGTTACTAGTGTGGTGAATCTACTTTTAATGTGTTTTCCACGTACGTAAGCTTGTGTTCTCACACTCTTTGTCATACACACTTCATTTTAAAACAAATCTAGGATCATTCTTTGCCTTCTGGTTGGTAACTTCTGTTTTTAATGTGTCTTGCACTTTAATGTCTTTAATACTGGACTTGCTTTACTGTACCTGAGTTCAACTGTCATGGATATCTCCTTTCAAAACCCTAATGTTACTTAATTCCTCACAAGAACCATGTGTGTTTCTCTTGTCCCCATTTTACAAACTGAAGCACAGGAAGGTCAAGTAATTTGTTAAAGGCCACATAACCAGTGAGAGGAACAGCCAGGAATTAAACCCAGGGAGCTTGATTCCAGAACCCATTCTCTTTAACCACACTACTGCTTTACAACAACAACAAAAAACACTATTTCCAGAAATACAACTTCAGTAAAACATTGCAACAGCATGTGATGCGTTGAAAGAAAAAAACCACATCCCAGATCGAACTATGCATAGTAGACATGAGTTGGCTCATTTTAAGCAAAGGTTGGGTCTGGCAGGAACACATATCGCAGGTCACTCAGTGTGGAAAGATTTTTTTCTTTTCTTTTTTTTGGTGTTTTTCTGGGGCTGCTCCCTCGGCATATGGAGGTTCCCAGGCTAGGGGTCTAATCAGAGTTGTAGTCATTGGCCTACGCCAGAGCCACAGCAACTCTGGATCCGAGCCGCGTCTGCAAACTACACCACAGCTCATGGCAACACCGGATCCTTAACCCACTGAGCAAGGCCAGGGATGGAACCCTCAACCTTATGGTTCCTAGTCGGATTCGTTAACCACTGTGCCACGATGGGAACTCCGGAAAGATTTGTTGACTGCTTAATTCACATCCTATCTGAAGGTTCCTGGGACTCTGCCTTGAATTCAGGAACTCAAATATAGTAGATATCCCTAGACAAATTTTAAGAAATCTTGAGTAAGTGTCACTGTAGGTTATCTTTTATATTTCTTTTAGTTGCCTATAACTTTTGAAATATAAATTCTTGTTTAGTTTCAAAATTAAGATAAACTTCTCTCCCAGGTAGTACAGTACAAATACAAATGTTTTAAAAGCACCTGCCAAAGATGTAAGTTTGTAAAATGACAGTTGGTCTCTATTGGCATTTTTTATTATATTTCGTTTTGATATTCTTCTTGAATTACTGTCCAGTTCTTCCTGCATGCTTGCATTTATATTTATAACTACATGTACACACACCTCAGTGACAGAAGAATGAATTTTGGGTTTATTTATCTTGAAAAGTTAAGTATGAAAAAAAGATGATTTTACTTTTCTGAATAGGATGAAACGAGGAGGAGGAAGAGATAGTGACCATAATTCATCAGAAGAAGGTACCGCAGAGAAATCCAAGAAACTGAGGACTACAAGTGAGCCTTCTCAGACTTGTGATTGGGGTAATCTCCTTCAGGACATTATTCTTCAAGTATTTAAGTATTTGCCTCTTCTTGACCGGGCTCATGCTTCACAAGTTTGCCGCAACTGGAACCAGGTATTTCACATGCCTGACTTGTGGAGATGTTTTGAATTTGAACTGAATCAGCCAGCTACATCTTATTTGAAAGCTACACATCCAGAGCTGATTAAACAGATTATTAAAAGACATTCAAACCATCTACAATATGTCAGCTTCAAGGTAATACTTTAAACCCTTTTGTTTAAAAATAAAGCATATTTAGTGGCTTTTGTGTCATAAACCAGTACATATTCTCTTGTATTTAAACCATTG
The DNA here is from genome assembly GCF_016906955.1 of Phacochoerus africanus. Lineage (NCBI taxonomy): Eukaryota > Metazoa > Chordata > Mammalia > Artiodactyla > Suidae > Phacochoerus > Phacochoerus africanus. The sequence continues at coordinate 49,003,497 of NC_062556.1, read as the reverse complement.
TCTTTTTAGGGAAAGTGCTTAAAGATTTAGAGTAATTGGGTACCTTAGAAGCTGTCACAAATAACTACATTGAGCTTCACTGTTCCATTTTATTATAAATTTTAGTTTCTTAAAAGAGCAGAAGGCGGCATTAAATAAGCATAAATCATGTACCAAAGCTGTCACATTGAATTGGCATGAGGCAGAAGAAATATCTGATAAAACTAAATATGTGGGGGAGTTCCTGTTGTGGCTCAGCACGCTAAGAATCTGACTAGTACCTGTGAAGATTCAATCCCTGGCCTCGTTCAGTGGGTTAAGGATCTGGCCTTGCAGCAAGCTGAGGCGTAGGTTGCAGACATGGCTCAGATCCTGTGTTGCTGTGGTGTAGGCCGGCAGCTACAGCTTTGATTTGACCCCTAGCCTGGGAACTTCTATATACTGCAGGTGTGGCCCTAAAAAAAAAAAAACTAAAAATGTGTAGATTTTCACTTATTTGCTATTTCTATCTAATAGGGACCGGGTTTTGGCTTATTGATGGCTTTATGATACAGGGTCTTTAAAAAAAAAGGAGGTACAAAAACTTTATGTAAACTTGGTTTAGATGAATATATTTTAGATAGGAATAGAAATAGGCATATGGAAGAATGCCAGTGAGAACTGTTGTTTCTTTTCATTGCCAGCAGGGACATACTGGAAGTTAGGCAGTGATGAGATAAATGAAGTGGCGTGGCTTTTTGAGATGTGCAGCATAGTTTAAGGAATCATTTGTATGAGTACAGAGGCTTGTCATGTTTTGTTTTGGGGATGAATAATGTGGGCATGTTTATTTACTAAATCCTTAACAAACTTGGTGACTATTGTTGGAAAGTAGTGCATGCATACCTGATTGGCTATATGTAGCTGTTGTTAAACAGGCAAGTTAAATCCAGATGTAGCAGTGGTTCTTAACCCAAAGTGCCTTGCCAAAACTAAAGTCTTCTCCCAAGACTCAGTCCTTTTTAGGTGGAGATTACCTGTTTATTCTCCCATATGTGTCTGAGGAGGAGGACAGACAGTGGTTTTGGGAATGGCTGGGTGTATTAAGGCCGTCTTCCTGGAATAATGCACAAAGTAGCCCCCTTAGGCCACTGAGTGTGGGATTGCTAGGTTTACACATAAAAAATAGAGGATGCCTAGTTAAATTTGAATTTCAGATAGTCACTGGATAATTTTTAGTATAACTATGTCCCTTACATTGTTGGGACATGCTTAATACTTAATTGGTTGTTCTGTATGTTAGGTGGCAGCCCTCACTGGGGGAAAGGTGGGGGAATGGTGGGAAAATAGAATAAACAAAAATCTAGGAACTTGTCGTGTGTTGTCCCTCTCTCAGCTGCCCATGAGGAGACCTGAAGAGTCTTCCCTTTGGTTTCAATCATCTTTGAGTTGTCTAAGTGTGTTCTAATGGTAAATCCTATAAACAGATGGGTATAACACATTTATCTCATAGGTCTAAAGACCATTTCCATCCATTGGATTGGCTGAGTCAGTGTTCAGCTGTATCCAACTTGTGTAACCTTTACAAAGCCATTTGTCTGGAGTTCCCGCTGTGGCATAGTGGGTTAAGGATCTGGTGTTGCCAGATCCCTGGCCTGGGAACTTCCATATGCTGTAGGTATGGCAAAAAAAAAAAAAAAAAAAAAAAGAAAAGAACAGAAAAACAAATCCCATTTGTCCTATAAATTTAAACATTTTCATTAGGGATTGTTTATGTTTCTGAGGAAATAATTTGCATTTTACAAAAAGAGCCACATCCTAGGATTCTTTTGAGCTCTCCTGATAATATTTGTGTTTAATTCATCACTGACTATAGGCCCAAAGAGGCTTGTAGTCAGAGTTACTAGTGTAGAACAGTGGTTCTGAAACTTTATGTGCGTCAGAAATGCCTGGAGAGCTAATTAAGACAATTGCTGGGTGCCAGCTGCAGAGTTTCTGATTCAGATCCTCTGAACTGAGCATGAGAATTTGCATTTCTTTTTTTTTTTTTTTTTGTCTTTTTGCTATTTCTTTGGGCCGCTTCCGCGGCATATGGAGGTTCCCAGGCTAGGGGTCAAATCGGAGCTGCAGCCACCGGCCTACGCCAGAGCCACAGCAACGTGGGATCCGAGCCGTGTCTGCAACCTACACCACAGCTCACGGCAACGCCGGATCGTTAACCCACTGAGCAAGGGCAGGGACCGAACCCGCAACCTTGTGGTTCCTAGTCGGATTCGTTAACCACTGCGCCACGACGGGAACTCCGAGAATTTGCATTTCTAACAAGTTCCCAGGTGATGTTGATGCTGCTGGTCCAGGACCACAGTAGTTCTCAAAGAACGACTGGTATAGGAAACTTAGCCAAAGGGTAGTATTAAAAGTAGTTCTGAAGCTGTAATATAAATCAGTACATTAAAAACAAGCTCTTTGGAACATTTTTGGGTTAAGGTACTGTACATCAATCTGGAAATTAAAGGAATGATACTACTTTTACCTATTTTAAGATGCCTTTTAGTCCAGGGGACAACTTTCTTTTTGAAAGAAGAGCTCCCTCTTATAACTTTAGGGAGTGTTTTTGCCTTATTATCTTTACCCCGGCAAATGCCTATGTAGAAGATTGTGTGGGAGCAGCCACTTCTCATTTAGTTCAGATTTTCATGCTTCACCAGTTGGATGTCGTCATTTTACTTCACATTCATTTTCCCATTAGTAACATTGATGATGAATCTCAGGTTGTGATTCACCTGAACCTTCTGAGTAAAGACTCATTCGTTCTGTTTTGAAGCATCTGTATCATAGGCACTGTCTTTACATGTATGATCTGATCCACTCCCAAATATATAATTCTTTTCAGAGCTTATAAATTCATGTCTCCATTAGGTTGTGTAGTCTGTTTGGAATAAATCTAACTTAAAAGCCGAGTCCTTTCAGCGTTAAATATATATATCTTAGTGAAAGTTAAGTCTTGGCAGTTGACCTTATAATTTTTCAGGGGGATTCAGAAAAGGCTGACATTGTATGTGAGGGTAGATAATTGAAAGGATACATATTAATTATTATAATACAGTAAATTAATAACTGTCTTTCTTGGTGTTGTGATGTTAAAATATGCACAGAGAATTGTGACTATATGCATGTGTTAAGGATTTTTTTCCCCCAGGTGGACAGTAGCAAAGAATCAGCTGAAGCAGCTTGTGATATATTATCACAACTTGTGAATTGCTCTTTAAAAACACTTGGGCTTATTTCAACTGCTCGGCCAAGCTTTATGGATTTACCAAAGGTATGATGGTTTTGTTTTTTTAGCTGTTACTGAGAAACTCATTGAAACCCTACCCATTTCTTACACTGACAGTGGGAATATAAGAAAAGTGATATGTATGATGGAAAACAAGTTACTATTTAGGATGTTAAAGATGATATCTTAGAGAGATTTTCCCCTTTTTTTCATCATCCTGTGCTTCTTTATGGGATATATATGTATATGTATATAGTAAAGGGAATGATATTAATTGATATATACATATGCTAAAAGTACATTAAATTATAATAGGTTTGAAAATATTGTAAGTTCCCTTCATGGTTCAGTGAGTTAAGAACCTGACATAGTGTCCCTGAGGATGCAGGTTTGATCCCTGGCCTCACTCATTGCTTAAGGATCTGGCTTTGCCATGTGCTACAGTGTAGGTTACAAATGCAGCTTGGATCCAGTGTTGCTGTGGCTGTGGTGTAGACCCGCAGTGAAGGAAAATACTATAGATAATTTAGCATATGTAAAGGAGTTCTAACTTTGGAATTTTATTTAGTTATGATTTTTATTATTTTAAAATCAAATTTTGTATATGCTTCCATACTCCAAATGAATCTGTCAAAACTTCTAGGTTGACTGTTAATTTTTGGTGCTTATGCTAATAATTATTACTATTTTTAGGGTCATTACTATCACTAAAAAAGAAAGCATTTCAGTGTTACAATACACTGGTGTAGGGTTTCCAGATAAGATGAATAAGCGGTGTCTCAGAGGTATTTTCATTTTTTCCAGAATTCCTTTTTTACTTATCAATGATTGGTGTGATTAGAGACACACATCCTGAGGCTTGAAATCTTTTTTCTCCCTCAGGTAAAAGGGCCCTTCTCAAAGATGGCCTATCTTTACCATATTCCCACAGTAGAGTGAGGGGCTGCTACCCAAACACAGTTGTGAAATGTATCGTTAAGGTTCCAGTGAACTATATGCTTAATATATGAAAAACCCTCAATTCTCATTTGTAAGAACTGAAACAATGTCTTAAATTTTGTGTTTTTCAGTCTCACTTTATCTCTGCACTGACAGTCGTGTTTGTAAACTCCAAATCCTTATCCTCGCTTAAGATAGATGATACCCCAGTAGATGATCCATCCCTCAAAGTACTAGTGGCCAACAACAGTGATACGCTCAAGCTGCTGAAAATGAGCAGCTGTCCTCATGTCTCTCCAGCAGGTTTGTTGCAATTCTTGCCAGATAATGTTTTAGTAAAATGTATTGATGTGTTTATCAAACAAAGGAGAGTTATGATCATTACTGTGAAGGTGGGTTCAAATGATTTCCTCTCTATTGTATACACATTTTTAAATGTCATAATACAATAGCATGAATTGTGTAGCACTCCTAGCCTAGACACTTATTTTCAAATCTTATTTGGCAGTTTGTGTCCAACCTGTGCTAGGAAATGGATAAATTAAAGGACAGTGTGAGGTTGGCCTGAGATGTAAGATAGGATTTTCTCTAATTGTGGTTGAGCTAACAGGGTTTTGAGTCAGAGCCATATCATAGTTGCTTTTCTTCCCACTATGTAGAGAAAGAAGGATTGTGCAGAAGTTGTTGCCTTAGATTTTGCAAGATAATGCTTTTCCTAAGTTGAGTTTTAGAGTCAAGAACCCATCAGATGGAGGAATAGCTTTATAAAAGTTCTTTCCAACTTTTCTTGTTTACTTTTCTAAGTGTTACTACATTATTGAATTTGAGATCATTTAAACTTTAAGTGGTTTTCACTGTAAAGCAAATATAAACCTACACTTCATATTAGTCTGTAGCTTCACTCCTGACTCACCCTCCCATTGTTGACCTCCCAACCCTTTGACTGTGTTATTTGGGAAACCTGTTTTTTTTTTTTTTTTTTTTTCCTGTCTTTTTAGGGCTGCACCCACGGCATATGGAAGTTCCCAGGCTAAGGGTCGAATCGCAGCTGTAGCTACGGGCCTACACCACAGCCACAGCAACCCACTGAGGCCAGGGATCTAACCCACATCCTCATGGATGCTAGTCAGGTTCGTTAACTGCTGAGCCACGACAGGAACTCCTGGGAAACCTGTTTTGATCTCTTTACGGAACATGTCCCACCTTCTTGTTAAATCTAAAGGCTGGCCTTTCCCCAGGAAAATGATTTCCTCTCAGATGGAGATTGCTCGCTGTCCTTCCATGTCTCCCACATGGAAGAGCTGGTGATGGGAATGTCGAGGTCGGTTGCAGTGTTTTCCTAGCTTTTCCTGCTTCCTCTAGATCATTAGTGAAGGTGATACACTAAATAAAACAGAGGCTTAGAAGAGTGGGCTTCAGCTCTTCCTTCTTATGTGACCTTGGTCACATTTTACTTTCTACTGTGTGGGTTTCCCATGAGAGTAAGGTTCATACTTCATAGCTAGAGTGTACAAAGTTCTTTGTATCCTGACCTCCACCTATCTCTTTAATCTTGCTTGCTGTTTACTCATGTGCAGCTTTATTTGAGCCCTATGTAGTGACAGTTCTTTGTACATGTCTGTGGTCAGTACAGTTTATCTTGTGGAGTACCTTTAAGAATTTTTTTTTTCCACTTCATCCATCTAACTCCAGTTCAGCCTTCAAAATTCAGTTCAAGTGTTCCAGTTTTGTTCCTCTTTCACCCTCCTCTCAGGTTTAGAACCCCTGCCTGTTTCCATAGCACCCTGAACATAACTTGTAGCACTTACCACACTGTATGAGAGCCTTTGGGGCTCTGATTTCTTTGTGAAATTGAGAGCTTATTTTTCTTTTTATCCTGGTACATCCAGTGTTCATTTATTTTTTTTAAATATACACATCAGTTCTCATAGTATGTTAAGACCAACCTTGCTTGGTCTTAACAAGTTCTAATGGCATTTGGACTAGTTGTTTTGGGAACAGAAAAGAAAGAGCACCTGTAATACTTTTTTAACATAAGGGTATAAACATAGAGGATTTTATTTTAAAATTTAACATTTGTTTGGAGTGTCTGTCACAGCTCAGCGGGTAAGAAACCCAACAGAGTGTCTGTGAGGATGTAGGTTCGATCCCTGGCCTCACTCAGTGGGTTAAAGGATCCAGCATTGTCCTCAGCTGCAGCATAGGTCGCAGATGTGGCTTGGGTCTGGTGTTGCTGTGGCTGTGGCATAGGCCTGGCAGCTGCAGCTCCCATTCAGCCTGTAGCCTGGAACTTCCATATGCTTCAGGTGCGGCCGTAAAAGATAACAACAACAAAAAACCCCAAGAATCTACTGTCTAGCGCAGGAAAATCTACTCAATAGTTAGTAATAAACTATATGGGAAAAAAGAATGGATATTAAAAAAATAAAATTTAACATTTGTATATTTTCTTTCTATCCATGTTTTGCATATTTAGATGGTTTCTTTATCTAAGTTAAATTAAGGGCTACTTTCTGTTCTACCTTTTTTCCTATTTCATATGGTCCTTACAATTGACTGTCTATTACCAGACCACTAAGCACCATTTGACACTACTGACTATTATTATTATTATTTTTTTTTGGTCTTTTGTCTTTTTAGGGCTGCACCCTAAGGCATATGGAGGTTCCCAGGCTAGGGGTCCAATCGGAGCCGTAGCCACCAGCCTACGCCAGAGCCACAGCCACGAGGGATCCAAGCCGCGTCTGCAACCTACACCACAGCTCACGGCAACGCCAGATCCTTAACCCATGGAGCAAGGCCAGGGATCGAACCCACAACCTCATGGTTCCTAGTCGGATTCGTTTCCGCTGTGCCAAGATGGGAACTCCACTACTGACTATTCTTGACTTTCCTCCTCCTCTGATTTTTTCTACTCTATTTCCTTTTCTAGTTTATCTTTTCATTGCTTAAATTTTTGTGTTTCACTGTGTTCTGTTCTGGGCCCTTCATTGTTTTATTCTGTAAACCTCTGGGTTATGTTATCTTCATCAGGGGCTTCAGTTACGTTCTCTGTGTTAACACCTACGTTGAGTGCTTCTGGAACTCCAGAGCTGTGTGTTGAGCTGATGATGGCCCAGCGCCTCTAGAATGTCTCACTGCTACTTCAGATTAATGAACATCCTTTTCCCTATTGAAATCTCTGGCTTCTCCCTTTTTTACTGTCTCAGTGAATGGTACCACCCATTTAGTTGCAGGGACCTGACAGACATCCTTGACTCCTCCTACCCTTACTTTCTGCATTCCTTCAATCACTGAGGTCTAGTGATTCTCTCACTGATTCATGCTCTGAATCTCTTTGCTGTGAACTGAATGTTTGTGTTGTTCTCTTCCACCCCTCACCCCCTGCCACGAGTCACATGTTGAGGCCCTACTCCCTAGTGTGTTGGTGTTTGAAAATGAGTTGGGAGGTATTAGGTCCTAAGGGAGAAACCCTCATAAATATTAGTGCCCTTCTAAGAAGGGATAGGAAAGATGATTTGATCTCCTTTTCTGCCATGTAAAGACACAGTGAGAAGGTGGCCATGTGCAAGCCAGAAAGAGTTTTGGCCCTCACCAGAACCCAGCCTTGCTGGCATCCTAACCTTGGACTTGTAGCCCCCAGAACTGGGAGAAGTAACTGTTTGTTGTTTGAGCCATCCAGCCTGTGGTATTTTGTTGAGCAGTCGAAATTAACACACTCTGTCTTCATCACTGTTCTGGTCTAGCCCTATAATCTTTGTGAGTACCCTCTTAGCTGATTATCTAACTTGCCCTTCTCTAATTTGATTTCTATGGTATACCCAGATTAATCTTTCTAAAACGTAAGTCTGATTTTTTCCCCCTTCAGTTTCCTTCAAAACTTCTCACTATGCTGTAGGTAAGATCCAAACTCCTTACTGAGGTTGACAATGCCCCATGTGATCTGGTCCTTGCCTGTCTATTGGATTTCAGCCTTTAAGATACTCTTTTACTTACAGAGCTCCCTTCATTTCTTAGAACACTTGGTTTTTGTCCATGTCTGGTGTTCGGAAAGGAAATACTGTTTACTTTCCTTTTCTACTCTCCTTTTGCCCTAGCTTGATCCTTCTAGTTCTGTAGGTCTGTATTAGTTCTGGAAATTCTTCCTGATTCTCTTCCTGTGATTCCCAGAGTGTTTTTGTTTAATTATCTGCTGGCTTCTATTAGGTTAAAGATGTCTTGTTCCTATTGACTCTTTACCATCATAGTACCAATGCTAAACATTGTTCATTAATTTTCAGCTGAACTAATGAACATTTAGCTACTTAGTTTTCTTTCTTGTTGATAAGCCAACATTTGCTTCATAGTTCTTTTACAGCTGAACATCTAACTTGTTTCCACATATTTGCTCTGATTAAAAAAATGAACTATATTTGGGAACATAGTTTGCTTCTGATAATTTCTTCCTTGGGACAAATTATTAAGAAGTGGAAGAGCTAGGTGAAAACATTTGCATTCTTTTTATGCTTCTTGCTGTGTTTTTTCCAAAATGAGCTGTATGAATTTATGTGTCACCACCAATGGTTTTCTATACCAGTTTTGTAACAGCTCTATTGAGATGTAATTCATATATCATACAGTTCACAATTTATTGGTTTTTAGTGTATTGACATAGGTGCATCCATCACTACAATTTTAGAACACTTATACTAATCCAGAAAGGCTCCCATACCTCTTAGCTGTCACCTCCCAAGCCCTCATCCCAACCAGCCGCAGGCAACTACTAATCTACTTTTTGTCTTTGTAGAGGCGCCTGTTCTGGACACTTCATGCAAATGGAATCATAGGTGGTCCTTTGTGACTGGCTTCTTTCATTTAGCATGATGTTTTGAAGGTTCATCCATATTGTAGCGTGTCTTTCATTTCTTTTTATTGCCAAATAATATTCCAGTGTGTGAATAATACCACATTTTTCTGGTGATCAGTTGATGGATATTTGGGTTGTTTCCACCCTTGGACTATTATGAATAATGCTTCTGTGAAAATTTATATACAGGTTTTTGTGTGGCTGTATGATTAATTTTTCTTGGGTGTATAACTAGGAGTGAAATCACTGAATTATGTAGTAACTCTGTTTAACCATTTGAAGAACTGCTTGGCTATTTTCCAAAGCACCTGAACCATAGTACATCTCCATTAGCAGTGTATGAAGGGTCCAACTTTTTTATATTCTCATCAACACTGTCCTTTGGATTATAGCCATCCTAGTGAATGTGAACTGGTATCTCATTGTGGTTTTGATTTGTATTTTGATGACTCAGATGTCTTTTCATATGTTTACTGACTATTTGTATGTATATCTTCCTTGGAGAGATGTCTCTCTACATCCTTTGCCTATGTTTTAATTAGGTAATGTCTTTTTATTATAAAGTTGGAATAATTTACTAGTTTTATATTTGTGACTATTTTCTGTTAAGTACTTGAACACTTGTAACTGTGTGTTAGTTGCCTATTGCTGCATAACAAACAATTACACCTAGCAGCTTAAACCACCACCCATTTATTAACACCACAGTTCTGTAGGTCAGAGCTGGAGGCATGGCTCAGCTAGAGCCAGAGAAGCTCAGAATCTCTCTGTCTTCCTCTTCTGCAACCAGTCAGAGAAAAACCTGCTTTTTAGGGCTCCTGTGATTAGAGTAGGTGATTAGGATCCCTAGATAATCTTGCTTTAAAGCTAACTGTGCTATCTATAGCACAGTATAATGGGTGTGATCATTTTATCACATTCACTGGTTCAGAGGTTAGGGAATGGGATCTTGGGGACAACTTAGAATTATGCCTGCCACAACTATTTTAGTAGTTACTATTAAGTGATTATCTTCCAAGTTTATTTTATTTGCATCTTTATCATTTACCGTGTGTTTGTTTTCCTTTTAATCAGGCTTTATGAGATTGCAAAGAACAGATGTGTTCAGGTTACAAAGTTGGATGATCTGGGTTTCAGAGTACATAACATGGAGAACAGAAACTTTGCAGACTGAACAGTGAAACACATGTCTTTTACTCCCCCTGCTGGTGACTCTTATACTAGTGATTCAGTTTATCTCTTCACTGATTGTATTTTCCTTCAGCTGCTATAATGCTTTGTCTTATTGGTGACCTTCACGTTGTCACTTTTTAGGCAGTAGGTGAGTGCATGAACTTAAGAGTCACTCAGGCTGTGTTTGAATTCCATCTGTGGCTTAGCTGCCCCAATTTCTAAATAGAAAAGATACTTATTTTTCTAGGTTTTTTTGAGTATTTGTGGGATAATACATCTAGCACCTGATATATTGTACAGTAAATAGCAGAAGTAAGATGTATGTTTTGTTGTTCCTATCTTTGTTTCTAAGCACAGGAAAAATGGTTTGAGTGGATCATTTATCAAGTAGTAAGTATGAGAGTATCTCTTTGGAGCAGTTCTTTCACCAGCCCTCTTTAGAGATCAGATACTGACCGTTGGTAAAATCTGCTGTAGCTAGGGGTTTGGGCAGTTTCGAAACACAGTAAGTGCCCAAAGTGTAAGGAACCATTTAAGGAATTGTTTTCTGGGTATGTTAGAGCTTTAAAAGGCATAATCATGTATTTCCATCAATGTAAATAGAGCAGTTCTCTTTTGACTCATTTATCTAGTGATATCTTGGTATTTTTTCTTAGAAATTTGACAGGCTTATTATTAGCAGTTAAACTGTGCTCATTTGATGGAAGTCTTTAAGTTTTTCAAGTGATTTATTATATAAATTATATTTTATATGGTTTTACCTAAGTTTAGAATTTGAATTTCAAAAAATGTCTTTTAGTCTTTGTTGCAATGACCATGTAATTTTTCTTGCTTATAGTGTTAGTAATCAGTTTTTTTAAAGACTGTGACACTGTCCAGCATTACTGAGATAAATCTTATTTAGTCATGGTATATTTTAAAATGATGGTGAATAATTTATGATTTTTCCAAGTTGGTAAATGAGCTTTATTTAAGGTGTCAGATTTAGAATTGGTCTCATTTTCTTATGTGCAGAATTGGTTAATAGATTTTTAAACATGTGACTTGCTGCTTTTAAATCAGTACAACTGAATTTTAAGTTGTATAGCTTTATGGTCAGGGAAATGTAAAATTTTATTGTAGGACATGTACTTGATTAATTTTTTGAACAGATGATGAACTTGTACAAAACTTGATAAAAATGGGTCTTTTTTCTTCCCAGGTATCCTCTGTGTGGCAGATCAGTGTCATGGCTTACGTGAGCTGGCCCTGAATTACCATTTGTTAAGTGACGAATTGCTGCTTGCTTTATCTTCTGAAAAACATGTTCGATTAGAACATTTGCGCATTGATGTGGTCAGTGAGAATCCTGGACAGACACACTTCCATACTATTCAGAAGAGCAGCTGGGATGCTTTCATCAGACATTCACCAAAAGTGAACTTAGTGATGTATTTTTTTTTATATGAAGAGGAATTTGATCCATTCTTTCGGTATGAAATACCTGCCACCCATCTTTACTTTGGGAGATCAGTAAGCAAAGATGTGCTTGGCCGTGTGGGAATGACATGCCCTAGACTAGTTGAACTAGTAGTGTGTGCTAATGGGTTACGGCCACTTGATGAAGAGTTAATTCGCATTGCAGAACGCTGCAAAAATTTGTCAGCTATCGGACTAGGGGAATGCGAAGTCTCATGTAGTGCCTTTGTTGAGTTTGTGAAGATGTGTGGCGGCCGCCTGTCTCAATTATCCATTATGGAAGAAGTATTAATTCCTGACCAAAAGTATAGTTTGGAGCAGATTCACTGGGAGGTGTCCAAACATCTTGGTAGAGTATGGTTTCCAGACATGATGCCCACTTGGTAAAGACCAAATGACATAGGGCATGATGAGCAGCACCTTCACTTTAAGCATATTGTATTATAATAGAAGTTTATTTCCTGTGCGTCTGATGTAATTCTACTATTTTGTGGCACAGAAATTTGGTATCTTCACTGAGTATATAAGGATTGTTTTTTGGAAGACCCATGGACCAGCTTTGGTCAGAAAACTTCATCTATTTCTTTAGCCTAATAGTCAAATCAAAAAAAGTGATTCAAATCTGAAAGGAATGACCAGTAATAAAGATTAAGCATTTTACAGTCTGAGGGAAACGAAACCTATATATTACAGTATCTAATTGAATAGTAATAGGTTTTCCAAAATGTTATGTTCTCTATGCATTTTTTAAAAATGTAAACTTGACATTTTAGGGTCTTCAGTTATACATACACACCTGTTATAAGGTGTTTAATATAGCTCAGGAAAGTGAGCATTTTGTGAGAAAAATGTAGGATATATCGTATCTAATGAAAAATATTGAATGTTCTAAAATGTTACAAAGCTGTTTAAAGAGGTATATATAATTAATTGGAATACTTAACTGATAAATGTCACATAGTGGTTATGTAGAAGGATAATAAACAGAGCCAAGATCAAATTAAAAGAAAATGAATGGAATAGAAGGGAGGCAGTGTTTATTAGCTTTGTATAAACTTTTAGGATTGCTCTATAATCTGCTAAACTATCAGTTCTTTTCTGTGATACATTACTATGTATGTGGCACTTGGGGCATCATATATAAAGTAACGAATGGTTTACCAGTTCTCCTTGGGCTTATCTCTGTTTAAACTAGTTTTGAAGTATTATACAGTAATCGAAATGAGAAGTTTATCTGTTTTAAAAAGCCAAATTGAAATAATTAAAAGTAGAACTTCAAAATGTTTGTTTATAAGTTGTTTCCATGCAAGGATAGTAGTCTCCAGTAAATTTTAGTGATGGTTCATTTTTACATTTTGGAATTACAGTTATGTAAATAGAATTTTCAAAAATCCTAAAAGGAGCACCAGTGTACAGTTTAGCATAAACAGTAAATTTAAAAGAGTATATATTTAAGTTTATAATCAAATTTTTAAGTAAATATTCTTAGTGGACTGGAAAATTTTAATAGAAAAATGTCTGCAATTTTGTGATTGTTACTTTGGTTAAACTGATATTATTTAAGTAAGGTAGAATTTTTACTTTCATACATTGTAGAATCTGCAAAAATACTAAGTTTGGGGCTACATTTAGTTTTTTTTGTTTTTTGATATTATATAAACTTTGATTCTGAGCACTAGTGCTAGTAGATAATTACCTCCTGAGGGAAATTAGAAGTGATTTACCCCCAGTGGAATATATTAATGCTTGAAGCTTAGAAAGCATCTTGGTAGATATGGAAGCTGATGTCTCATGGATCTAATCTATTTTAAAAAATAGATTACCTCCCTAAGAATTAATTAAAGGGTGATTTTTCTGTATAATTTATGCTTTCAAAAGTGATGGTATTCTGACCACATATAAATGAGAAGAAAAAAAAGCTGATCCAGACATGGAAATTAAAAGCAGTTATTGTAATGTTCCTTCCTCTTACTAAACAGTTAAAATCTTTTGATTGTATAAGAAATACCTGTGTTTGTGGATGAAGCTTTTTTCCCTTGAACAACATTGGAAAATGGATTTGATAGTATGTAATCAGTTCTACTAACCAAAGCTTAACTTGGAAATTTACTTTTTGTACAAATTGAATTATACAGTGCTTGAAATACTTGTAAGTCACTTTATAAGCAAAATGCATTAGCACTTAATTTGTTTAAACTATAGAATATATGCTAAATGCTTTTATCAGTTTAAGAATAAAAATAGTTACTAATGCTGTTGTATTAGTTTTTAAAACTACCCTCATAAATGGACTTACCTGATTTTTAAAACAAACTTATAAATTTATGTTTTAGTTTCAAATCCATATTTGATGGAAATGTTTAATATTAAATAATGTTTATGGTAGAATTTTTTTAAGATACAAGATTTGGGAATTTCCGTTACGGCGCTGTGGAAATGAATCTGACTAGGAACCATGAAGTTGCAGGTTCAATCCCTGGCCTCGCTCAGTGGGTCAAGGATCCGTTGTTGCCATGAGCTGTGGTGAAGGCTCATGTGAGGTACAGGTCGCAGATGCGGCTCGGATCTGGCGTTGCTGTGGCTGTGGTGTAGGCCAGCAGCTGGGGCTCTGATTGAGACCCCTAGCCTGGGAACTTCCATATGCCGCGGGTGTGGCCCTTAAAAAAAAAAAAAAAAAAGATACAAGATTTAGCATTTAGAATAAGAATTTATAAAAGATTTTTTAGGAATAGAATTCTTAAGATCCTTAAACCCAGCTAGCCTTTTTAGAGGAAAATGTCTTTATATAAATCCATTCAAACATAATAGTTTTTTAAACTATTAAAACTATATGCATCTCCTGTTGTCAATTTACCTTGGTAGTCTGGGCTACTTTATTAACAATATTATTAGAAAAAACAGTGAAAATTAAATCAATTTAACTGCATTCAAGGAGGAATTTTTATATTTATGGAAAAGCTTAGCATAGAAGGGGAGAGGTTGGTATGAAGAAGGCTCAGGCCTGAACTAGCTCCTTTAATAAGCTGTAAGTAATCTCTCTCTCATGAGTTGCTGGGAACTATCTTTGCACAGGTTCCAGCCTCAGTTTATTTGTGGGGCTGTTTTAAATGTTACCAAGCAGCTAGAAAGATAGTACCTACGTGCTGATACCCAACTACCCAACTTTCCTCTTTTTTTTTTTTTTGCTTTTTAGGACCACGCTCGCTCACGGCAAATAGAAGTTCCCACGCTAGGGGTCGAATCAGAGCTGTAGCTGCCAGCCTACACCACAGCCCCAGCAACACTGGGTCCGAGCCGCCTCTGTGACCCACACCACAGCTCATGGAAACGCTGGATCCTGAACCCACTGATCGGGGCCAGGGATCGAACCCACATCCTCATGGATACTAGTGGGATTCATTTCCACTGCGCCACAACAGGAACTCCCCCCAACTTTCCTTTGAAAAAGGACATGTTGTATGATACATAAAAAAGAATACAAAGCCTTTTACTCCAAAGTGAATTAAGAGCTTATCCTTAGAATTTAATCAGTCCAGTAAAAGAATATATGATTAACATATATTTTAAAGAGGGGAGAGAAAATGTGGTAGGTTTGAGGATCAGGAGGCTATTTGGACAGTAAAGGATAAATATGAGGAAGATGCTGGAAACAAACTTTGGTCAACTCATTTGCTGTGAGTAGGGAAAAGCACGTGTGTGGTTTTGAAACATTGCTCTTTCTATAACATACCAATAACTTCTTAAATAAAAATAAGATCATCATCTTAAAGGAACCATAGTCCCAGAGAATTCATTAAGTACCACCAAAGCAGATTATAAAACTGGATGAAACTTGCTAAGTTTTTTTTTTTTCTAATTTCTAATGATCCAGTAGTGATTGAGGGTTCTAAATATCTAACATTTAATAGTCATTTTCGCCTTTTGACTATATTCCTGTGCCTACAAAATATGACACTTGTGGGTATACTTACCTAATATGGAGCCAGACTTAATGAATGAGGATGTACTTACTCTAAAGCCCTAATATAATTCAAACTTTAATAAGATGGTTTCTCTTAGAGGAAATTTTATACATTTATACATTTACTGAACAGAAAAACAGAAATCACATTTAAACTATAAAGTAGTTCAAAGGGAAACAAACTTGAACTGGCAAATTCCTGCCTGGCCCATGTTTTGGTTTCCCAGCTACCATTTTTAAAAGCTTGTTCCCGAATCTTCTCTACTTCAAAGCCCTACTTCATCTTCTAAGTACAGATAAAAGGTTGGATAAATTCTTAAGAAGTACTTACTGGAGTTCCCTTCGTGGCTCTATGGTTAATGAACCCGATTAGGATCCTTGAGGATGCAGGTTCAATTCCTGGTCTCGCTCAGTGGATTAAGGATCTGGCTTTGCCGTGAGCTGTGGTGTAGGTCATATACTCGGTTCAGATCCTGTGTTGCTGTGACTCTGATGTAGGCTGGCAGCTGTAGCTCCGATTCGACCCCTAGCCTGGGAACCTCCATATGCTGTGAGTGTGGCCCTTAAAAAGAAAAAAAAAAAGAAGTACTTACTTATTTGAACACTGTACACTCTGTTATAGTCACCCGAGTCTAGGTACTTGCAAAGAATTTTCATTTAGTAATGTTCTTAGGAACAGTGAAAAATCATGAATGCTTTTTAATATAACTACTAGAATCTTGCTTTAATATTCAAGTTTCATGTACAGATGTCCACGTCTTCACTGTGGAACCAAGTTCTGTGATTTACAGTTAACACAAACCTGTCACAGGAGTTTTTGTTTGTTACCCCAATGCAGTTCTGGAAATCCAAAATACTGTTTCCCCAGAGCAATTTTCCTAAGAATCTTGCTCCACTATAGCCACTAGATGGTGATAATGCAAAGGTCCAAGTTTTCTTGTGATATATTCTAAAGACAACCAGCAAGTCAGAGGCAACAGTGGTCAGGAATGTTTGGCACTATTAACATGAGTCGACAGGCTAAATGACGGGGTGAAAGCACGTTCTCCCTGTGCACACAAGACACCCTCTGTGTGGCAGGCATACTGGTGCGGTGCCTCTCAAGCTGTCTGGGTAAAATAGTGGATTTTTATTTTCAGATTGTGTTTTAGTGCCTGTAGTTTTGAAGAAGAAAATAAAAATAAACTCCTAGACAAAATAAAAGCAAAGACAAGGTACAAGCCCCAGTTTTTTTTTTTTTTTTATTAGATTCAACAGAAACAAAATTAGTCTCAAATTGCTTTAGAAGTACTTGTCTCCTCACAGACCAGTAACATAAGGTATTCGTAACATATGGTCCAGGCACTGGTCTGAGGACCACAAAACTCTGAGCAGCGCTGAAATGCCTACATGATAATGCATCCCATTCAGTCAGCAGAACCGGACAAAATGTGGCTCCGTTCCCACTAGCTGGGTAGCTGAGGAAAGGCCGCACAATCTGTCTAAGCCTCAGTTCACTCATTTGAATCAGGTAAGTAAGATCTATGCTTAGGCCTTTTTTGAGAGTTCAATGATAAAGTACTCGCCTCTTAGGAAGCACCCAAATGTGGGTAGAAACAATAGAAGTGGTACATGTACATATTAAATACAGGCTGTTTTCCTCTGATCATCATTTTACTGACTGGTATTTTTTTCATGAAACAATGCGTTGAGGTGATCAGTAAACACTCGACCTTGAAGCCTTGTTTGATGGTCTGAACAGAAGCACAGCTACTTAGAAATCCTCAATGAGAACGTGCCCTCTCTCTAGCAAGTGTACTCTCTTCCACTGTGGGCAGCTCGAGTGGGCGTCAGGAGGACTGCGTGAAGCAGTGGAGGAGCACGGGGCGCCCGTTCAGCCAGACGTATCTGCAGTCACGTACTTCCACGTCCCGTCTAAAGAGCTGCAGCGGCACTGTCCGCCCGCTCAAAGTCTAGGTCATTATTACAAAACCAGGGAGGGCTGGCACATAAACCACCTTAGGCAAGATCAAAACTGGCAGTTTTTTTCTTTGATTAATCACTGTTACCATTTATTGTGACATTATGAGGCCAAACTACAATGGCTTCAATCTTTACCGTAATCCTAACAGGTGAGTCATTTTCGAGATAAGGAAACTAGGCTAAGGTTCAGAAATGGTAACATGCCAGTTACCGGCTAGGTCTAAAATGCTAGCCAGAAACCTATACTCTTTATCACTGTATTCACCACATCTGGCAGCATAACCACTCCAGCTATGATGTCCAAACTACTCTTTAAGGATACATTCCTGCTGTATAGCACTGGGAACTATATGTAGTCACTTATGATGGAGAATAATGTGAGAAAAAATGTACTCGGATGTGTGACTGGGTCACTTTGCTGTACAGTAGAAAAGTGACAAAACCCTATAAGCCAGCTATAATGGAAAAAATAAAAGTCACTTAAAAAAGTGTACAGAACAAAATTAAACTATTAGACCTGGTTCCAAAATTTACAAAGCCTGTAAAGTCAACTAAAACTACCAAAAAGTACCAAAATAAGAAAGCGTAACTACCATACAGGAAAAAAAGCTCCCACCATGAAAATGTCACTGATAGTAATTTAAAAGCCCTGGAATACCCTATCTATAATTTTCAATTGAGTCCAAACATCTTATATACCCGGTATGAACTATAATGCTCCATAATAACAAAGGCTGAAAATTGAAATCAAGAATCAAGATCACCTAATGGACTCACTTTGGCCAAAACAGAAGAGTTTAAAGCTTCTTTCCAAAAAAAATTCCTGAGAGGTTATTATGTGCTAACTCTGCCCATGTGTATTTTACCTCTCTGCCTCAAAGAAGAGAGGCCTAAGAAATCCACACATGTAAAACCACTCCATGGTAGAAAAAAAGCAGTAAAGGTTTTATAAACCAAAGTATGTTTTGTTTCTTTGAGGTAAAGGGATTTCTTCGTATGTTATTTTAATAAAAGGAAATTTCATAGGTAAAAACCAGTATTCAAAATTATAAAACAAATAAAACTGTCTATGTATAATCACTGCATCAAAAATTTGCAAGAGGCTCAACAGAAACTCTTTGGTTGACAAATATGGTTTAAAAGGGTAATAAAATCTTTTTATGGCTAAAGCAAGAGTCTTGTTTCCTGTTGGCCCAAAAACAGATGTTTCATTTCCCAAATAAGTAGGTTCTCCACTGTAAAGAAATATTCTTGTATAGTTGGTTTCTGTCTTCTTGAATTCTGCCCCAAGTTCAGCCAACTTCTTGTATGTCCTTAATACAAATTTGGAACAGTCGTAGGATTCAAACCATGTCTCTGCCCCCTTTTCTGGGCTGGCTTGAACAGTCCATGTTTCATAATAAATCCCTGTTTCATTGTCCTGTTTTACCCACTGTGCCATTTTGTTAAACATGTTTCCTAGTTGAAAAAACAAAAAACACTATATGAACATCAAAGCTAATCATGTTCGAGTGAAATGTTCTAACCAGATTAAGGCCATGAGTACATGAATAAATCATAGCTTCTGAATTTCCAAACCTGCATCTCACAATAGGAATCCAAGTTGAGCCAATTTTTATTCCATTTTTCAAGGCCCAAAGTATTTCTGAACTGTAAACACTGGATATGATAGGAGTATAAAGAGAAGTCTTACATACTAATTGTATAATCATTTAAGTTACAGTCAAAAGCTAAGTTATGCAGAAACCCTCTTTCTCTACCCCACTCAACAAATCTTGGATTTAGAGGCAACAGAGAAAAGGAAGCATTGGGAAAACTGGAAGAGGGAAGAGTGAAAACCAGTGTCAGAAAACCTAGGAGAGCGAAACATGAAGCTTTTCTGGGCAGAGCATGATCTGCGCACACTATGACAGCTGCCCGAGGACAGCTATTTGAGAAGGCGGCACCAAAACCCATCCACCTTGAGTATCTGGTGCTTCCCTTTGCTGCCCGTACCTGAGCTACTTCTGTTCTACTTACAACCTTCTCACCCACCACACAAATTCTTCCAGTGAACTAAGCCAAGTTCATGGATTATACAGACTGCAGGACAGACAACACTCTCTCCCACCACCTTGTTCCAGACCAGAGGAACCTCTCCAAATGTTACCACTACTCTGCATGGTCACGACCTCATCTGGGCCTGAAAGAATTGGCCCCAGCATTTCACTTTGTCACTGTATTTGAGTCTTTCTTAGTTTACTCCACCTTGAGTCTATAAAATCAATATTTCAAGTCCTATAGAATGAATAGAATGGCTACCTTTATCAATTGTATGGTATTAAAATTGTGGAATAATGTAAATCCTGTTTTCTTAGTGTTCTTCAACTTTGAAAAGCCACTGCTGTAATGAAGAGCTAAGACTGCTTCGGAGACACCTGCAAACAATCAATCTTAAAAGGAGGCAAGAATATAAAATGCAAAAAAGTCTTTTCAGCAAGTGGTGCTGGGAAAACTGGAGAGCCGCATGTAAATCAATGAAACAAGAACATACTCTCATACCACACACAAAAATAAACTCAAAAGGCTTAAAGAAGCGTTCCCATGTGGTGCAGCAGAAACCAATCCAACTAGGAATTATGAGGTTGCGGGTTCGATCCCTGGCCTCACTCAGTGGGTTAAGGATCTGGTGTTGCCATGAGCTGTGGTGTAGGCTGCAGATGTGGCTCAGATCTGGCGTTGCTGTGGCTGTGGTGTAGGCCAGCAGCTGTAGCTCTGATTCGACCCCTAGTATGGAAACCTCCATATGCCACAAATGCGGGCCTAAAAAGCAAAAAAAAAAAAAAAAAAGCTTAAAGACTTAAACACAAGACATGATACCATAACAGTCCTAGAAGACAACACAGGCAAAGCTTCCTCTGACATCAACTGTAGAAATGTTTTCTTAGGTCAGTCTCCCAAGGCAATAGAAATACAAACAAAAATAAACCAATGGGACCTAATCAAACTTACAAGCTTTTGCACAGCACAGAAAACCATAAAAAACCAAAAAGACGAGGTTCTCGTTGTGGCTCAGTGGGTTAAGGATCCGATGTTGTCTCTGTGATGATGTGGGTCTGATCCCTAGCCTGGTTCAGTGGGTTTTAAGGATCTGGCGATGCCAGAAGCTTTGGCGTAGGTTACAGATGTGGTTTGGGTCTGTTGTTGCTGTAGCTGTGACACAGGCCAGCAGCTGCAGTTCCAATTCGATCCCTGGCCTGGGAACTTCCATGTGCTGCAGGTGCAGCCATAAAACAAAATACCCCAAAAAGACAACCTATGAAATGGGAGAAAATAGTTGGAAACAATGCAACTGACAAGGGCTTAATCTCCAAAATATACAAACAACTACTACAACTCAACAACAACAAAAAATAAACAACCCTATCGAATAACAGGCAGAAGATCTAAATAGACATTTCTCCACAGAAGACATACGGATGGTCAGTAGGTACAAGAAAAAATGGTTTATATCACTTATTATTAGAGAAATGCAAATCAAAACTACAATGCGATACCACCACACACCAGTCACAATGGCCATCATTTATAAGTCCCCAAATAACAAATGCTGGAGAGGGTGAAGAGAAAAGGGAACCCTCCTGCACTGTTGGTGGGAAGGTAAACTGGTACAACCACTATGGAAAAGAGTATGGGGGTTCCTCAGAAAACTAAATATAGAACTACCATATGATCCAGCAATCCCACCCTGGGCATATATCCAGATAAAACTACCATTCAAAAAGATAAATGCACCCCTATGTTCAATGCAACACTATTCACAATAGCCAAGACACAGAAACAACATAAATGTCCACAGACAGACGACGGGATTAAGAAGATGTGGTACATATATAAAATGGAATACTACTCATCCATAGAAAGAATGAAATAATGCCATTTGCAGCAATGCGGATGCAACTAGAGATTCTCATACTGAGAGAAATAAGTCAGAAAAAGACAAATACCATATGGTATCCCTTCTATGTAGGATCTAAAATATGGTACAAACAATCCTATCTACAAAAACACAGTAGATTGCAGACATGGAGAGCAGACTCGTGGTTACCAGTGGGAAGAGGGGAGGGAGTAGGATGGACAGGGAGTTTAGGGTTGGTAGATGCAAACTATTACACTTAGAATGGATAAACAATGGGGTCCTACTGTCCAGCACAGAGTACTATGTCCAGACTCTTGGAATAGATCACAATGGAAGATATTATGAAAAAAAGAATGTACATATATGTGCGACTGGGTCACCATGCTGTATAGCAGAAATTGGCAGAACATTGTAAATCAACTATTCTTTAGTAAAAATAAATAAATTTTATTTTACCTTTGTCTTTTTAGGGCCACACTCACGGCACATGGAGGTTCCCAGGCTAGGGGTCTCATCGGAGCTGTAGCCGCCAGCCTATGCCAGAGCCACAGCAACGCGGGATCCAAGCCACGTCTGCAACCTACACCACAGCTCATGGCAATACCAGATCCTTAACTCACTGAGTGAGGCCAGGGATTGAACCTGCAGCCTCAGGGTTCCTAGTCAGATTCGTTTCTGCTGTGCCACGACAGGAACTCCAAGAATAAATAAATTTTAAAAAGAATGCTTTGAAACACATTCCATGATGTGAAAAAAAGGCCAGTGAAGAGGATTAATCACAAGGCAGATGGATAACTTAAAAGATTTAAGTGCTAGCATATGACCAACTTTTTTACAGAATATAATGATCATTTGTTCATATGATCTTATTTGATGTAGAAGGAAGAATTTACAGATAATGAGGTAGCTGGAAGCAGAGACAGGAGAGAAATGAACTGGCATGGAATGAAAGAACATTTATTACAGCACTGTTAAAAGAAAAATGGACTTTTATATTGTTCAGATGGTTTGGGACACACTGATTAGAAAACAGGAAGAAAGATTAGAAAAAAGCATGATGTACAGTTAAAAGAGTCTCAGATTACATTTAGAAGACATCAATTCTATAAATCGAAACCACAAAGAGATAGGACCTCACACCCATCAGAATGGTTATTATTGAAAAGACAACAAATGACAAGTGTTGGCGAGGATATGGAGAAAAGGGAACCCTCATGCACTGTTGGTGGGAATGTAAACTGGTGCAGCCACTATGGAAAACGGTATGGTGGTTCCTCAAAAAATTAAAAACATAACTATCATAGGATCCAGCAACTCCACTTCTCAGTATTTACCTGAAGAAAACAAAAACACTAATTCGAAAAGATACATGCAATGCAATGCAACGTACATAGCACCATTATTTACAACAGCTAAGATACAGAAGCAACCTAGGAATGCATCCATTGATAGACGAATGGGTAAAGAAGATGTGGTGTGTACACACACACACACACGCGTGTGCGCAGGAATATTACCCAGCCATAAACAAGAATGAACTCTCGTCATTTGTGACAACATGAATGGACCTAGAGGATATTATGTTTAGTGAAAAATTCAGAAAGAGAAAGACAAATTACTGGATGATTTCATACAGTATATAGAATTGAAAAATAAAACAAATGAACAAACAAAATAAAACAAAACAGACCTATAGATATAGAGAGCAAACTGGTGATCATCAGAGGGGAGCGGAGTGGGTGCAGGTGGGAGAAAGAGGTGAAGGGAATCAAGAGATATAAACTTCCAGTTAAAAAATAATGAAGTCACAGGTTTTTAATGCAAAGCACAGGGAAATGTAATATTGTAATAACTTGGAATGGTGACAGAAGGTTACTAGACTTAAGGTGATAAGTTCCTAATATATATAAATATTGAAGGTTGTATGCCTGACACTAACACAATATAGTATGTCAATTATACTTCAAGTTAAAAAAAAAAAGGAAAAAAATTAAAATAAAAAAGACACCAATTCTATCCAATTCTATTCCTGGTTCTACATTCAGCTCTGCAACCTTAAGAGAAGGTAAGTCACACAACCTGGCTGAGCCTCAATTCCTCATGGGTAAAAGGAAGAAGAGTAACTCATTCTCCCACTGAACTGTGAGATCACATCCTCTGAAATGCTCTGTAAAGAGTGGCATGAGTGGAAAGCATGCTAATTTCTTCAAGGATTATGATCAAGGGGCCTCCAATGCGTAAGATCATATATGTTTTGGGAAGCAATGTGGTGAAGTGGTCCACTGGGAGTCTGGGGTTTATAGATGCAAACTATATATAGCACTTGGAGTGGATAAGCAATGAGATCCTGCTGTACAGCACAGGGAATTATTATCTAGTCCCTTAGGATGGAACATGATGGAGGAAAATGTGAGAAAAAGAGTGTGTGTGTGTGTATATATATGTATGTCTGCCTGGGTCACTTTGCTGTACAGTAGAAAACAAACGAACACTGTAAACCAACTATAATGGAAAAAATTAAAATCATCAAAATAAATAAATAAATGAAATGGTCAGTAAGGCTTGACTGCCAGGGTTGGCATCCCACTTCACTTAGTTGTGTGACTTTCACCTCACTGTGCCTTGGTTTCCCCATCTGTAAAATGGTGAAAATC
This sequence comes from Phacochoerus africanus, assembly GCF_016906955.1. Taxonomy (NCBI): domain Eukaryota; kingdom Metazoa; phylum Chordata; class Mammalia; order Artiodactyla; family Suidae; genus Phacochoerus; species Phacochoerus africanus. The sequence continues at coordinate 48,979,371 of NC_062556.1, read as the reverse complement.
ATAATGACTATCTCAGGGGTTGGGGTGAGGATAAATGACGTGATATTCATGTTCACGAAAGCACTCAGAACACTGCCAGGCCCACATGAGTGGTAGTTATGACTATTTCTTGATATAAAAACATTTTAATTCATTATCACTAAAAGCCTTTTTTCCAGTTACAGTTAACAGGCCCTTTAATCAATTATTTTTTTAGGCATTTTAGGGATTTACCTCTATTACTTTATTTAGAAAGTCCAACTGTAGGAAGCTTTTGATCATTTATTTTTACCGTGAGAATAAGGAAGATAATCTAGAGATAAGGCGAAGTTTTGCCAAGAGTAACAGTTTGGGTGAAAGGTTAATGCTTCCACAGTGCATTTTATAAGGTGAGCTCTCAAGAGCAGAACTGGAGTTCCCATTGTGGTTCAGCAGTAATGAACCTGACTAGCAACCATGAGAATGCAGGTTCCATCCCTGGCCTCGGTCAGCGGGTTAAGGATCCGGCATTGCCATGAGCTGTGGTGTAGGTCACAACAACCGCTCAGATCCTGTGTTGCTGTGGCTGTGGCATAGGCCAGCAGCTGTTTCTCCAGTTTGACCCCTAGCCTGGGAACCTCCGTATGCCACAGGTGCAGCCCTAAAAAGCAAAAATAAATACATAAATAGTAGAACTTGGTAAACTGCCTCAGTGAAATTAATTTCTATCATTTGGCTATTGATGAAACCATCAAATACTGCCATATTTTTTGAAACGTACCTGATATGGTTGCAACTAGCACTAATGTCCCATTTTCCTTCCAGTGATTGTCATCGATTCCTTCAAAAAAGCAGGCAGCTCCTTGATTACACCAGAAAGGGGCATTCATTTCAGGTCGGAGATGGGGAAACGTGCAGTTTCCAAGTTGGAAAAGTTCATACCATTCCATGGTGTAGTTCTTGTCAGTTAAAGTGCTTCTGAATCCAATGGCATCATGCATAATTTTCTGTGTAAAGATCATACATGTATAAAGCACTGGGGAAGTAACCACTGTTTCAGGAGCCAGACGGGAGAAAATGTGGCATCACAACGGCATATCAAGTAGGGCGGCTGTTTGTCTTCCCCGTTGCTATTCTCATGCCTACTCTGTAGCTCCTCAAACTCCCGGCCTTCATCTGCTCTGGTTTTGGCCACTGCAGCTCATCTCAGATAGGAAGGATGAAGGCTATGTGAGCACAGTCAGAATTTCCTTACAGCTTATTATGAGTGCAAGAAGCCTCCATGCCACAGATTCAGGAAGGATCTCAGCACCTTGTAGGTCATGAGAGGCTCGAATGGTGAGCTAACCAAGGAAAAGTATGTACAACAGGGACTGGAAAGTGATTCTTTCTTTTCTCTTTCTTTGCTTTTTTTTTTTTTTTTCCTTTCATTCATTCTTTCTTCCCTTGTTTTAGCTTTTTGGGGCCACACCCAAGGCACATGGAGGTTCCCAGGCTAGGGGTCTAATTGGAGCTGTAGCTGCCGGCTTACACCACAGGCACAGCAACACCAGATACGAGCCGTGTCTGCAACCTACACCACAGCTCATATCAACACTGGATCCTTAACCCACTGAGCAAGGCTAGGGATCGAACCCTAGTTCATGGTTCCTAGTCGGATTTGTTCTGCTGTACCACTAAAGGAACCCCCCTCTTCCTTCCTTCCTTTCTCTTTTCCTTCCTTCCCTCCATCCCTTCCTTCCTTCTTTCCTTCCTCCCTTTTTCCCTTCCTGCCTCCTCCCTTCCTTCCTTCCTAGAATTTAGGTATAGGAGTTGGGTTTGGATTCAGAATATTAAGAGGGAATAAAGCAATTGCATTGATTACTGTCATAAACACAAAACCTGATGATTTTTTTTTTTCACCATCCATTTTAAATTTGTTAAGAGGAACACCAATAAACATGCTCTAAAATGAGCCCTCTGGAGTTCCCTGGTGGCTCAGTGAGTTAAGGATTCAGCATTGTCACTGCTGTGGCTCAGGCTGCTGCTGTGGAGTGCATTTGATCCCTGGCCCCAGAACGTCCAAATATCAGAGGTGTAGCCCAAAAAATAAATAAATAAAATAAAATAAATAAATAAAAATAAGCCTTCTAAATAGTGATTATTCCCAAGTCCACCTAATAATCAAATCACTTATCTAACCCGTTATAGTATCAAGATGCAGCCTTACCAAGTGTCCCAGGAGGTCTCCATATTTAAATTCCCACACTGGGGCTTGTAACCGGAAGACTTCAATGACGTCATCATTCTTCATTACTGGAATGGGGGAGCCTGTGGGACAGAAAGTGTATTTTGCTTGACAATATGGATCTGGTTCTGGACGGAAAGAAAAGCGTCTAAAAAAAAAAAAAGAAAGAAATCATCAATGTAGATTATAGCAGGAATTTGGCTCTTCTTGCAGATTTTAGAATCCATTTTTTAATTTCACTGTCAATAACATTTTTAGAGAAAATATTCAAGGCTCAGCCCACAGTGCATAAATACACCTTTTATTTGTTATCCTGTGAACTTCAATGATGTTTTTAATAGCAAATAATACATTAAAAGCACTTTGATAACTGCATCCTTCCCAGGTCCCTGCTCCCACAGGGAGTATTCTGAAGACAGGGACCAGATCTGAAAATGTTTATACCTCCACATCTTATTTAGCAGATATATTTACTGAATGCAGGAATATTTTTTTCTTTTGTCTTTTTAGGGCATATGGAGGTTTCCGGGCTAGGGGTCTAATCGGAGCTGCAGCTGCTGGCCTATGACAGAGCCACAGCAATGCCACATCCGAGCCGTATCTGCGACCTACACCACAGCTCACGGCAACACCAGATTCTTAACCCACTGAGTGAGGCCAAGGATCGAACACGAAACCTCATGGTTCCTAGTTGGATTCATTTCCACTGCACCACGATGGTAACTCCAGGAATATTTTTCAAATGATATTTAACTTCCCACATAATCCATGTTAAGATTATTAAAAAATAATCAAAATTAAATAAAACATTTTCTATATATATATTTTTTTATGGTCGCACCTGTGGCATATGCAAATTCCCAGGCTAGGGGCTGAAACAGAGCTGCAACTGCTGGCCTACACCACAGCCACAGCAACACCAAATCCAAGGAGCCACACTTGTGACCTATGCCACATCCTGTGGCAACACCAGATCCTTAGTGCACTGAGCGAGGTCAAGGATCAAACCTGCATCCTCATAATATTAGTCAAGTTCTTAACACGCTGAGCCACAGTAAGAACTCCTCTATTAAGAATTAGCCATGGAGATGGCATTAAGAAGGTGGAATAGAAGGAGTGGAGCTCAACTTCTCTCCTAAAAACAAAATTTACAACCAATGCTGTGCGATCTTGAACCAAATGGACCGGACACTTTCAAAAAGATATCCTACTCCAGAAGACAAAGAGGCCGCCACATCAAGAGGTAGAAGGAGCGATTGATTACGTGATATAAGCAACCCCACACCTCCCAGGTGGGAAGGCCCACAGACTGGAAAGTAACTGCTTCACAGAGGTTCACCTACAGAAGTGAGAGTTCTAAGACCCACATCAAACTCCCACCAGTGGGGATCTGGCACTGGGAGAAAGAGCCCCCAGAGCATCTGGCGTTGAAGGCCAGTGGGGCTTGTGTGCAGGAGTTCCACAGGACTGGGGGAAATGGAGACCCTGTTTTTAAAAGGTACACACAGACTTTCATGTGCACTGGGTCTCAGGGGAAAGCAAAGTCTCCATAGGAATCTGGGTCAAACCTGACTGAGGTTCTTGGAGGACCTCCTGGGAAAACAGGGGTGAATGTGGCTTGTTGTGGAGGAAACTTTTTTGAAACTTACCTGATATGGTTGCAACTAGCACTAATGTCCCATTTTCTGTCATAAACACAAAACCTGATGATTTTTTGGAAGCAAAGCTCTCAGGAGTATACATCAGCATGCCTTTCTCTGGAGGTGGCTATTTTGGGAAAATCTGGCCCCAACTGTCAGTCTGCGCTGAGAAGCCCCAGGGCAAACAACAATCCAGGTGGATCACAGCCCCACCCATCAGTAAACAGGCTACCTAAAGACCCCCCAGGCACACAGCTACCTCTAATCTCACCCAGAGAAAAAGCCCCACCCATCAGAGGGATAGGAATCAGCTCCACCTACAAGTGGGCAGGCATCAGTTCCTCCCAGCAGGAAGCCTGCAGCAAGCACCCCCCCCCACCCCTTACCAACTTCGGCCACAAGGGGGCCAGACACCAGAAGTAAGAAAGGCTACAACTCTATTATCTGTAAAAAGGTCACCACACCAAAAACCTATAAAAATGAAAAGCCAGAGAACTATAACGTAGATGAGAGAGAAAGAAAAAAACCCAGAAAAATAGCCAAGTGATCAGGAGATTCTCAGCCTCCAGGAAAAAGACTTTAGATTGTTGATGCTGAAGATGATGCAAGACATTGGAAATAAACTGGAGGCAAAGATGGAAAATTTACAGGAAACACTGAGCAAAGAGATACAAGATATAAAACTTAAACAAGAAGAGATGCAAAATACAATAACTGAAATAAAAAAATTCACCAGAAGCAGCAAAGAGCAGAATACAGGAGGCAGAAGAAGGAAGAAGCGAGGTGGAGGACAGATTAGTGGAAATCACAGATGCGGAACAGAAGAAAGATTGAAAACAAATGAAAGAGAGTCTCAGAGAACTCTGGGACAATGTTAAATGCATCAACAACCATATTATAGGGGTGCCAGAAGGAGAAGAGAGAGAGAAGGGGACAGTAAAAATATTCCAAGAGATAATAGCTGAAAACTTCCCTAACATGGGAAAAGAACTACTCACTCAAATCCAGGAAGCACAACAAGTACCATATAAAATAAACCCAAAGAGGAATACACCAAGACACATATTAATCAAACTGACCAAAATTAAAGACAAAGAGAAAATCTTGAAAGCAGCTAGGGAAAAGAACAAATAACATACACGGGAACCCCGATAAGGTTATTGCCAGATTTTTCAGCAGAAACTCTGCAGGCCAGAAGGGAGTGGCATGATATACTTATCGTGATAAAAGGAAAAAACCTCCAACCAAGATTACTTTTCCCAGCAGGGCTCTCATTCTGATTTGAAGGAGACATCAAAACCTTCACAGATAAGCAAAAGCTAAGAGAATTCAGCAATACTAAACCAGCTTTACAACAAATAATAAAGGAACTTCTCTAGGCAGAAAAGAAAAGGGCTTGACAGAAATAAAAATACCACAAATGACAAGGCTAACCAATAAAGGTATATATACAGTAAAGACACAAAACCATCCATGTACAATTATACCATCAAAATCAGAAATCGTGAGAAGAGGAGGGTACAAATGCAGGACACTGGAGATGCACTTGCAATTAACAGCACAACAACTTAAAACAATCTCTTATACATATAGACTCTTATATCAAAACTTCAGAATAACTGCAAAACAAAAATTTACAATTGATACACAAACAAATAAGAAAAATCAACACAAATACAACACTAAAGATAATCAATGAACCACAAGAGGAGAGAACAAGAGAAGGGAAGAAAAAAGAGCAACAAAAACAAATCCAAAACAATTAATAAAATGGCAATAAGAACATACATATCAATAATTACCTCAAATATCAATGGGCTAAATGCCCCAGCCAAAAGACACAGACTGGCTGAATGAATACAAAAACAATACCCATATATATGCTGTCTTCAAGGGACCCACTTCACTTCTATGGACACATACAAATTGAATATGTGAGGATGGAAGAAAATATTCCATGCAAATGGGAATCAAAAGAAAGCTGGAATAGCAATATTCGTATCAGACAAAATAGACTTTAAAATGAAGAATATTTTAAGGGACAAGGAAGGTCACTACATAATGATCAAAGGATCAATCCAAGAAGATGTAACAATTTTAAATACCTACGCACCCAACACAGGTTCACCACAATATATAAGGCAACTGCTAACAACCTTAAAATGATGAACTGACAATAACACAATCATAGTGAGGGAATTTAACACCCCACTTACAGCAATGGACAGATCATCCAGACAGAAAATTAATAAGGAAACACAGGCCCTGAATGAAGCATTAGACCAGACGGACTTAATAGATATTTATAAGACATTCCATCCAAAAGCAACAGAATACACATGTTTCTCAAGTGCGCATGGAATGTTCTCTAAGATTTATCACATCCTGGGCTACAAATCAAACCTTGGTAACTTTAAGACAATTGAAATCATATCAAGCATCTTCTCTGATCACAATGCTACATGACTGGAAATCAACAACAAGAAAAAAACTGCAAAAAACACAAACACGTGGAGACTCAACAACATGGTACTAAACAACCAATGGATCACTGAAGAAATCAAAGAGGAAATTAAAAAATACCTAGAAGCAAATGACAACGAAGATATGACACTCCAAAACCTATGGGATGCAGCCAAAAATGTTCTAAGAGGAAAGTTTATAGCAATACAAGCCCACATCAGGAAACAAGAAAAAGCTCAAATAAACAAGCTAACTTTACATCTAAAGCAGCTCAAGAGAGAAGAACAGACAAGACCTAAAGTTAGCAGAAGGAAAGAAATCATAAAGATCAGAGCAGAAATCAATGAAATAGAAACAAAGAAAACCAAAGAAAAGATCAATGAAATGAAAAGGTGGCTCTTTGAAAAGATCAACGAAATTGATAAACCCTTAGCCAGACTTATCTAGCAAAAAAGAGAGAGGACTCATATCAATAAAATTAGAAATGAAAAAGGAGAAGTAACAACACACATCACAGAAATACAAAGGATCATAAGAAACTACTATATGCAACTATACACCAATAAAACGGAAAACCTAGAAGAAATGGACAAATTCTTAGAAAAGCACAATCTTCCAAGACTAAACCAAGATGAAATAGAAAAGATGAATGGACCCATCACAAGTACTAAAATTGAAACTGTGACTAAAAAACTTCCAACAAACATAAGTCTAGGACCAGATGGCTTCACAGGAGAATTCTATCCAACATTTAGAGAAGAGATAACACCTATCCTTATGAAACTATTCCAAAAAATTGCAGAGGAAGGGACACTCCCAAACTCATTCTATGAGGCCACCATCACCCTGATACCAAAACCAGACAAAGATACCACAAAAAAAGAAAACTACAGGCCAATTTCACTGACAAACATAGATGCAAAAATCCTCAACAAAGTACTAGCAAACCGCATCCAACAATACATTCAAAGGACTGTAGATCATGATCAAGTGGGATTTATCCCAGAGATGCAAGGATTCCTCAATATCTGCAAATCAATCAGTGTGATACACCACATTAACAAACTGAAGAATAAAAATCATATGATCCTCTCAATAGATGTGGAGAAAGCCTTTGACAAAATCCAACACCCATTTCTGATAAAAACCCTTCAGAAAGTGGGCATAGAGGGAACCTACCTCAACATAATAAAGGCCATATATGACAAACCCACAGCTGACCTCATTCTCAATGGTGAAAAGCTGAAACAATTCCCACTGAGATCAGGAACAAGACAAGAATGTCCTCTCTCACCACCACTATTCAACATAGTTTTCGAAGTCCTAGCCACAGCAATCAGAGAAGTAGGAGAGATTAAAAAAAAAAAATCCAAATTGGAAAGGAAGAAGTAAAACTATCCCTATTTGCAGATGATACTGTACCTAGAGAATCCTAAAGACTCAACCAGAAAACTGTTAGAGATCATCAATGAATTTGGCAAAGTTGCAGGATACAAAATTAATACACAGAAACTGACTGCATTTCTATATACTAACAATGAAATATCAGAAAGGGAGATTAGGGAAGCAATCCCATTTACCATCGCATCCAAAATAATAAAATACCTAGGAGTAAACCTACCTAAAGAGACAAAAGACCTGTACTCTGAAAACTATAAGACACTGATAAAAGAAATCAAAGATGACAGAAATAGATGGAAAGACATACCACGCTCTTGGATTGGAAGAGTCACTATTATCAAAATGATGATACTACCCAAAGCAATCTACAGATTCAATGCAACCCCTATCAAATTACCAAGGACATTTTTCACAGAACTCGAACAAAATATTTCAAAGTTTGGAAGCATAAAAGACCCAGAATAGCCAAAAACATCCTGAAAAAGAAAAACGGAGCTGGAGGAATCAGGCTCCCAGACTTCAGACTATATATACTACAAAGTAACAGTCATCAAAACTGTATGGTACTGACACAAAGACAGAAATATAGATCAGTGAAACAGGATAGAAATCCCAGAATTAAAACCACACACTCATCTATGACAAAGGAGAGAAGAATATACAATGGAGGAAAGACAGCCTGTTCAATAAATGGGTTGGGAAAACTGGACAGACACATGTAAAAGAATGAAATTAGAATGCTTCCTAACATCATACACAAAAATAAAATCAAAATGCATTAAAGACCTAGATATAAGACCGGACACTATACAACTCTTAGAGGAAAACAAAGCCCACTCTCTGACATAAACCACAGCAACATCTTCTCAGACCCACCTCCTAGAGTAATGACAATAAAAACAAAAATAAACAAATGGGACCTATTTCTGCACAGCAAAGGAAACCCTAAACAACATGAAAAGACAACCCACAGAATGGGAGAAAATCTTTGGAAATAAATCAACTGATACAGGATTAATCTCCAAAATTTATAAACACTTCCTACAGCTCAATACCAAAAAACAACCCCATCAAAAAATGGGCAGAAGATCTAAACAGACAATTCTCCAAAGAAGACATACAGATGGCCAAAAAACACCTGAAAAGATGTTCAACATCACTCATTATTAGAGAAATGCAAATCAAAACCACGATGAGGTACCACCTTACACCAGCCAGAATGGCCATCATCCAAAAGTCTACAAACAATCAGTGCAGAAGAGGGTGTGGAGAAAAAGGAACCCTAGGACACTGTTGGTTGGATTGTAAATTGATGCAACCACTGTGGAAAAACAGTATGGAGGTGCCTCAGAAAACTAAAAATAGAACTACCATTGGATCCAGCAATCCCACTCCTGGGCATTTATCCAGAGAAAACCATGACTCAAAAAGACACATGTACTCCAATGTTCACTGCGGCACTATTCACAATAGCCAAGACATGGAAACAACCTAAATGTCCCTTGACAGAGGAGTGGATCAAGAAGAGGTGGTACATATACACAATGGAATATTACTCAGCCATTAAAAACAAAGAAATACCAGCATTTTTAGCAACAAGGATGGACCTAGAAATTATCGTGCTAAGTGAAGTCAGCCAGACAATGAGACACCAACATCAAATGCTTTCACTGAAATGTGGAATCTGAAAAAAGGACAGACTGAACTTCTTTACAGAACGGACTCATAGACTGAAAAACTTATGGTTTCCAAAGGAGACAGTTTGGGGGGTGGAGGGATGTGCTGGGCATGTGGGATGGAAATCCTATAAAACTGGATTGTGATGATCATTGTACAACTATAAATGCAATAAATTCATTAAGCAATAAAAAAAGGGATATAAAAAAATAAAACAGGTGGTGCTGGACCATTTGGATATGCACATGAATAAAAAAAGGAAGATGTGGTATATATACACAACGGAATACTACTCAGCCATAAAAAAGAGCAAAATAATGCCATTTGCAGCAACATGGATGGAACTAGAGACTCTCATCCTGAGTGAAGTCAGTCAGAATGGGAAAGACAAATACCATATGATATCACTTATATCTGGAATCTAATATACGGCACTAAATGAACCTTTCCACAGAAAAGAAAATCATGCACTTGGAGAATAGATTTGTGGTTGCCAAGGGGGAAGGGGAGGGACTGAGAGGGACTGGGAGCTTGGGGTAAATGGAGAATGCTGCCTTTGGGATGGATTAGCAATGGGATCCTGCTGTATAGCACTGGGGACTCTGTCTAGTGAACTATGATGGAACATGTAATGTGAGAAAAAAGAATATATAGAACACGTAATGTGAGAAAAAAGAATGTATACATGTAAGTGTAACTGGGCCACTATGCTACACAGTAGAAAAAAAATATATATATAAATAAAAGATTTAAAAAAAGAAAAAAAGAAAAAAAAGAATTAGCCAACATTCCCTTCAACCAGTATGTATGTATGTATTTTTAGGGCTGCACTTGCGGCATATGGAGGTTCCCAGGCCAGGGGCTGAATCAGAGCTGTAGACACTGGCCTACGCCACAGCCACAGCAATGCCAGATCCGGGACTTGTTTGTGACCTACACCACAGCTCACAGGAACGCTGGATCCTTAACCCACTGAATGAAGCCAGGGATCGAATCTGCATCCTCATGGATCCTAGTCAGATTCGTTTCTGCTGCGCCACGATAGGAACTCCACTGAGGATCTACTACTATAGCGGAAGGAGGGAAACAAAACTTAACATATTGCTCCCTTCCTCAAGGAGCTCTGGGGTGGAGGTTGAGGGGGGCGTCTGGCAAAACATTACATAAGCAGTGAAGTGCAGTGTGGTAAGTGCTAAACCAAAGGAATATACAAAATCCTGGGGGCACAAACCAGACAGAAACCATTTGTACCTGGTGTGGGATGTGCAGGGGTGAGACGTGTAAGCAGAAAGGTTAGGGAGTTCCTGGAGAAAGAGAACCAGGAATGGTTTTCTTGACAGAAGAGAATCTATTTTAGCCTAAGCATTTTGTGATCTAAGCCTGCCCACAATGCTTAGAACAGGGTCTCAGTAATTAATGACTTTAAGTGAACAAAGGAAGGCAGAACACAGAAAAGGCCATCAAACAACAGTGCAGTGATAGAGCAGAGTCCTAGTTCCTTCAGCTCTTTGAGTCGTGCAGAACCTAAGGCTCTGGAGGATGAAATGGTGATGTTGACTCTCCTGACTTTAATCAACTAAAGCTTGGACTCTCTGGACCTTTGTGCGGGCTCAAGCCCTTCATGAATATGCATGTACCCTTAGCTTAAAACTTCCCCAGTTTTGCTGTTCCGGGAGATACTGCTTTGGGAAAGCTTCCCGGTGGTGGTTTCCTTAGTTGCTGCAAGTAACAACTTCGTTCTCCTGCGCTTTGGCCTGGTTGTATCATTGGGTTCCACACCCACCAAGAGGCGAACCTAGTTTTTGGGTAACAGAAGCGCAAAGAAAGAGGTGAAGACCTGGCCTAGGTTTTTTAAATACTTTAGCAAGTTAGTACAGAAAAGGAGAGAAAACACTAAATATTTTAAGACAAGCATGGCATGCTAGAAGTGTCTCAATACGTAAAGAAGACTAGAATTCAGGCTTCAAGGCAGGACTATCATCCTGCCCTAACGGCCTAATTTAGGCGCGCCTCGGAGAGAGTGTGGGTTTGATTCCTGACCACTGTAATAAATGGAATAACCTTAGAAAAAAAAGTCACATGAATTTTGTAGTTTCCCAATGCATATAAAAGTTATGTTGACATTGCACTGTGGCCTATTAAGTGTTCAGTATTATTACATCTAAAAATCAATGTACATATCTTAATTTAAAAACACTTGGGAGTTCCTGTCGTGGTTCAGTGGAAACGAATCTGACTAGCATCCATGAGGGCGCATGTTCAATCCCTGGCTTCACTCAGTGGGTCAAGGAGCTGGCGTTGCCATGAGCTGTGGTGTAGGTTGCAGACTCGGCCCTGATCTGGTGTGGCTGTGGCTCTGGTGTAAGGCCGGCTGCTGCAGCTCCATTTCAACCCCTAGCCTGGGAACCTCCATATGCCATGGGTGCAGCCTTAAAAGGACAAAAAAAAAAAAAAAAAAGTTTTACTGCTAAAAAATGCTAACCATCATCTGACAACACAGGGTTGCCACACATTTTCAGTTTGTAAAAAATGCAGAATTTGAGAAGCGCAATAAAATGAGGTGTGCCTGGATAATGTGAAGGGCACCCAGCCGCTAAAGTCCCACAACTGGAAAGGGCTGAGCCTGGCACAGGGCTTCAGGGGTCTCAAGCAGCAGATGTGATAGAACTGAATTTGTTCTGAAATAAACCTTATTTTATGAATTAGAAGAGGGAGGGGAGAGAGGCTGAGAGGTCAGTAAGGCGGTCAGGGCAATAATGCAACAAAAGAAGGGGCCTGAGAAGGCCATGGCAATAGGACCGGGGGACTACGGTGAATTCAGGTGAGCAGCACCATGCCACGCACCTCCCACATTTGGCACTGGGAGTGATGGATGGAAGAGAGAAAGAAGCTGCCTCTGTCTTCTCAGAGTCCTAGATCCCTAAGGCTCCTAGCCAGATCTACTGTTTTATAGTCCTAACACGAGGACAAAAATATTAACAACCCTCCTAAAAGTTTAAGAGAACTGGATCTACCTGTTTTATAGGTGCTATTTTACATCAAAGGTAATTTCAAAAGTATACACACACACACACAAAAAAACTTTACGTAAAAATAAAACTTGTATTTTACGTCAAAGGTAATTTCAAAAAAAAAATATATATATGTATATATATACACACACACACATACATACATACCCACACACAAAAACACATATACATCTAAACAAATAAGTAACTATATATAGGTTTCACCTGCCCACAGCAAAATCTATTTTACGTCAAAGGTAATTTCAAAAGTATATATATGTATATACATACAAACACATACATGTGCCACGTCTTTGGCACGCAGGAGTTCCCTAGCCAGGGATTGAACCCTTGCCACAGCAACGACAATGCTGGATCCTTAACCCAATGAGCCACCAAGGAATGCCTCTAAAGTATGACATAAGTGTGAACTTAAAATTTTATTATGGGGATTAGATGAAGGCACTATTTAATACTTGAAAATTTAAAGAAACACAAGAAGTCATAGTCAATACTCTGCCCTTAAATCAAGGAGTTTTGGATTTCCAGTCTCTCCCTTGTTTTAAGTTTTACTTTTTCCTTAACATTTCATTAACATGTTCAAGAAAAGCAGCTTCAAGGAGTTCCCACCATGGCACAGCGGAAACGAATCTGATTAGGAACCATGAGGTGGCCTCGCTCAGTGGGTTAAGGATCCGGCACTGCCATAAGCTGTGGTGTAGGTCGCAGAAGCGGCCTGGATCCCTCGTGGCTGTGGTGTAGGCCAGCAGCTGTAACTTCGATTCGACCCCTAGCTTGGGAACCTCCATATGCCTCGGGTGTGACCCTGAAAAGCCAAAAAAGGGGGAAAAATAATAAATAATAAAGAAAAAGAAAGAAAAGCAGCTTCAAACTCAAAATTTCTCTTTACACGTGTATCAAGGAAAACAAAGCACTGCAAGCTATTCAGTGAGCAGAAGACACTAATTTTGCATCCAGAATTGACAACAGCTGCCATTGAGGAGATTTAATCCCCTCAACAAACCTGAAGGAACTACCATTCTAACTTTCTGACTCAGACCTGTGGGCACAGAGATACTGAGTAACTTTCCCAAGGTCACACAGCTAGTGATGGTGGAGACTGACTTGATTCGCAGTGGTCAGAGTCCAGAACTCGCTCGCGACGACTAGGTTATCCTGCCTCCCAACTCACTATTTTGTCATCCAAAATAGTTGTGCGTTTTCAAAAGCTGCTGGCTTTTCCCCCGCCTGAGGTTGACACCAGGCTTTCGTTTTCTCTGTTTTAGCCATCTCTGACAATACTCTTCTGGATCAAAGGCTCATATGTGCTTCTGTGCTTCACAGATTTGCCCTCTCTGTCCTCAGCTTATGACCAACGTCCTATCCCCAGGCTGAGGACAGTGGACAAACGAGGTCACCAACCGAGCGGGCGAGGGGATTCCCGAGACACCAGACTTTTGGTGCAAAAAACGGAAAGTCCCAGCCAAACACAGACCAGCTGCGTAAGGTGGAAAGTGAGCATGCAAATATTATGCAGTCAAGATAACTAAAGAGTGCAAGACATACCAATAACTGCGTTACTAAATGTCTCTCCAAATTATTCAGAGTCAGTTATTTGTGTCCGAAAGTCAGACCACGAAATAACATTACTCCCCTTGTCTTTCACGATTCGGGACACCCAGAGCCTAGCTAGGTCTTCTGGTAACCGGCTCAAGGGTCCCGGGAGGAGAGGAGCCCCCAGGGCGCCGCGCAACCAGCAGCCGCGACTCGGGATTTCTCCACCCTGTTCCACGCCCTGCCCTCAGGGTGGCCGGGCACTGCCCTGCACAGCCGCGTGACTGGACCCAGAGTCACACGGCCACACCCCCACCTACACCCAGCCCGCCGCGCGCGCGCCCGCGCACTCACTTGTAGGGCACCGGCCACCGGCGCAGGGAGCGGCTGCCTGCTGTCGCTGCCACCGCGGCCACCAGCCAGAGCAGGGCCGTGCCCCAGCTCCAAGGCGCGCGCCCCAGGGCTACGCCCGCGCACCGCCGCACCCCGGCCCGGGGGCCGGCGCTCGTGGCGGGCACCATGAAGAGGCTCCGGCTGCTTCCGGTGCCTCCCGAACCGGGCGACGGCGGAGGGCAGGCGAGCTGAGCATGCGCAGGCGGTGGGGCCGCTCGCGGCCCCGCCCTCTGCGCCCGGCGTCCTGACAGAGGATGCGCTCCCCGCTGCTGGGGACGCCGCCCTCAGCGTCGGGGTGCGAGGACTCGGGTCTCCGCGCGGCCCCGTCTCCTCTCGGAGGCTGCTGGACTTGGGCGACCCGAAAAGCACTTCGGGCGGGCTCCCACGAGCACCGATGCAGGCCGTGGGTCACCTTTTTCTCCACTGTTACTGCCCAGTTCTTTTGGCCTCGCGTCTCAGTTTAAGGACGACCGCTTCTGTGGAGCCTTGGCTGACCTCCCTCCAACCACAGTCTCCAAAACCAAACCGAAAATCCAGCTGTGGGCACTTTTGGATTCTCTAGCCCTGAACTGTCACCTGGTCCCTCAGGGCCCAGACTAGGCGACAGCACACATTGAGTGAAGGAGACTTTTTGGGGGAGGTCAGTGCAGCGAGGAAGACAGTCATGGGGGAGTGACTGCTTCCCAGGAGACCAAGCCAGTGTGACAAAGGCCACACTCACAATTTACAGCCCAGGCTGCTACTCTCAGGCTGTCAATCCACCCCGCCCACCTTCCCCGAGGTCCTCCCTTGTTTGGATTTACAACTTCAGTTGAAAGAAGTTTCTACAGTACTCGGTCTTCTTTGACCCTTCAACCACCTCAAGAAAACAGTGGGATCAACTGTTGCGCTTCTGAAGAGACCCTCATGGCCTGCCGTGTTCTCATACACAGAGGTTGACTGTGTCTAGAAACAGTACATTAAAGGCATGGCCACTTACAGTCACTCGTTTTCCAAGAGGGCGGCCTAGGTAACTCTTAGGCCAGGGCTTTCCAACGCCTTCACTTCACCCACAACACCAGTGAACCATCATAATATTTGTAAGTATATTATAATGAGTAGTGTGTCTGCAATGGCCAGAGGTGACCACCATGACCCTTGGGGGGTGGGATCGGGGAGGGTTGGGAGCCTCACTGGCCTTCCCACTCCTGCCAGGCCTCCTGAGGGTTGATGACAATTGTTCTTCTCTACACACACACACACACACCTTTGTCCACTTGCCCCACCATTTTGGGGAGTTCTGGGCAGGTTCAGGCAGGGCATCATTTATAAACACTCACCTAAGAATTTAGGTGGCACCAATCCTAGCCCTCTTCCATTTACTGTCACCACTTCAAAATCACCAAGCTAAACTGGTTTCTCCAAAGACCCACTCAACATGAGAGGAAAACTCATCCTAGCAGTGAACAGACAGGTACTGTCTGATTTGAGGAGCACCTGGGGGATTCTGAGTGGGCCTCAACTCCAGCATGGCTTAAAACTAAATGAAGCAGCTCTCAAGAAATAGTATAGCTTTTACAAATGAGAGGACCAGACGCTAGTGGGCCACAGTGGAACTTTCGATTTCCCAGAGCTACAAAAACAAGCTTCAGGTTGACCTCTGTTAGTGGGGGGGATCTCCCCTCTTGGGTCTGCAGTCCCTTCACTCTGTGTGCAGGGAGCTCTAATGGTGAGAAAACGTTTCCTCATATTAGCCCTAACTCAGCCTCTCGGTAACTCCCATCTGCTCTGCTCTGGTTCTGCCTTCTGTTCCTCTTGGCTAGGACCCCAGCACCCCAGGCTAAGGATGTTTGTAGACTACTGTTGCCTGATCCATCATTGTACTGGTTACTGCTCTCTAGTCTGAGATTTTTAAGCTTTGAGGACTCAACTACAGACTGAGTTTTAAACCAATGGTTTCCCTTTTCGAATTAGCCTAAGATCACCATAGTGGCACAGTACCGTAGTCCACTAAAATCAGGCTAATCAACCATTGCTTTGTGATAGACTGCACACAGAGGAACTGTGTGACAGCTCCCCAAACAATGGATAAGACAGAGAGTTTTCGGATTCTGAGGTAAGGTGGACTTTAGGTGAAATTTAAATGAGCAGTATTCTGGTAGGCTCAAAGCAAAGTTGTGTGTCAACACACAGAGTCAATGCGCAGTCTAGATGACAAAGTGGACCTAGGGTCCTATTTCCATGGCAACTAAGAAGTTAAAACAGAGATGGAATTTTGTGTCTAGAAACCCCTTATTGGAAGCTCTGCACCTGGGCTGTAAAGGTTATAATTGAGGCTGTTCTTCTGTGTCAAGTGATTGAGAATCTCCAGACAAAAGTGAGGTATTTCATTCTTTTAAAAACTTTTTTACCTTTTATCAGTATAAATTTTTTTCATTTATAAAAGTTTTATTGAAGTAGAGTTGATTTACAAGGTTGTGATAATTCCTATTGTACAACAGAGTGATGTAGTTATACATGTACACACATCCATTCTCTTTCAGATTCTTTTCCCACATAGATTATCGCAGAATATTGGGTAGAGTTCTCTGTGCTATACAGCGAGTGGGTGTATCATTCTTACTTATATGATTTCTGACCAAAAAAAAAACCTCTTAGGTTTTTTTTTTTTAATTTTATTTATTTATTTATTTATTTATTTATTTTGCTTTTTAGGGCCACTCCCGCGTCATATGGAAGTTCTCAGGCTAGGGGTCCAGTCGGAGCTACAGCTGCTGGCCTACACCACAGCCACGTCAGATCTGAGCCGCGTCTGTGACCTACACTGCAGCTCATGGCAACACTGGATCCTTAACCCACTGAGCAAGGCCAGGGATTGAACCCTCATCCTCATGGATACTAATCGGGTTCATTACTGCTGGGCCACAACAGGAACGCCAAGATTAATGATTTTAATCGTGGAAATCCAGATATGGGAAGAAGCCACAAGGAGAGACTGTGACCTGAACCATGACAGGTTAATAAAACAGGCAGTCCAGAGGCTTTTAGCTAGGGATAACAGGGCCTAGTTCAGTAGCAGCCTGTCAACAAAATCCTCACCTGACCTGGGAATGAGCATTCCTAGCACCTTTGGACAAATCAATCAAGAAATGCCTCCCAATCTTGGTTGAAAGTATTGCCTCCCTTGGCTGAAAGAGAAGGGATAGGAAAATAAAGAGTGTTGCCCACCAACCAGTTCTACAAGAATCAAGTCTTTAGCCACTCTAGTCACTGACCTAGAATATACCCTGATAGGAATTCAGGGCGAAGATCAGGATGAGACACTTTGTGCTCTGGGAAAACTGACAGAACTGACCCTCAGAGAGTTCGACATTTCAGGAGAAAAATTTTATGAACCTGGATTCTTGCATCGTCCCATGCTTAGAAAAGCACTAAACCTACTCAGATACCTCTTTCTCATGACCAGCAGCAACCTTCTACCAAGGTGTATGCTTGGTAGAAAGTTCCTTAAAATCCTGTACATACTGACCTTCCTTAAAATCCTGTACATACTGACCTTCCTTCTTACCTCTTCAGAATGGTTCTCAGAGCTCTCGGAGAGACTGTCTCCTGAGTTACAATCCTCAGTTTGGCTTGGAAAAGATTTTCCATTTCTTTTTTGCATTGACTGTTGATTAATTTTTCCCACTGAGATTTATAATCCAGTCAATATTGTAAATCCAGTGCAATAAAATGTAAGTCTGAGAGGAAGTTTAACCAGGCTGCCGAAGAGGTTCATGGAATATGAAGAAAGGCTAAGGCCCCCTGCCCTGGACATGCTACTATTTGGCACTAATTTTAATGCAAGTGATTAATAGTCTCTTGATGTTAAAACATTAAGAGTTCCCTCCCAAAGCTTATGAAACTTGGATACATATGTCTGCTTTATAGGTGCTTGACTGGCTTAAACAAGTATTCAACGCCTATATAGAAGCCCTATTTTCAGATTTTTATTAGCAGTATCTCTTATCTACATAACTTATTTTAGGTCAAACAATTTAGTAGTATAATTTAGTGTGAATTTAATAAAGTTAGAAAGTATGTTCACTTAAAGGAATTAATGTCACATACTTAATATGTAACACTTTATGGCAAAAAACTATGGAGCTATAGTTAACACCCCACCCTAATCCTAAATCCAGTAATTTTGGATTTATACTCTTTTATTTGTTACAGCTTTTAAACAATTCTTTACAATTTTCTAGTTATTTATTGAATATATTTTTTACTTCTCTTGTGAACAGTTTGTTAATATTGTCAAGGAAGCCAGCTTCAGAACAAAAACTTCTCTTTTCTTTCACGTATATCAAGCAAAAGGAAGCAGTGCCTACCCTTTGGTGAACAGAAATACACTATTATTAAGGTTTTGACACAGCTGACATTTACTATATTTAGGCTTTCCAACAGCCCTATGCAAAAGGTGCTACTTCCTCTTTCAGATGAGGAAATGTAGATGAGATATTGAGTAACTTTCCCAGTATCACACAAGGTAAGTCCCCAGCAGACAGACCTGGAACCTGCTCCCACCACCAGGATATGTTACTTCTCAATTTGACTGATGCTCTCCTCCTCCTTCTTCTATTGCTCCTTATCCTCAATGACATGGGCAGATTCATAGGTATTTTCATAGGCAGCCGACCTTTCCCTTGCCCGATGTCGGCGCCATGTACACTTCTTTCTAAATTCGGGCATCACTGATGGTCTTAGGCTATGAAAATGTCCTCCTGGTCAGGAGTAGAATCAACCTCACGGGTTTGCAATCTTCCATCTATGGCTTATGACCAGCATCTCACTTCCAGGCTAAGGAAGGTTTCTTCTTGAAAGTAGATATAGTGCTGTATTTAGCATATGGCACATAACAAGGGCTCAGTAAATTTTTATTGGAGGAAGATAGGGCTAATAATTTAAAGATCTAGTAGGGAAGTAGAGCTGTAATCTGTCAATATATGAAGTTGTATGAAAGAACACTCAGGGAGCACCCTAGCTAAACCAGGTTAACACATTCTTTGCTCTTTCTTCCCTGTGATTATAGAAGAAAACTAAGTTACACATAGGGATTTTGGACTTTCTAAAAACTTGGTACCTCTGTGAAACGCAAAATATCAGGAAGAACATTGTATCCTAGCCAAGACTGCCTTCTTTCACTGCCCTTAGTTACAGTCCACATTATATCTGGACATCAGTCTTTCCTTTTTTTTTTTTTGTTTGTCTTTTTGTCTTTTTCTAGGGCCGCAGCTGGAGCATATGGAGGTTCCCAGGCTAGGGGTCTAATCGGAGCTGTAGCTGCCAGCCTACGCCACAGCAACAGCAACGTGGGATCTGAGCCACGTCTGCGAACTACACCACAGCTCACAGCAACGCCAGATCCTTAACCCACTGAGCAAGGCCAGGGATCAAACCTGCAACCTCATGGTTCCTAGTCGGATTCATTAACCACGAAGCCATGACGGGAACTCCAGTCTTTCCATTTTAAGTGTCCTAAGAAACGATTTGTCCTTCAGCTCTGATGCAGATAAAATGTGCAGTGGCATGTCTCATTCAGTTTCATCTGTCAAAAACACCAGTTAGCCTTCCAGCTTTGGAGCCCAGCAGTTAAAAAAACCTATTGTACAGGATGAAAAAGAAAAATTTTTTTCAATTGAAGTGTAATTTGTTTGCAATATTGTGTTAGTTTCAGGTGTACAGCAAAGCAATTCAGTTATGTATGTGTGTGCATGCTTATTTTCCATTTTGAGCTATTACAAGATACTGAGTATAGTTCTCCGTGCTATACAATAAGTCCTTGTTGCTTATCTATTTTACACATAATGCTTTGTATGTTAATCCTGCACTCCCAAATTATCCCTCTCCCCCTCTCTTTCCCCTTTGGTAACCATAAGTTTGTTTTCTAGGTCCGTGAGCCTGTTTCTATTTGTTGTTGTTTTTTCACCCTCAGCATGTGGAAGTTCCCAGGCTAGGGGTCGAATCTGGGCTGCAGCTACTGGCCTACACCACAGCTCACCGCAGTACTGGATACTAACCCACAGAGTGAGGCCAGGGATCAAACCCACATCCTCATGGATACTATTGAGGTTCCTTACCGCTGAGCCACCATGGGAACTCCTGTTTCTGTTTTGTATATAGATTCATTTGTATAAGTGAAATGTTTTAAATTTAATAATTGTGTATATAAATACAGAGGTTCTCTTTTGAAATAAGTTGCCTGGAAGTTACTTTAGTCCAGCTAAAGATAGAATCCATTTTTTTTCCTCTTTAATTAAAGATAACTTTGAAAGTTACGGGTTAATGGTCAGTAAAATCTAGATTATTCCTTCCACACCTTCTCTTCTTTCCCAACACAAAGGACAGAAGAGCTGCAGCCTTCTCAGATCAGGATGTGCAGCTTGAGCTGGCTTGCTGTCTCCTACTCCTGACTGGTGACCTCTGGGAACACCCTCTTTGTAGGACTGTGCATTTAGACCAGTTCGCCGACAGGGGGCGCGTGGGTGCAGACCCAGAGCTGGGCTCAGCGGTCCAGCCTTCCTCCTGGTGTCAGCAGCGTTTCTAGGGCTGCCAAGTGCATCAGATTTACCCAGGGCTGTGCACCTGAGGTGCTGGGACGAGGACGAGACAACCTGCGGGCGGAGTAGGGTGTGGCTTACTTCTTTCTACTTTGGCATTACATACTTCTCCATTGTCCCTTCCACTACTGAACTGTGCCTTAGACCAAAAATGGGTGTTCACCATCCAAGTGTGAAAGCAGGGCTTCCGTGGCTTTAGCGGCCCCCTTGCAGCAGCCTGAGAAACACACCCAAGGGGCTGCCCCTCGCCAACAGATGTTTTTTTGTTTTATTTTGGTAGTAAAATGTACATAATAAGCTTTATCATTGTAAGCATTTTAAAATGTACAATTCAGTGGCTTTAGGTACTTTCACAATATTATGCAACCATACCCCTATCCATTTCCAGAACTTTTTCATCCTCAAACTGAAAGTCTGTACCTTTTTGTGATATTGTCATTTATTATACATATCTATTCGGTCATCCTGCAGTTTTTTGTCTCAAAGCTCCTAAAACTTACAGAGTTTGACGCGACCATTAAATGTGTCTTTTGTTATGTTAAGGAGGTGCCTTTTAGATGCACCTAAAGGGGCTGATTACCAGGGGACCCAACCAGGTGGTTAGAGGATTGGAACTTTCAGTCCCAGCCCCCTGACATCTGGGTGACAGGAGAGGGACTGGAGCTTGACCCCAAGCCAGTGGCCAATGACTGAATTAATCATGCCTATGAATGATGCCTCCTTAAATTCTCAAAAGGACAGGCAGGGTTGGGAGAGCTTCTGGGTTGGCGAACATATGGAGATTTGGGGAGAGTGGAGGGTTCAGAGAGGGCTTGGAGGCTCCGCAGCTTTCCCCATACCTTGTCCTATGCTTCTCTTCCATCTGACTCTTCCTGAGTTAAATCCTTTTATAGTAAACGGGTCATGTTTACTATAATTCATGTTGCTCTGAGGTGTTGCTCTAGCTGCTCTAGCAAATTAATCAAGTCCGAGGAGGGGATATTGGATTTTTTTGATCTATAGCTGGTTGATCAGAAGCACAGGTGACAAGTTGGGCTTGTGACTGGTGTCTGAAGTGGGAGCAGTCTTGTAGGACGAAGTCCTTACCCTGTGGGATTGGAAGCTATTTCCGGGTAGAGAGTGTCAGAATTGAGATGAATTTGTGGGACACCCAGCAGGTGTATGAGAATTGCTTGTTGGCTCAGGGGGGAAAAGCCACACACTAAAGGTGGTTGCAGAATCTTACCAGTAAACAATAATTCTCCATTCTGCTCTCTCCCCAGCCTCTGGTAACCTCTACTTTCTGTCTCCCTGAATTTCACTACTCTAGGTACCTGATATAAATGGAATCATACAATATTTGTCCTTTTGCGACTGGCTTATTTCACTTAATATAATTCCTTTAAGGCTCATCCAAGTTGTAGCATGTATCAAAATTCCATTCCTTTTTAAGGCTGAATAATATTCCCTTGCATGCATATATCACATCAGTTGTTCCATCCAAGATGTTTGGGTTGTTTTTACCTTTTGGCTGTACTGAATAATGCCACCATGAACATTGGTGTGGAAGTGTCTGCTGAGTCCCTGCTTTTCGTTCTTTTTGTATACATCTAGAAGTGGAATTTTTGGATTATAGGGTAATTCTATGTATAACTTTTTTTTTGTCTTTTTGTCTTTTCTAGGGCCACACCTGAGGCATATGGAGGTTCCTAGGCTAGGGGTCTAATTGGAGCTGTAGCCGTCAGCCTACACCAGAGCTACAGTAGCAGGATCCGAGCCAAGTCTGCAACCTACACCACAGCTCACAGCAACTCCCGATCTATGTTTAACTTTTTGAGGACCCACTATACTGATTTCCACAGTAATGGCTACACCATTCTTTTAAATAATAATTTGAGATATACTGCTCCATAATTTTTTTTTTTGGTCATTTTTGTCTTTTTAGGGCCGTGCCCATGGCATATATGGAGGTTCCCAGGCTAGGGGTCTAATGGGAGCCACAGCAATGCTGGATCCTAGCTGTGTCTGCAACCTACACAACAGCTCATGGCAACGCCAGATCCTTAACCCACTGAATGAGGCCAGGGGTTGAACCCGCAACCTATGGTTCCTAGTTGGATTCATTTCCGCTGTGCCATGATGGGAACTCCGGCTCCATGATTTTTTGACTGTAGGACTTGAAGTTTGAAGACAAAGGACATACCTATTCCTACAGAACTCACTGAGTTTCCCCAGGAGGAAAAATGACTTATTCAAGGTCATTACGAGTTAGTTACAAAGCTTATTCTTTGAGAAGCTAGACATCCTCTAAAATTTAGGAAAAGAAACTATTTAACACCTGTTTAACTTGGAGGGTATTACAATTTATGTGGCTGATATTCACTCATTTGTTCAACAAGTAGTTATTGACTTTCCTAGATGGTGAAGGGCAATGTCCTATCTGCTTGGGTTTGTTGTTGTTTCATGAGCCCAGGTGTCTGTCCTTGAGATAAAGTCCCTCAGATATAGAGGGATTTGTTTATCCTTTTTTTTTCCCTTTTTTTTTAGGGCCACACTGCAGCATGTGGAGGTTCCCAGGCTAGGGGTCAAATCAGAGCTCTTGCTGCCAGCCTATGCCACAGCCACAGCAAAGCCAGATCCCAGCAGCATCTGTGACCTACACCACAGCTCAGGGCAATGCTGATCCTTAACCCACTGAGCGAGGCCAGGGATTGAACCTGTGTCCTCATGGATACTAGTTGGCTTCATTACTGCTGAGCCACAAGGAGAATTCCAAGGGACTTGTTTACTCTTGATTACAGTGCAGCACTTTTTTAAACAGTCCAAGGGACACACAAGTGTTCCCACTTCCAAGTGTGTTTGATCTTTACCTCCACCTTCAGCAGGTGCATCCAATTCATTCCATAAAGCAACCATAGGCTGATCTGTTTCCAGAATTACGGTTTTAAAAACCAGTCTGTGTTTGTTTGCAGCTGTCCTTCTTGCCCTTCAGAACATTCTAAGTCTTTTCACGAATAATGGGACCTGTGCATGCTTAGGATCTCCCTCATATATATCACAGATGGGAGATATTACTCAGTTTTGCAAAACCAAAACTATGGGGCAGAGAGAATGTTTAGGTTATTAACATACATTTTAATCAAATACAGAGTTTATCACAGGAGGCTGAGACTCATGACCTTATGCTTTCTAGCCCTAATGATGCCCTCTCAGAGTCAGGGGACATTTGACTCAGACCAGCCTTGTCCACCTCCAGGTGAAGTGGACCTCCAGCTGGGGGTAGAGAAGAAGGCACTGAAGAAGTTATGACTCAAAGGCCACCCTCAGTATATGGCTTCTGCCCTGAGCTTTCTCTGTTGCCTCCAAAGCCTGTCTCCCCAGATCAGTGCCGCTGCAGGTTTGAAGAGTTGGGGGCAAGGGAATTGGAG
Source organism: Phacochoerus africanus (assembly GCF_016906955.1). Lineage (NCBI taxonomy): Eukaryota > Metazoa > Chordata > Mammalia > Artiodactyla > Suidae > Phacochoerus > Phacochoerus africanus. The sequence goes on along the minus strand of NC_062556.1, from coordinate 48,955,062 downwards.
CGATCCCTCCCCCTCCACATGTTTTTGATGGCAAACCAGGGGTGTTAATCCAGAGTTTGGTGGGGCTGGGTATCTGGACGTGGGGCAAGTGAGCACTTCCAAATCTGCTTTGGGCTCTTGGCATTAAAGCCCCTGGGATTTTAACCCAGAGACCCGAGGTTATGAGTTTTCTCTCTCATTTGCTTTAGATCAGCAGTTGCCAACCCTGACAAGTGGTGAACTCCTAACACGCAGCCAGGGTTGGGAATCACTGCTTTGGAAATATTTCAAGGGCTAATTTCATCAATTCTCCCATGTTTTGGAGTCCTGTGTAAGTCCTATCTATAACATTGGATCATTTCTCTGTCTCTTTAAAAAGCACACACACATACAGAACACACACATGTGTGTGTGCTTTTTATATATGCTTTTCATAAATATATATATACATATACACACACACATATAAATATAAATGCAACCAACCTCTTTCTTTCTGGAAACTAATTTATAGCTCTATTTTTTTTTTCTTCTAAAAGTCCCCTGCAGTTTCTTCCTTCTGGTTGAGCTGTAATATTTGCCATCAGTTTTGGCCCTGAAGGCATACAGAATCACTTAGCGGTTTTCTGACTTTCCTTTCTGGTTTAAGCTCTGAGATTGATTTGCTTGGTTGTTTTCATAGAGGCAATGACATCATTTGTTTTTATTTCTATTTTTGAAGGTGAAGGTATTCGCTCCTAATGCTGAGCAGATGCACATCATTAATCACTTGAAAGAGAGCCCGACAGAAGAGGAGAGAAATGTGCTGGCGGAAGGTGCCAGGAGAGCCCGTGGGGATGCTCAAGACTTGGCAGACCTGAACTTCAGCGAGCTTGATGCTGTCAGGATACCTGGTGAGTTAGCTGAAAGCTGTGAGGCCAACTGTTCATTTTAATTAGTGCTCACTGACGTCCAAACCCTCTTCTTCCCAAAAGAGTGGTGGAGGCTCGGTACCATTTTGAACCCCTGTCCCAGGCTCTAGGTCTGTGGCACTCGAGAATGATTTGGAGAGGTTTTTAGACGTCCTAACAGGAGTTTCCCTGTGACACAGCCAGTTAAGGATCTGGCATTGTCAGTGGCTCGAGTTGGGGATTCAGATCCCTGGCCCGTGCCAAGGATACAGCCAAAAACAAAAACAAAGCCTCCTAGTGCCTGGTCACACCTGAGACCAGTTACATGAGACTCTGGGGGTGGAAATAGACACTGATGCTGCCCGAGGTGATTCTACTGTGCGGCCAAGGTTGAAAACCAGCTCTACCCAGAGTGACCGGTGGTTCACAGACTTGGCTGCACCCAGAATCGCCTGGTGGGCTTCAAAACCATCAATGCCTATGGCCTGAATTTTGGAATTAAGATTCCCAAATGATTCTCATGTGCAGGCAAATTTGGGAACCAGTCAGTGATTTTACCAACGTGTCTTAACTTTAATGAGTTGAGTATATGAATCACCTGGAGATTTTGTTACACTGCAGATTCTGATTCAGCTCCTATGTGACAGGTGGTCTATGGACTACAGCCCACATTTTAAGGCCTCGAGACTCTGGGAATCACAATGGACAGTTGCCTGTTTCTGGACTTTTCTGTGCAGGAATCATTATGGATAGGTGATTGAAAGATAAAAGATTGATTTACAAGTGTAACTGACTTAGACATGTTTTATTTCTTTTCCTTTAGTCCCCTTCATAAAGGAGCTCTACGTTATATTTTATTTTTCAAACAATTCAGTTTTAAGATTATTTTAAACACTCACAATATTCTTGATATTTTGGAGGGCAGTTTGGAGATGTCCCACAGTGAGAACTGGGAGTCATTGCATTGGATCAGGAGTGTATTGCTTGTAGATACTTGTACGTATCTATTTAAATAGGTTGCTTACTGCTCTTTTACATATAGAGTTTTCCAGATGTCTGTAGCTGTATAATAAACGCCACCAAAATGTAGTGGCTTAAACAGTAATGTATGATCTTTCCTGTATCTGTAGGATGACTGGACTTAGCTGGGTTTGCATAAGATCTCTCATGCAGTTGCAGTCAAATAGTGGCTGAAGCTGCAAACCTCTGAAGGCTCTGCTGGGTTGGAAAACACTACAATGATGTCCTCACTCTCATGTTTGGTGCCTGGGCGGAGAATGGCTGGAACAGTTGAGGGCTGGCTGTGTGGCCATGTGGGCATTCCAGGTGATAGTCTTGGGCTTCCTTATAACTCATAAACCTGGCATTGTCTAGAACAAGCATTCCAAGACACCCAGGCTTTCCTCTTACAGTCCAGCCACAGAAGTTCCTCAGCATCATTTCTACTACATTCTGTTGATCAAAAGTGAGACCAGATTCAAGGAGAGGAGAGCATAAAAGGGCATGAATATTGGGAGGCATGGATCCTGGGCACCATCCCTGCAGACTGCTGTACATCATGTGTACACCGAGTTTATTTTGTATGCAACACCCCGGTGGGAGAAGCTGAGGAAAACTTCTTGTATTTGGGCTGCTGGTGTTTTGACAATTTACTGTTTTCTTTCATTGCAAATAGGTTTGCCATAATACAACTTTGTAAAAAATTATTGCCCTTTAGGTCTGATGCTAGAATTAGCGTTTGCATATCTAAGACAGTATTACTTGTCAATCAATACAAAAATTACTGCTATTAAAAAATCTTTTATTCTAGCACACAGGGAGAGGTTTTTGTTTTTAGGAGAAATGAAGTTATCTCAAATGCTTTAAAAATATACAGTTCTACTTTGTACTAAAATTGAAATGTTTAGCAAAAATTAGCATCATGGTGGGTTTCCAGCTTGTGTCTTCAGAATGTCATACTGTCGATGCAAAATGTTGATTATTTCTATGATTATTAGGTTGCTGTAACCTCTTTATGTCTGTCTATACAGCCCACTTGCTGCAAGGACTACATCGAAGCCATGTAAAGGCCCTCATGATTGGGTCTGAGTTCTAGCATTTGGCACCAATTTTTTACAAAAACATCTCTGAGCCACTTTGACAAATATAGGTTGCTATCCTGACTTTAAATTAGTGAATTAAAGTCATTATCCACTCCAGAAGATTTAAAGAAATGCTCTTTTTCTATTCGATTCACATGTGTTACTGCTCTTCTATGCCTTAATTCTTTGCTTAAGAATGAATTGTTCAGAAGTTCTTTTTGTCAGCTGCCTCACATCAGCCAGGGTCCCGTCTTTGCAGGTGGTTTTGAGGTGGCCCAGAGCTGCTCTGGCTTCAGTTCTATAAAGGGCGCTTCCAGCCTTCCACTGTGCTAGGAAGCCCATCAGCTGGTGCTGCATTTCCTGGTGCTGGCAGCTGAAAGCTTCCTGCTTGTGAAGTCACAGTGGGTCAGGAAAATATTGTGGATGGAGGGGAAGAAAAGGATTGAAAAGCTTCCTGCCGGGTAAGCAACTTCTCCTGCGCGCCCTATCTTCCTTTCTGCAGATGAATGTAAGTGTGACTGCTTTTCCGATAGCTTAACAAATTATCTTCCATTATGGGGCTGCGGTATTTGGTGATTGGCATTAAGGTGGGGGTGGGCAGGGTAAGGGACTGTGGTTGAAAGGGATAAGACCAGGTGGCATTGAATCATAGAGAGGATGTATTCTTACAAAATACCCTGGCTTAGACTGTAAGAAAAAATATTTCAACATAGCCCTTCTCTTGTATGATATCATTCAGCTTCATGGGTCCAATTGTGCTTTAATTATTTCCTATTGATTCTAGTATGTATAGCCCTCGTTTCTCTTACTCATTGGCTGTTTCATTGAAGCCTCATGTTGGGACAGATTTCCTGTGTGCCAGCGCCTGGGAGCTTTGTTCTGATATTACAGTGTTTGCGAGGCCCCCGCGAGCTGATGATTCTAACTCTCTTCACAGTCGTCCTGTCAGGTGCCTAAGAAACGGTTTTTCCCACTTGGTTAGATCTCATCTTCTGATAGGTTTGTTGATGCCGACCCAGCCACTGCCACCCCCAGAAGCCTAGATGCAAACACAGCTGCAGCCAAGTGAGAGGATCCTGCCAGTTTCCTACCAACAAAATGATGCAGACCTGTGCCTTCAGGGCCTGGCCCTGAGCATGAAAATTGTGATGGAATAGGAAAAACGATGCGGGGTGTTTTATGATGTATTTGAAAAGTGATACTTTATAGTATGTAGAGGAAGTTATTCAAATAAAATAAATTTCAGCTCCAACCAAATGAATTACACACTCTGTCACTTAATGACAGGTGCTTTCAGAGGGATCTTGACTCTCAGATGAAATAACCTTCGTTGAATTATCCAGATACCCATGGTTTCTAGACAGGCACACCGTCATTTCTATTTTTCATTTTTTTAAAGTCAGAAATAATACTTTCATGCCATGTTTCAAACAGATGGGCATCAGCTGTTCCAAAGCCTTTTTCCTGAATCTCCAGGTTGGCTTCTCTGTGGGCACTGACTATAACTAGGGTAGGCTGACTTGTTTTTAGTAATAGCTCCAACAAAAAGCAGGGAGAATTTTGAGACTTTTTAAATGCAACAACGATGTCTTGAGTGTTTATCTGCATTAACAACTGAACTACTGACTAGACTGATTTTCATGATTTCTGTAAGGTATTTATTCTGTTTTGTATGATTCAGATAAAGCCAGGATACTTTAATCATGATATGTTCTTCTGAGGTGCTAGGCAGCTGTCAATGGGGCACCCAGGGTTTTATCAGGAACCACAGTAGTGGCTTCTAAAACCCTCACCTGCTTTGGATGTTTTTTGAGTGATTGCTTTCTATGAATTATCGCTATGCTATTTTTTTTTTTTTAAACGTAGGGTAGGAGAAGGGAGGAACAGTGGAGCAATTTCACTAATGAGTAATAAAACCTGCAGTGGTGCAGATGGATTTCATTGGCGGGAAGAGAGCACACATGTGCCTGCACACGCAGTCACATGCCCGCACACACACGTGCACCTCTGCTGGAAGGAGAGCGCTGTGGCTGGTCGTGGCTTTGCCCCCTTCCTTGGCTTCCTTGAAACTTTGCTCTGGGCAGGGAAGTCCCGCCGGGATTGACAGGGAAGCCACAGTCCTGCAGTTCCACACGTCCTTCGGTGTCACAGATTACATTCTTCCAGGAAGAGCTGGAAACCCTTGATTCTATTGAAGGAAGGTTCACATACATTGGGCATCCTGGTCCCTGAGCTCAGCTCGGCCTTCAGAAGCTCTCAGTCCCACCAGGGGAAGAATGAAGGAAGCATAGCTGGCCCAGAAGAGGTGCAGTGCACTTTCGTTGTCCTACTTACTGACTCTGCTCACCCCTCTGCGCACTCTAGATTATAAGCTCATGGCTCTAAGATTGTTGCCTAGTTTGTTCACTGTTCTACCACCTGCACCAAGAATGTCCTCTGCACACATTAAGCCTTCAGTTCACATTCGCCGAATTGAATAGATGCCCACCATTCACTCTGCGTCCCCAAAGAGGTTCTCCTGCATAAGCTGTTGCAGACATGAAGGTGATCTCTGTTTTCACAGGGGACCTACCTGTCTGTGATACCTTTTTTGACGGGACTTCTAAGTAAAGTTGTAAAAGATAATATATAAAAATTGCCTTTAAACTCATATTCTCATTTTAAGCACCTGGGTGAAAATCGTTACAGCTCTTTGGTCTGTGGCAGCTCTAAGCCTACTGGGGGTATCAGTTTTAGTTTATAGGATGACAAAACTTACCATTTACGGAGCTCAAATGCTATAGGGCAGAGACAGTTCTTAAGGTGGAGGCCAAGTCGAATTTTTCTGTATCATTTTTCTACTACAAAGCTGCACAAACCAGAAAGGAAGGCATTTCAGGATGGGACAAGATGCGGGGAAAAGGGATAACAAAGCAGGCCAGAGGCCACTGTCTTTGTTAGAGCCTCTTTACAAGGTTGGTGCTTGGCTGGTGCCTGGGAACTTGGCACTTGACCCATTCCCTAACTGATAAAAATGATCCCCTTCGCCTAGACTGTGCAAACAATGTGAATTATGCTGAACACCTGCTTTCCTTTCTGAGGTTTGGAATCATGACTGTTGCTGGGCCGAGGGCGCCTTCATGACCCGCTGTTTATAAAACCCTTGGATGGTCAGTCTCTTCCCAGGGCAAAAACGTCATACACACTTTACTGAATTTTTCACTGCTGAAGAAAGGAGCGCCTTGTCCCTTCACTGGAGGGAGAGAGCATTGAAGGTCTCAGCAGGGGTTTCTTTAGACCTCTACCTGTGCCTTTTTCTCCTGTTGATCCTGTCATTTATCGTGTCTCTATAATAAACTTTAGGCATGAGCACAGCCAGATGTGGAGTCCCATGGGTTCTTTTGGTGCATGCGTGAATGTGTGCATGGTCCTGGGGATACCCCAAATATGTCCTAGCACTAGGGCTCCTCAGAACTGGCAAAGGTGTGTCTGGTGACTGAGGCACTTTGGCCCAAGGTCATGGAGGTGTGCTGAGGGTTCAGAAGTACAGAAAGGGAGCTGGGATAAACCTCTCTGTCAGCTGAAGCCTTTGTCCCAGTCTCAGTGGGTTTTCTCCCTGGTGATCTGGCCCAATCCATGCAGAGGACTCATTTGCCTACATGTCGGGCCTATCACACAATGACAGTGGGCTGAGCAGCATCCTCTGTTGCTGTCCCCAAGGAAGTAGAGGGGAAAAGCTTGCATTTGCCGCAATGCCTGGACATCGGGTCAGAGCTGTCCGAGCCCTGTCTTGGGCCTTCTCAGGGTAGCTTACAAGTTGTCCTTGTTCCTTAGCCTCATGGACAGAAGAGCTGCAGGCTCAGCTTTAACTCTCTCCTTCCATCCAAAGTCTCCACTAGCACTGTGTCCCAAAGATGCCCTAGCTTTTGATCCTCATAGAAAGGAATCATCTAGAGGAGAATGTGGGGAGCCCATCTCTCTCTTTCCTACCTTTCTCTCTTTCTCCATGTTTTTGTATGTGGTCAGGTGAGGGGTGGCTGGGGTGCGGGGCTGACAGTGAAGAGGACCCTTCAGCTCCCCCAGAGGCCCATATTCCTGCCTTCAGTTGACTCTGTGGGTGTAATAACCAATATCAAGGTCACCTTGAGTACTTTTGTCTCCTTCAGGAGAGATTGTCTTCCCCAACCCCTGCTGTTGGTCTGAAGCAAGCTTTAGGGGTGTCAGAGGATAAATTGAGTCATTTAAATGTTTAAGAGAGTTTAGTTGAGCAAAAATTGATTTGAATCATGCAGCACCCAATCTAGCAAGTAAAAAGGGGCTCCAAGAAGCAGTACGAAATGAATTTCATAGACAGAAGGGTGTGGGAACAAGGAAGTTATACTAGGAAAAAGAGTGGACTGATCATTGCAAGGTTTCTTTCCTTTAGCGGATGGCTGGGGTCTACCAGGCTGATTAACTTAATAGTGCTAATCAGAGTTCTGATTGTCTGGTTTAAAATTCCACTCCTGGGAGAGCTAAAGTAGTAATTCAGTTAAGTCTCAATTTGGTGGATATGGGCTTAGCATAAACAACTCCATTTTGGGTCTGTTGTCTTGTTTTCAATAGGAGTTATGTGAACTTATTATTAATGGCCCTTATATCTTGCCCCTAGAAACTTTTGAAATGTAGCAAGACAGGATAATTAAATTTAATCTCAAGGTCACAATAGAAACCATCTCTTCTCTCACTTCCCTTTCAAATCCATCAGCAGTAACATGATGTGTCCTGCTGCACATTCCAGGTAATAAAGAGGCAGCAATAGAAAATTCTAAGTACTGCTTTTGCAGCATTCTACTAATTTTGATATGTGGTATTTTGTTACTGGTTAGTTAGAAATGTTTTATAATTTTCACTACAATTTATTCTGTGACCCAAGAGTTATTTATAGGAATGTTTATTTTTAAACACTTCAGGCTTTCCTAATTATCTTTTTATATTGATTTTTACCTTGATTGCCCTGTGATTAGAGAAAATGATCTGTATGATCCATTGCTTTGAAAATTTGGGATTTTTTTTTTCTTTTTTGCTTTCTTTGGAGCTGCACCCGCAGCATATGGAGGTTCCCAGTCTAAGGGTCTAATTGGAGCTACCGTTGCCAGCCTACGCCACAGCCACAGCAACACAGGATCCAAGCCATGTCTGTGACCTACACCACAGCTCACGGCAATGATGGATCCTTAACCCACTGAGGAAGACCAGAGATCGAACCTGCAACCTCATGGTTCCTAGTTGGATTCATTTCTGCTGCGCCATGATGGGAACTCTGAAAAGTTGAGATTTTACGTCTATGATTCATTTTTGCAAATGTTCTGTGAGATTTTTAAAAGATTGTGACTTCTCTGGTTGTTGAGTGCAGAGTTCTCTATGTGTCCGTCAGATAAGACATAGTGATTGTATTTAAGCCTTGGGAGTGATTGTATAATGGAATTATTAAGTGCTAGATAGATTTTGAAACCATCTCTGGTAGAGAGTGTTCTTTCAGAAGCGCAGTTAACACAGAACAGTCTTCCAGTTCTTCTAGGTTGTCCACTATCTTGATAAGCTTTTCTACTGTGTGACAGGACAATGCCTTGGTGGCATTGGCTCTGAACTTTTCCTGTAGGTCCCTCTGGCTCAGAGGCTTCCTCCAATGACCGTAGAATGTATCAGAGCGTTCTGTGAAGATGGCTCCATCCTTGAGGGCAACGCTTATCTCACAGTACATTGTGTCGAAGTTTGGTAGGTTGTCCTGAGGGTGCTCTAGCTCCACCTTACCAAGCAGCTCTCTCACTTGTGGCCTGTCAATCTGGCATTTGTGGAATGATGGGACAGCGATGGCACCATCGAGCAGGGTGGCACAGGCCACATACTGGAAAGAGTGGCGGGCTTCATGCTCTGAGTCTGGGAAGGGCCTGTTCACATATTGGACATTTGGAATTCTAAGCACAATTCTCTCAATGTGATCAATGGGGAGCAGGGTGCTGTCTCTCACAAGGTGCTTTCTCACAGATGCCGCTGCTTCTGCCACCCAGTGGGTGGCCAAGTGTGCAGGGAAAATCTTGAAAGCCACATCCTGCTGGTCTAGCAGCCAAGTGTGTGAATCCGGGTCTGGAAGAACTTTTGGGGAATAGTTGGCATAGAAGGCCCCAAACCCTGCCTTCATGTCCAAGACTTGCTTATTTCCTTGGAGACCCAGCATTGCCAGAAAAACAGCTTCTATCCCATGCCTGGCAGCGTTGCCAATATGAAGAGGCTTGGTCTGGGTGGCTGCATTTGCCATGGGTGCCCCAGCATGAGAAACAGCAATAGCCAGAGCATCTTGACAATTTCTCATGCTGAGCCCCAAAAACTTTGATGCGGCAGCAGCACTTCCCAAAGTTCCTACCACTGATGGGGGATGAAATCTGAAAAGCAAAAGAGCAAAGAGTTGGAGACTTATAAACCATAAGGAGGCAATATAATGCAGTGATCAGGAGCTTAGATAATGGAGCCCTACCATCTAGGTTTAAATCTTGTCTCTTCTCTTATTAGCTGTGTGATCTTAGAGAAACATCTCTATGTCAGAAAGCTTCTCTGTACCTATTTCAGCTTCTCTGTACCTGTTTTCCCTTACACATAAAATAGTGATAATGATAGCATCTATCTCATAATGTTTTGTGAGTTTTGAATGAATTCACATGCTTATACAACATGTGGTATGTTATTTATAAATGGTACTGTTACAGTTATTGCCAGAAAGGCAAAAGTTTTTAATTGCTGAAAGCCTATGTAAATAACTGTAAAAATTAAGGGCCTTGGAGTTCCCTGGTGGCTCAATGGGTTAGGGATCTGGTGTTGTCACTGCTGTGGCACAGGTGTGATCCCTGGCCTGGGAATCCACATGCCTTGGCTGTGGCAAAAAAAAAAAAAAAAAAAAGGGCCTTGTAGAAATTGAAAATTCACTGGGGGAGTTCCCATTGTGGCTCAGCAGTATTGAGCCCAACTCTTATTCATGAGGATGCCAGTTTGATCCCTGGCCTCACTCAGTGGGTTAAGGACCAGCATTGCTCTGAGCTGTGGTGTAGGTCGCAGATTCGGCTAAGATTCCAAGTTGCTGTGGCTATGGCGTAGGCCGGTGACTGCAGCTCTGATTCAACCCCTAGGCTGGGAACCTCCATATGCTGTGGCCGTGACCCTAAAAAAGACAAAAAAATTAAAAATAAATAAAATTCACTTGGTATTCCAATTAAATAAATTGGAATTTATTCTTTCCTCCAGAAGGCTGGGTCACATGGCACAATAAATATTAGATTGAACCATATGATACAGTCAGCATTTGACTAATTTTGATCTATAGGTTGAGCAGTTGGGTTTATGGTATTCTGAATGTTCTCATTTGTCTGAAGGGCCTTAGCAGATATCGAAGGAGATTCTGCTTTGAGATGAGATGAGGGATACTCAGAGTATCCACAGAAGCCAGGATGATATTATCATCCTGGGGTGAGAGGCTCCAGTTTAGTTCATGGTCCTGGTTGCTGAATGGTTGCTGAAGTCTCCTCTCTAAACCCAGAGGAGACTTTTCTCAGGCACTTCTGGGGTCACACCTTTGTGACTGGATATACAGTTGGATATGTGACCGATGAGTTGGCTTATCTGCCAGCATTACTGTTTACATCTTCAACTGAGCCAACCTCTGTGTCAGAAAGCTCTACAGAGATGGCGACTAATGGACGAAGGGGAAAGTGGCACCTGTGCTGGGTGCCTTTTCTCCATACCTCTTTGGTATGTCATTAGCTTCCTTGGAGAAATGCATGAGTCGGCCTTGCACTTCAATACCAACATTGAAAGCCAGCAGCAGGTCAAGGCCAGAACACTTTGGACTTGGAGGCAGGGCTTCTGATAAAGCCATGAGGACAGGAAGGACAGCTCCAGAAGGGTGGGTGGCAGGGTACCATGTGTCATCAAAATCCATTGAGTGAATCTGTGTGAACAGAAAGACAAACAACAACCAAAACCAAAATGTATTTCCTTGAATGCAATGGCTTTTGGACCAGTAAGTGTTCAGATCAGTAATAACCTTGTTTGATGTGAGATTTTTAGATCTGATTCTCTCAAGATAAAATCTATGAACTGACTGAGATTAATCACATGGCTGGACATGAGACATGCTATCTTCTGGCTGGATCAGGTGGGACGTTGGGGAGCAGCTAGTGACCCCAAGGAGCTTGGGTCTTACTCAGGGTCTGCAGGCCCTGGAAAGATCTATATTCCCCTTATAAACAAAGCTGTAGAACTAGGTGGCTCCCTTCCTCCCACTTCCACCCTTCAAAAAAGTCACATTAAAAGGTTAATGTCATTTATTCCATATCAGGCCATATTTTTTGTACCCTTTTATTATGAAATAATTTCAAACTTGTGGAGAAGTTGCAGGAACTCTTGAATAAGATTAAGCTATATTTTTATTTTTATTATTTATTTATTTATTTTGCATTTCCTTTTTTATATGAAATAGTAGTAATAGCCAGAAGTTCATTTAAAAATAGATTTTTGGAGTTCTTGCTGTGGCATAGTAGGTTAAGAATCTGACTGCAGCATCTCAGGTCGCTGCAAAGCTCAGGGCTTGATCCCCAGCTTGGCGCAACCTTGGGTTAAAGAATCTGGCACTGTCGCCACCACGGCTCGGGATTCAATCCCTGGGCTGAGAACTTTCATATGCCGTGGGTACCGCCATAAAAAAAATAGATTTTTATGTCTATTGGTTGTGGCTGGTGCCTTTCCCATTGCTTACTGGAACATACTCCTGAATGCACAATTAGGTTTGACTTTTAATATTCTGAGCTACTGTCCCCAAAGCCATAAAAATATCTCAGAAGTCCCAACACGTTCATGTCCAAATTATATATATTGCCGATCGTCCCTAACATACTGAAAAACGTAAAAATTGTCAGATGAGAAGTGCTGATTTTTGGTTCAGAAAATATAAACACCATATGGCCATCGTTTCCTTCTCAATAAGCATCTGCTGAATGAATGAATGAATGAATGAAAGGCAGGTTATTGGATAGAAACCAACACTGGCCACAAGAGAAGGAATTGAGTCTGGTTGTTTAATTTAGATTTGAGATACCTTAGGGGTGTTTTTATCTAAATACTTCCATCTTATTTCTGTACTTCTCAACTGAAAAGGTTCAATTCACTGTAAAAACATGAAAACTGAAATTGCTACATAGGAGAGAAGGCAGGCCACTTCACCTCTCTTAACTTCAATGGTCTCAGCAGTAAAATATGGAAACCGGGCAATTTCTGAGATATTTTCTGGCCCTGAAACTATTATGATTATTGAACCATTGAAAAGACATGGAAACTGCCTTACAGCCACACCGTTAACAAAAGCAGCATATGTTGGTGGAAGCCTGAAGTCTGGCCGGCCCCAAACAGTGCTGGATACACTGGAACTATAGATCTGGAATGAAAGAATATCAGTCAGTGATACAAAGTGTGAGCCCAACATGCCAAGTCACCATTGCAAGGGTTGTTCTCCATCTTCGAAGGCCTTACTTTAATACTTCTTATTTGAACCTTTTATGCTGGACTGAAGCCCTCATCACTGGATCTCTGCCTTCCTGGTTGAATATACAGCTTTCTCCATGGAATGGAGAGGAAATGCTAGTTGCTCCATCTGATCCCAGACAGTGATCCCATCCATAAGTGCTCCAGGGTATAAAGTCTGAATTACTGTCACTTATTCCTTGAGGGTACATACTGGGAAGGTAGACTGGTCATCTAGAGCATGTACATTCTATGGAGAGTGGATGCTACATCTCCCACATAAACACTCTGCCCAGGGCGCTGGCCCAGGCTTTTCTCCAGAGAATCTTACAGTCTTTGCATGAACAAATAAATGGTCTGGGGCAGGTGCTACTGCCGCCGAGATTCTTAGGTAAAAATGTGCTTTCAGTCGTAGTTGCAATAAACTTTGAGATATCGCTAGCCTTAAGATTAAAACTGGTCTTAAGATAAGTAAAGGATATGGATACTTAGTAAATACTTAGATAAACTTAGTAAAGGATATGGATGCTTGGTAAATACTTAGGCATACTTCGTAAAGCATATGGATGAATATTAAGACTTAGGTAATAAAGCATAGACAAGTACTAAACTATGTACAACAGTGCTATATACGCCATGCACGATCTCTGAAATGGAGAGGAGAGCAGTGGCATAGGACACAAATGCACGCCCCTGGGCACACTCCTGGGTCCACCTTGTGAGCAGGTGTGTGTGCACACTTGGTTTTATCTCTGAAGTAGTCATTGAGCTTCTTACTTTACTGTATTCACCGGCTTTGTGAAACACTTCTGTACTGGTTCCCAGGAAGCCAACACCCAGGGTGTCCAGAATCATCCTCTTGCTCCTCTGAATGACGTGATCAGTCAGGTGTCCCACTTTCAAGCCGTGGATCACTTTGGCAAAGCTTTCTGTGACAGACTTTAAAGGGACGAGTGTTAGAACAGTGCTGCACTCACTCTGTATTCACACACTTCCTTTCTACCTGAGAACTTTGAGGTATTTTTATGCCAAGTTTACTCCACTGCAGGAAACCCATTTGGTCAAATTAGGTTCAATTCCTGAAAAATGATGTGTGTTAAACAGATGTGTGAGGCAGAGGGGTGTGGACATGCACCACAGTCAGTTTCTGTCTTCAGCTGAGTTGAGGACACAGCCTAGCAGGCAGGTGATGACCACAGAGTGTGCTAGGCTGTGGAGGAGGCTGGGAGGGACGTCTTGGCCATCACGCGGACATGCCTGGGCTGGGGGAGCATTCAGACAGCCAGGAGCTGCCACTAGCAGATGCGAGCCAGGATCTCCTTCATACCCACAGGTCTCCAGGGAGGTCTCACGAGTCTCACTTTTCAGGTGAGGAGATCAAGACTATGAAAGGTGATGTCCCCAAGTCACACAGCTGTAACTTAGTTGAGTCTGGACACAGACCCCTGTAGATCTAACCCCTAAATCAGTGCATCTAGCTCTGAAGCCCCCATCTCCTGAAGTGTAGTCTGAGGAGCATGAACAGAAACCTGGGCTTTTTGCTGAAAAAATGAACATGTCTGGTTTTCCACCCCAGATCTCCAGAATGAGACCCTTCGTAGAACTAGAACATTTGGAAGCATAGCCCAGGGCTCTAGATTTCCCTTAAGCTCTCAAGGTGATTCCTAAGTGCTCTAGTGCTGTCACATCCAATGCGGTGGGCACTCTCCATATGTGGCGATGGAAATGTGACTAGTCCAAACCGAGCCCTGTCACCAGAGGAGAAGAAAACATTGGGTTTTTAAGGCTTAGTAGGAAGAAAAGGAATATAAAGGATCTCATTAATGATACTATTTGGAGTAGACAGTTAAATAAAATGTATTATTAAAATTCATTTCATCAGTTTCTTCTTACTTTTTAAAATATGGCTACTAGAAAATTAAAAATTACACTTGAGAACCACTGCCTGCTCTTTCTGTTGGTGGAGACTTCCTGGAGGTGTAGATGCCTGAGCTGGCAATGCAGACTTAGCAGAGTCAGCCAGGTGAAGGTGCTGAGGATGAAGATGGGGTTTAAAGGCAAGAGGAGGTGGCCTGGGCTGGGCCTTGGAGATGTGAGGGGGTGCAGTGAGTTTAGCAAACTCCAGCTGCAGGGCTGCACACAGGAGGCAGAGAGGAGAGGGAGAATGGGTTTGCAGGCTAGGGCTGGATGGTGAAAGCTACATTCTGCTCTAGACTGTGACATCTACAGGGAGCCATAGCGCTGTCTTAGGAAAGGAAGAGGTATGATCAGAACTGTGTTTTGCAAAGATGCGTGTAGGTGGAGAATGGATGGAGAGGGTAGAGAGGGCAGGTAAGAGACTGCTGCAGTAGATTGTGGATGGGGAAACAGCAGTGCCATTTGCCATGAGAAGGAACACAGAAGAGGAGCAGACTTCTGGGCAACAATGCTGGGCCCATCGCAAACTTGTTGAATGTGAAGTGCAGGTCGTCAGTCATCCTAGCGGAGAAGGCCTTCTGCTTCTACCCACAAACCAGATAATGAAAACCTGCAGGATTATTTGTACTTCGTAAGCAGCAGAGTGCTTTGCATTTCCACTAAATATCAAGTTCCTTGATATTTGTTTGTTTTCTACATGTCTTTATAAGAGCGTGTCTGTTATTTATAGTTAAAAACATCTTCTCTTAAGTCATGTCTCACTATATGCCTAGAGCTTAGTAACACATTGTAAATGTTAGATTGCTTCCCTTCCCTGCTCTGATTATTGACTCATTGTACATCTTCTTTGTCTCTCTCTCTCTCTGAGCATCAGATACCTCATTCTTTCTTTCTTTTCCTTTTTTTTTGCTTTTTTTCCTTTTTAGGGCCACATCCGCAGCATAAGGAGGTTCCCAGGCTAGGGGTCTATTGGGAGACTTGTTTCTACAATCTTTTCTTAGCCTCTCTGTTTCTATTTTCTATGCTGAAAACTCCATCTTGTCCTGCTTTACTTTTACCCTATATTCCTGCTTGAAAAACAGTCGCAGTGCTGGTAAATGACTTGAGAACGAAGACCTAAAGGCATAAGTTATTCATGTGGTCAGGTGAATGAGGACATAATGCATTGGTCTAGGCATGCTGACCCGTGCAGATAGGCACGCTGTTTGCACAGCATGATATGTCCTGTTAAAATAAGAGGAAGAGGAGCCTCAAGGCCCTAGGGGGTTTATGAGGGGTCGTTAGTGGCATATGCATCAGCAAGGAGAATGAGGTGCAAACCTAGGCACGCAGGGTTGCCACAGATAGGCACATGGCAGCACAATGGTGATTCTCTAGATGCTGTGCATGGTCAGTTAATGCCAAGCTTCCTCAATGCTAATGATTGTTAAATACCTAAAGGTCAGAGTAAAAGCTTAACCAGCTACCAGCTACGTGACTTAAAAAAAAATAATAAAAAACTGTTCTGTACCTATAGCCCCCTCCTCACTGTTCTTTTAATCCTAAAGAACACAATAAAAGCAATGTGTTTTCTTGAGGTGGTGCTTTAGGTCCCTGGGACCTTGAGTTCCCCGAGACCTTGAGTTCCCCCGTTCCCACCTTTGACTAAACTAAATATCTCTGTGTCTTGCTTTATGTTCACCTTTTCTTAAGTTTCACAGCACCTGTTCTTCAGCCCTCACCTGCTGAGCTGGTCTCGGCAGGGGTGGAATCAGAGCTATAGTTGCCAGCCTATGACGTACACCACAGCTCATGGCAACACTGGATACTTAACCCACTGAGCGAGTCCAGAGATTGAACCCCTGTCCTCATGGATACTAGTCAGGTTCTAGTGATACCTCATTTTAAAACTGAAGGATGGATGGAGGGTTATTAGATAGAGGATCTGGGATGTCTGAGGCTCTCTGATGCTAAGCTTAGTGCCGGAGCGGAGGTACAAAGGTGGAACCAGTTCCCACCAATTAGTGCCATATTTTCAACTTCTAGACTATCCAGTCAGGGAAACCTTGCCATTTCCAAACAATGGGCTGCCTTTTAAGTCTCTGAAGCTTTGATAGAATAATGAGGGGAGGCCAGAGTCAACCAAGAGAGAGGATGGCTGGAATGGGGAAAGGGTGCTGGGATGGGGAGTTTGGGGTTAGGGTGGAGAATAACAATAACTTTGCTTTTCGTGTGCTAGAAATTTGGGTAAACATATGCAGGGACAGAGAAGGGGAGGGGGAGAGAACTGGCTTGATGATCTGCCAAGGGAAGCTTAGAGATTCAAGTGGTGGTTGGATCCCTTCTTAGAAGCAAAACTTGCTCTTTTTGACCTCTCTTCCCAGCCCTGCAGTTCCCGTTGAGGGCATTTAGTGATGGATGGTCTCTTCAGGGTTAGATCTGACCCAGGAGTGCCTTCTGGGGAAACGTGTTTCCCTGGGGAGCTTGTGTTGGCTGGGTGCCCACAGGGAGCGTGGGAGGTGATCAGCTATCCATCCGTACAGTCCCATAGCGCTAATGACTTTGCAAGTAGGGCCCCACTGTCCCCTGACAAGTCCTGAACCCACCCTGTGTGCCAAAGAATAAATGGCCTCTTTCTGGCTCCTGAGGGAGAGAACACAAGGAAATAAACATGCAGCTGCTCAGCTGACTTTCGCCCTGTGCTCATTCGTTTCTAAAATGTCTTTTTGGTTGTTTTGATTTTCTCCTGGCATTTAAATCTGTTCTTAGTAAAATGCTACGACTAATGTATAAATTAAGGCGAAGTATGCAATTATTTAATGAGTATTTCATGAGTTCTTGCCCTGTGCTAAGTGCCCTAGAATACCCAACCAAGATGCTATGGCTCCTGCCACAAGAAGCGTATCTTCTCCAGGGGCCTAAGAACAGTAAACAGACAACTAGAAATGCAGTCTGGCAATGCCCTAACGGATACAGGCCACACCAGAAGGTTAAAACTCCATGAACTTATAATGATTCATTTTCTTCCTAATTTTATACCAGAGAATCACATCTTTTCTTGGTAAAACACTGATGAAAAACAAGATGCAGTTAAGTAGACCACCCAGAGGCTATGAGAAAAGTTAAAAGGCCTTTGTTGAAGTAGAAGTGGGTAGCTCTTAAAAGGAGAGGGCAACTGAAGAAATTGAGAAGGAAAGGAAAGCTAGAAAAACCAATTTAAATAAGCCACTTAAAAGGAAACAATACCTTGAGCTTCATGTTGTTCCAGAGAGGAGGTTTGCCTCAGGAATGAACTGGGGAGGAATTGCTGTGCGGCTGTCTTTATATCCTGTTCTCTCAAACCCATTCTCTTTCACTGTGTTCTACCTTAAAAATTTCCACCGTTTCAACATCTCCCAACTAATCTTACTTCAACTTCCTCTGCAATGAGTTGTTTAACTTGCCAGTAAATAAGCTAGGAAATACAGTAGCGATGATCAAATGATTTTTCGCAGGCCTCAGAAAAGTACATTGAAGGCAAAACTAGTGTCTTGTTAGACGCCATACATCAAAATCAGAAAAATATTCACACTCTTTCATCTGGGTATTCTATTTCTGAAATCTATCTGAAGGAAATAGACATGGATGTATGGGAGGAAAATAGCAAAAAAATAAAAGAAAATTCACAGACTGACTTCCAAGTTTAAAAATTGGAAAAAATCAAATATCCTGGGAGTTCCCATCGTGGCTTAGTGGTTAACGAATCCAACTAGGAATCATGAGGTTGCGGGTTTGATCTCTGGCCTTGCTCAGTGCGTTGAGGATCCTGAGTTGCCGAGTTGCCGTGAGCTGTGGTGTAGGTTACAGACATGGCTTGGATCCTGCGTTGCTGTGGCTGTGGAGTAGACCGGTGGCTACAGCTCCAGTTAGACCCCTAGCCTGGGAACCTCCATATGCTGCGGGAGCGGTCCTAGAAAAGGCAAAAATGTCCAAACCTTTTGCCTATTCTCAGTCACGGTGAAGTTGCTAGTCTGAACCTAGCTTTGGTCCTCTAGGGAACTGTTGCCCTTGGGCTGTCTGGTCCTGGCCAATTGGTTTGTACTTACAATGGGTACAAAAATCAGGTTATTTAAAATCTGAGCTTGTTGTTCCAGATGTAGTTGCAGAATTCTTCTTTGGGGGAGAATTGCTTTCAGTTTTGGAGGAAATCTCTGTGAGCCCTGCAGTTCTACCTCATCCTGTTACAGGAAGGAGAGTTGGAACAAAGAGGAACTAAATGGTTCTTCATAAAAAAATGCAAAAGCTTTCTAATGGTTGGGTGATATTTGTGGGAGAAGATGTTATAGTAGTTTGCTTCTCTTGCTTGGAGACTGTGGGGAAAGAGTGTTGCCATTCTGGAGGCAGGATTAAGGGCAGGGTCAGTGGGAACCCCCATGGATTGATGTGATGTTCTGGTTATAAGCCAGAACTACTCATGGGGGGGTGGCTGGAGGTGGGGAGGTGGTCAGCAGGGAACCCCAAGTGGAACAGGCAGACAAATTTAAGAAGCAACAAAATCAAATACCTAATTTAAAGTTTCTCTGCAATAGAATAATTTGTTGTCACCCTCAGCAAAGTTTGTTATATACTTCAACCTAGTGTCAGCCATGCTTTGGGGAGTGAAGACAGGGAGGTTGTTTGTATTTGGAGTAAAGAAGGCTAGAGGTACCGAGGGAGAAGCAGAGAGCAGCGACCTGGGGAAGGTACCCTGGTTATCCTAAGTAGTTAAGGAGCAGTCAGAGGAAGGGGGTCCAGTTGTACCCAGTTGGATGGTACAGCGAAGAGGGTCTTGGAAGGATGCATCTGGGGGATGTTTGGATTTTCTTCTTAAGCCAACTGCTGCCTGAAGTGGGCTTCCCAACTGGGGCCCAGACTGGGGAGAGCCAGAGCGAGGCTCAGTATTGGCACACACATTGTGGGCATCAGAATACCATTTCAGACCATCTATTTTATATCAGTGGACTCCCAAGGCAGCTTTCAGTGGAAGGGGAATTTCTGTGTCCAAAAATAAATTGAGTTATTTGGGGGTGGGGTGCAAGATGGGTATTTGAGGGCCATTTGGATAGATTCCAGCAAGGAAGAAAAATCACATTGTAAGATTTCGTGGCTTATTGCTGGATAGTAACAGAAATGCATGTGGATAGTAATCTCATCCAGTTGAAAGGAAATAGACATTTAGTTTGAAAAACACTTAAAATAGAATTCTCCAAGCATTATCTCAGTTGGGAGTTCTGGAGTTTTCAGCTTACTCAGATATTTAAAGACTCCTAAGACTGCTGCTTTTACATGAAAGTAAAGAATGGGCTTCACCCACCTCACTGTGGAAACACTTCATAAAGTGATGATGAGCTTTATCAAGTCTGATGGACTTTAATGAAAGTGCTGTCATTTAGCTTCTCTGAGCTCTCCGTTTTTGCCACTCTTGAATTCAGAAGACAAGTTAGTTCAGTTATTTGCTTGCTTAATTACTTTGTGCCTTTATGGAACTGTGACCAATTTAAAGACTAAGGCTCTCTGTAATTAGAGTCACTTTCTAACTATCCAGGGGCTTAAATGGTAAATCATAGATTGACCGGGGTCTCTCTAATCAAAACCAATTCCAGTTGCCTTTTGCTTCTAGCTGTAGAAGCCAGTTTGTTTTTAGGAGCAAATTTGATTTTCCATCGTGATCTGGAGAAAAAGCAGTGCCGAGAACAGCTCTATGAAAGCCCTCGTGGGGAGGAGCTGAAGCCTTCTAACGGTGGGTTTGGGTGCAAGTCTTTCCACAGCAAGCCCTGTCTTCAGAGACATGGCCAGCAGCTTAGCCACAACCTCCTGAGAGAGCAACACCTCCGAGCTGAGCTGCCCCAGGATTCCTGACCCTCAGAAACTAAGATAATAAAGGTTTGTTCCTTTAAGTGGAAAAGCCTTGAAGGTAATTTGTTACACAGGAATAGATAATTCATACCAACTCTATAATCTGTTAGTGTGCCTAACATGGGACCTTAGGACCTGGCCTGTGTTCTCTCTTCATTCTCACATTGGGTTTAGCATCTCCCCTAGAACCAAGGGGCGAGATCTTCTTGTCTTTGGGATCTTAGGGAGCCTTCATGCCTTAGGGAATGAGTGATTCCCTTTCGCTTCTTGTATCTTCTCCCCACACCCCACAGCTTTCTTTCCCTCATCTTCCTTCTAAGTCAGTGGTTATTAGACAGAGATGAGTTTGTCCTCCAAGGGATGTTGGGCAGTGTCTGGAGACATTCACCCCGTTGTAGCATCTAGTGGGTAGTGTCCTGGATGTTGCTAAACTTCCTACTGTGTGCAGGACAGCTCCCACAACGGTTTCAATTCATTGGTCGAAAATGTGAATAGCATCAAAGTTGAGAAAATGCCTGTCTAAATAAAGAGGAGGCCTCCCAAACATCCTAAGTTTAGGTTAAATGCCCACCTGTATAATTCCGTGGGGCAAAAATTTCCCTCTTTATATCCCTTATTAGATAGGAAAGTTCTGTTCAGGAAGGGAGCTGATCTACCCTGCCAATCACTACATTCAGAACCTCACACATAACAGGTCTGACAACAAATAGGGTACAGTGAACGGATCTTTCTCTTTAAACAACAGCAAGTCCAGCTATAAGGGGTGGAATGTGAGCTATCAGAGTAAATCAGGAATATTTGAAACAACAAATCAGAAATGTGAGAATGCAGATTGTCCTATAAAGAAAAAACCCTTTAATCTGATCAGCTTTGCCCAGAAGAGCTGACTGGATGTATTCGAGTTTCAGTTTTCCTTTTTCTGCTTTTCCTTTCCCATGAAAAATCTGACGAGTCAATCACTGGACTGTAATTAGGAAGTTTCATTTTTTGAAATGAAACTTTTATTGGAAATAAAACTTATGTTTTATCAGAGAGCACAGTAACAACTGGGGTCTCTGTCCTTGATTAGTTCTTTGTTAATTCCTTTGGGATATTGAAACATACCATAAGGATGTTTTAGAAAAGAGAAAATTTGGGGGCAAAATATTTTCAATTTTCTTAAGACAACAACAGCACCACAGTAATAACAGCCATTAAAATCTCCACTGCATAGGCCATTATCTATCTGCCATTGTTCTGGTTTCATTTTCCCCAGACTCTAGACAAAAAGATAAAACCAGATTTTAACATGAAAATATCAAGAGAGGATATTTAAAGCAATATTTAAGAGAGTCAATGGCTCTCCCCTCTGCCACCCTCTCTGCTTTTCTCTGTGTGAACTTTACCAACTTATTAAATTTTGGATGGAATCTTTAAAGTGCCAAGGAAGGAATTAGGTTCCTATCAAGTGAGGACTTTGACCTATTGAAGAAATGTGTGGCTGTAAAATCATTGCTTCACTATAATCGACTCATCATGTTTTATTGTGATGATATCTTACCATGTGTAGAAGCGTATGGCTATGGTAGGGACAGAGTAAAGAGACAAAGTAAGTGATTAAATAGTTAATCCCACTAGGGGATTGTAAGTAGAAAGAAGTATGGGAGACCCCTGTAAGTTAATGATCACTCAAGAAAGCAGGCTGGCTTAGCACCAAAACCATGCAACAGAAGCATGAGCCATGCCCCCAAACAATAAAACAATGGTAGAATGAGAACCATATCCTGCCCAGTGAGGTTAGTTAATATTTCCTAGGACACGCTTCTCTGCATAGACTAAAAACAAAAATATAGGAAAAGGTGGACATTATACTGAAACCTGAGATGATTTACCATATTTTGCTATATGCTATCACCTTTATGCTCATTTCCATCGCATCACAACAAGCCCAGTTTGACCATGTAGGGACATAAAGACTCCGCTGCCAGACGTAGAGAAGAGTCTACTCAAGAATGAGGAAGAAGGTGGTCTTCTCCCCTTCCCCATTCTTCTTTCGATTATAAAACTCTAGCCCACAAGTTCTGGGCATGGCACCCCCTTGCCCACTCACTTGTATTTCTCACAAGCATCCTATACTAATAAACTCTTTGCTTACCTGTCACTCTGCCTCTCGATGAATTCTCTCTGCACCAAGACAGAAGAACCTACACTTTGCTAAGTTCTGAGAATGTGTTCTGCTGGTTCCAATTATACTTTATGCTTTAGGCACTCTAGCTCGAAGAAAAGGATTGTTTGTAGCTGTCCTTATCAGCACAGATAGTCTGTCAGTGTTAGTTAACTAGCAAATACTGAGTGAGTATCCACTGGCCATATTGCCCCACATTGAATGTTGGCAAAAAGAAGGGTGGTTGCCTTATTTGAAGAAATGAGACTTTTGAGAAATAGCAGACGTTTAAAAAATATTCCATGCAGGAAGTGTGTCTGCACATTTAGCAGACAGAATAGATTCTAGATAATTCCTCTTCTTTTGAAGCTATATTTATAGAATTGTCTTGAATCTTGAAAGGAAATGTGGTTAAGCATTTCAGCAGCCATTTGATATTCCCATTTCATTTCACACCAGAGGCTCTTTTTAGATGATACAGTCTTTCTTCAGCTTAAGGAAATTTTCTTCTATTGTTTTCTTGATTCAGTTCCCTGTCTATTCTCTTTCTGAGCACATATTGGGTAGACATTATTTCTCTTGCCTTTATCCTCTGCGTTGCCACTTGATTCTTGTAATTTCCACGTTTTTACATTTCTGTTTAATGCTCTGATAGGATTGAATAACTTGGTCTCCCAATCACTAATTTGGTCTTCAGTTGTGCCTGTTCTGCTATTCAGCTCTTTAAATGAGTTTCTTATTTTGGCAATAATTGTTTTTTATTTTATTAGAACGTATTTTTATTTTTATTATTTTAATTTTCTTTGTTCTCTGGTTAATGTTTTCCATAATAGCATCTTCTACTTTTATGAATACTGTAACTTAATTTTCTTTGAGAAAATTACTTTAAAATTAGAACATTTTTTCCTGTTTCTTCTGGAATCATTCACAATACTTCATCATCTGGTACCTTTCCTTCATGCTGTTGGTTTTCCTTATGTTTATTCATTATGAATTCCAGGTGAATCAGACTGGTCACAGTTATTGGGACATGACTCTTGACGGCAGTATCACTGTCTGCAGTGGATGCTCGTCTGTCCCCTCAATCCCCCAATCTAGATGATGACCCTTAGGCTTGGAGACCAAGGGGCCTCCTCCCTGGTCAGATCTTAAGGAAGCTCTTAAACTCAGCTTAGGTGAGAGGTACTGGTCAGGGTGTAAAAACAGGGCTAACATGGTCAGCCATGCTTGCATATTATAGTTTAAAGATTAAGAAAATATATATATAGGCCACAGAACCTACGGAGAGAACTTCAAGTTTTTTCACTGACATCTCACTTCAGTAGAAATTTTGGATTAAATCACCACCAGACCACGGGCGGGCTCTAGATTGCTTTCCTTGGATCAATGTCCATTGCTGGGCTAATCAGTCATGGTGGGGGTGATGGGGTCTTGTGGGATCTGTGTGATCACTTAGTCAACAGAGGGGGACCACAAACTCGGGGACCACGAGTGTGCTGCACATTATTTGTCTTGGCTTATAAGGTGTGATGATCTTCTCCCAAGAATTATCATCATTGACTTTTTTTTTTTTTTACTTATTTTTCATGTTCCATGTGGCTTTGACTGCTCTATTCCATTAAACATAGAACATTAAGCAGGATATTTTACTGAAGTCTCAATGATTTTATCCCCTGTCTTCCATTTGCACATATTCTTCCTGGCTGATAAACTAGAATTCTAAAACTTAACTTTATGAAATTAGTGGGAAGAGAGAGAACAAAGAGATACGAACTGACAGTTGAGGCTGGGCCTCACAGAACCATCAGCTATGGGCCCCTATTGGTACTGAGCACATTCATAGGACTGGTTATCAGTTTTGCAGGTCTTGATTTTTATCAGTGCATCCAAAGTTGACTAGAGTCTTGGGGACTGACTCTCACTAACCCAAATAATTTGAGAACAAAGAGTCAATCAGAATGCTAATTTGTTAATTTACATTGATTAGAATTCCACAGAGTCTGCTACTCAAGCCCTTTTTCTCTGTCAAGAAGGCAAATTAGCGATGGTCATAGCAGAGGAGCAGGCTGAGAGCTGCTTTGCCCAGACTGTGGAAGAGCCACTGTCCTTGCCCCAGGAAATCTCCTATCTCCCTGGTACCCAGATGCCTGCATCCACCAGATGCTCTACTAGATGCATTTGACTATATTCGTATTTTGCTTTCCATAAATGACCTTTATGTCGTTGGCCTTTTAGCATTTGCTCTGTGAAGACATGATGGTACCTTATAGCACAGGGTGATCAGACATCCCTGGGTTTTACATTTTAGGCTCCAAACACATCAGCCTTGTCAGTCGGGGGCGGGGGGGTGGATGAGCTCTGTACCCTCCAAGTTTACTACATGATAAAAACATGGACTCTGGGTGTCAGCAGCATGACAACAAATAGGGGAACTCACTGTCGTCATGTTTCAGTGAGAGAAAAATTCCTGCCAGTTGAAATAGCTGTCATGATTCATTCAAAATATACACATTAGCCATGCATTTCAACATCTTAGTATTTCCTCAAAACATTGTTGGAAAAATATTTAGAATTAACGTGACCTCTTTTTCTGACACTTGGTATTTTCCTTATGACTACTTAGGTTCTGCTTTCTGGAATTCTTAGCCTTGCTCCTTTCCTTCCTCCCTCTGTAATTCACAAAGCACAGTCTCCTTTTTCTGCAGTTTAACATAACAAAATCTAATTTGCAAAGGTTTTAATACTCTCTGATTATAGCATCATTTCTGAATCAGTGGTATTCTTTTTTTCCACCAGCTTAAATTTGTCTTGTTCTCAGATGGGTGAAAAATGGGAAAAGGAATGGTCAAAATCAAGAGTCTTCTGTGTGGAGGGGAGAAAAGTGCTCAGCAAGTTCCACAGAATAAGCAGGCCTTGGGCTTTGGTGAAGGGATTCAGATAACAGGGTAGGGGGAGGGAAGTCTGGCTCAGGGGCCCATGAGAGCCAGCTTCTCTTTCTCAGCTTCTCCCTGCCACCAAGGAAAGGGCAAGTCTTGGACCTCATGCTTTTTATGGCTTGCTCTGTGGTGGGAGTGGAGTCTTCCTACTGGCAAAAATTGGCAAGAGTAGGGGAGTTTCTGTCGTGGCTCAGTGGTTAACAAATCCGACTAGGAACCATGAGGTTGCGGGTTTGATCCCTGGCCTTGTTCAGTGGGTTGACGATCCGGCGTTGCCATGAGCTGTGGTGTAGGTTGCAGACGCGGCTCGGATCCTGCGTTGCTGTGGCTCTGGCGTAGGCTGGTGGCTACAGCTCCGATTGGACCCCTACCCTGGGGACCTCCATATGCCGCGGGAGCGGCCCAAGAAATGGCAAAAAGACAAAAAAAAAAAAATTGGCAAGAGTAGTAGGAGGGGGATTTGGAGGCCAGTGGGCTTAATTTCTCTCCCTCCCCTCTTCCCTCCCTCCCTCCTTCCTTCTTTCCCACCTGCCTTCTTTTCTAGCCAAGGAATCACTAACGCCTCTAGGTAGGGGTGCCTTCTGATCTGAGTTTTCTGAGGGAATCCAAAAGGCCTTGAAAATTTATTTGCATCTCCCTCCTCTGGAAGCTTCCTACCAAGGTTAGCAAGTCTGGTGGTAAAGAATTATAGGGAAGAGTTCATAGACAACAGATTATTTTAGAAAACATCCTGCACTTTTTTCAATGATAAAAAACCGTGTGTGTGTGTGTGTGTGTGTGTGTGTGTGTGTGTGTGTGAGTGAGAGAGAGAGAGAGAGAGAGAGAGAGAGATGGTGGAGGTGGTTTTGGGGGCAAGATGATTAGGATGGAGGGGAATCTGGAAACAGCTCTATCTGGGTCTGTGGGACATAATGCACTATAAACCTATAATGGTTGGAATTCCCCTCATGGCTCAGAGGAAAGGAATCTGACTAGTATCCGTGAGGACACAGGTTCAATCCCTGGCCTTGCTCTGTAGGCTAAGGATCCGGTGTTGCCGTGAGCTGTGGTGTAGGTCACAGATGCAGCTTGGATCAGGCATTGCTGTGCCTATGGTGTAGGCTGGCAGATGCAGCTCTGATTCAACCCCTAGCCTAGGAACCTCCATATGCCGTGGGTGTGGCCCTAAAAAGACAAACCAAAAAAACCAACAAAAAACAAAAAACCTATGGTGGTTAATGTTATGTGTCAACTTGGCTATGGTATCCAGTAGTTTGGTCAAACACCAATCTAGATGTTGCTTAGGAGGTATTTTTCAGATGTGATAACATTTAAGTCAGTGGACTTTGAGTAAAGCAGTTTACCCTCCATAATGGGCCTCAGCCAATCAGTTGGAAGCCTTAAGAGAAAAAAACTGAGATCACTCAAGGAGGAAGGAATTCTGCTCCAGACTGCTGTTCAAAATCAAGACTTCAACATCAGCTCTTCTTTGGGTCTCCAGCCTGCAGATTACACAGTTGCTAGCCTGAACTATCACATGACCAGCTCTGTAAAATCTCCCCCTCTCTCGTTTGTATTAATTCTAATCACATACTCAAACACACACACACACACAGACCATTGATTCCGTTTCTCTGGGGAAGCCGGGTTAATACAAAGTGCCATTAGGGCAGGGAGATTCCATATCTTTTGTCTTTGTATCTCCAGTACCTGTTTGTCCAGGATCTCCAGTCTCTGCCTCTTTGTGGACATTGTGTGAGTGAGCATGTGAGGGTGTGCATACCTGTGGACCTAGGTGAGTATGGTGGTACCATGTCCCTACCTTGTTCTGCTTTTTGACCAGCTGAGAAACTGCATTTTAGTCCTGGGGGTGACATTCTGCATGTATATCCTACAATGGACAGGGGGCACTTTCCTGAAAGACTCTGGAATTGCTCTGCAGCCATGGACTTCTGGCATGTTGGGGACCAGTTACCATTAGGAAGTAATGATGGGGAATATCAGGAGGCCAGCTGGCCACCTCAACAGGGTCTTCCTGGGAAAATGCCTTCATGAGGTCACCTGAGTGAACAGGCTCAATCCAGCCATGAGTACTGAGCTCCTCTGATATCTCACCCCTTGTAGGAAGCTGAGGCATGGACCAGAATGCCAGTGTTTCAGGTAATTTTTTTAAGCTTTATATATATATATAAATATGTATATATTAAAAAATATATATATAAATATATATATATATCTGTATTTTGGCCATACTCATGGCATGCAGAAGTTCCTGGACCAGGAATCAAATAGCAGTGGCCTGAGCCACAGCAGTGATGTTGGATCCTTAACCTGCTGAGCCACCAGGGAACTCAGCTAGTGTGTCATTTTACACTCCAGATGCTCCTTCACATTACAAGGCTAGGTGTGTTCACTGTATAGGGTCCTTCCCTATGGCATCATGGCTGGGACATCAAATGAGTAATGGGATATTGCTTGCCGAGTATAAAACTGGAGTAAAACTGTGAAAGAAATTTGAGGGATGTTTCCCAAGACTTTGGGAAAGCTAGAAGTCCTTGTTCCACACATTGGGTTCTTCTCTTTGATCTTCACTAAATGTAGGGTCTTGCCAGGACATGCTAATAAGAATTCTTTGCTTTTTTTTTGTTCCTCTTTTAAAATCCCATATTGATCATCTTCCTGTTGTTGCAACACACAGACATATGACAGCACATTCTTGGTCTTTTTTTTTTTCTTTTTTGTCTTTTTGCCATTTCTTGGGCTGCTCCTGCAGCATATGGAGGTTCCCAGGCTAGGGGTCAAATCGGAGCCACAGCTGCCGGCCTACGCCAGAGCCACAGCAACTCTGGATCCGAGCTGCATCTGCAACCTACACCACAGCTCACAGCAACGCCGGATCCACAACCCACTAAGTAAGGCCAGGGGTTGAACCTGCAACCTCATGGTTCCTAGTCAGATTCATTAACCACTGAGCCATGACGGGAACTCCTCTGACAGCACATTCTTGTTTGGGCACCTTTTCAGTATAGTTCTAACAAAAGATTAAAATTGAGTTCTTGGAGTTCCGGTGTAGTTCAGAAGTTAACGAACCCTACTAATATCCACGAGGACACGTGTTCAGTCCATGGCCTTGCTCAGTGGGTTAAGGATCCGGTGTTGCCGTGAGCTGTGGTGTAATTTGCAGATGTGGCTTGGATCCCGAGTTGCTGTGGCTGTGGTGTAGGCCCGCAGCTGTAGCTCCGATTCCACTCCTAGCCTGGGCACCTCCATATGCCACAGGTGTGGCCCTAAAAAGACAAAAAAAAAAAAAAAACCAAAAAAACCCAAAAACCACAAAAAACCCCATGAAATTGAGTTCTTGTAACTAGGAACATGGCAGGTTACTTGTGGCACATCATGTCTCCTTGACATATCCTCGTGGTCCTGAGTTCCTGTTATAATCCTTAGAAATCTCTTCTTTCCTCTCATCCTTAGTCTAGGTCATTTGTATAGAACTCAGTCATTATATGTGGATTTGGCCAGGGTTATTCTGAATGCTTGTCTGTGCATCCTAGTCTAGGGGGTGCCCTATGTAACCCCAGTATGCTAATAAATGGGATTAGACCCACAACATTGTGAGGCTGATCGTATCTGAAAGTATCAAAGTCTGAAGGTAAATAATTAATGAAAAGTTGGGGTGGAAGAAAGAAAATGATTAGGAATGAGATGATTGGAAAAATAATTCCAAATGCAAGTTTGCATAGGAACCAACAAGGATAGGGGTAGGAGAACAAGATAAAAAAATGAGACACAATGCCCCAGGATACAGTTGTGCAGGTTGTGAACTGCTCAATGATGCCATACCTAACAGAGCTCTGTTCACATCATAGACATTGTAGTTTTGCACATTTATTATGATAGTTGCATGGTAGAGGACATAAGATTATGTCCTTTATAGTTTTTTAATTCTAATAAAATCAGAATATTATAATAACTTTTCAGACAGTGAAAATATTCTGGGAGATAATTCCCCTTGGGTCTCACATGTATCTTCACATTTTACCGGCAGAAGCACCGACTATTTATTCTGGATCACCTTTTCAAGGATGTATAGAGCAAATAGCTGCAGAAGGTTGAAATACTTTGTGTCTGGAGTAAAGGGTAGGCAGGCTTACTGCTCATTATAAAATATTTAGGTTCCTTAAATTCAGGAGTGCTCTCCTGTAACAAAACCCACTGCATGTACAAATGTCACCTGGCCCTCTTTGCATCGTTGTGGGAAAGGGAGCTTAGGGAATTGGTGCAAGAAAAAGGCTACTGCTATTTGTGTGAATGATAAAGTCTTTGTCTTTGGCCACCATCCATGAAACTGCGGCTGGTCAATGTCTTAGCTTGTGTGTGGAGTGATACCTCAGACCTTTCTGGGATCTTAACACATTCTCTTAAAGAAGCGGAACGTTTTTGTGAATTGAGAAAAGGTATTATATAGTAGCCAAGGCGGAGGTATATCCAGAGCATAAATAGAAAAGAGGAGGGTATAAATAAGCAGGGATTGTGTTTTTTGAGGCATTTTGTTTCTCATTTACCTATATTTGAGCCCATCAAAACTTTCAGGATCAACATTGATGAGCATAAAGAAGAGTAAGATGCTCAACCCTGGCTAATAAAGTCATTTAGGGAGATTTCAGAAATCTGATGCCCAGACCGATGAAACAGACTCTTGGGGTAAGACTCACACATGTCATTTTTAAAGCTCCTTGGGTGATTCCATTTGCAGCCAAGATGTGAGCCAGTGATCCAGCTTAAAGTTATGAGGTTTACTGATGCTGTTACCCCCTTGTGGGTGGCCAGGACTCACAAGTGTGCTGGTTTATGCTTCTCTTCCTGATATGAACTTGACGCACGGAGCCCCACGGTTTCTCTGGTTCTATCCTGCTCTTGCTGGGTCTTTCCTGGGACCCAAAGATCCCTCAAGATGCTGTATCTCTCTCCTTGCATTTCTTTTTTTTTTTGTCTTTCGTCTTTTGTTGTTGTTGTTGTTGTTGCTATTTCTTGGGCCGCTCCCGCGGCATATGGAGGTTCCCAGGCTAGGGGTTGAATCGGAGCTGTAGCCACCGGCCTACGCCAGAGCCACAGCAACTCGGGATCCGAGCCGCGTCTGCAACCTACACCACAGCTCACGGCAACGCCGGATCCTTAACCCGCTGAGCAAGGGCAGGGACCGAACCCACAACCTCATGGTTCCTAGTCGGATTCGTTAACCACTGCGCCACGGCGGGAACTCCTCCTTGCATTTCTGACTTTGATTTCTTTCAAGCTGTATTAGGCTCCATTGAGGGAACAAATGAATTCGTTGAAGACTCTAAGAACTGAAAAAAGAAATGTAGGGCTTTTCTGCTCTTTCCACCCACTTATTAATAAACGTTAATGTTTATTAATATTTATGAAGCACCTACTGTATACCAGGTGCTGTTCTAAGAGCTTTACACATGCTTTATTAATATAAAGTTTAATTCCCATGAAACATCACTGTCTCCACTTCACAGATGAGGCAACTGAGGCAGTGAGGGCTGAGTAACTTGCCCCAGATTACATAGCTGGTATGTGGTGCAGCCAGGGCATAGGGTCAGGCAGTCTGACTCGAAATGGTAAGACTAGTTCACAGAAGGTGAATAATGTGATGTCCCCACGAAGTCTACTTTGATGCATTTTTTTTTTCAGAAGTGTCAAATGCTTTCAGAATTTTTTTCTCATTCTTTTAGTGCCCCTGCTTGCAGATGCCTTAAACACATGCCTATTCCCCTGTTGGGCAATCTAGCACTGCTCAGTTAACTCATGCGAGGCTTCCCTGATGCTGAAAGCACATGCCCATGCCACCTGAATATTTGCATGCAGAGAACATACCTGCTTCCATGAGGCTTCAGCCTGCAGCTGGCAGGGCCTGTCTCCCCAAAGCCCACTGGTCAGTGTGGGTGTGTCTGTTATGTGTTCCTTTCCTGCATCTAACTGAGCACTGGCTTGTCTGTTCTGGTTGTCTCAGCCCCAGCACAGTCTTGGTTTCCTTCCCCATGGGAAACAACACGGTACGTGGTCCTCCTAGGCAAGCTTCCCAAACTTTGTGTGTATTAGAGTCACCTGGAAGGCTTGCTCAAACCCAGAAGACTTGTCAGAAATGCAAATCCTTGAGTCCCACCCCAGACTAGAGAAAGCCTGGGATGGTACCTGAGAATTTGCATTTCTGACAAGTTCCCAGGTGATGCTCATGCTGCTGGTGCAATGACCACACTCGGACCTGTTGCCTTAGACCCGGGCTGCTGCAGTGTGGTCCAAAGATTGGCACCACTTGGGAACTTGCTAGAAAGGAAGAATTGCAGGCCACAGCTCAGGCCTCTAGAATCAGAATCTGTGTTTAGTAAGTTTCTCAAAATGTGCACATTACAGTTTGAAAGGCACTGGTTTCGATTACCTGCTTTGATTCCTTTGAGGACTTTTATTGTCAGTCGAAGATAAACCTTATTTGACAGCCATATCAAAATAGTTACAACATTAGAATAAATTCTGACCATAAAAAGGACCAAATAAGATTATATGGGTGGCTTGGGACATATCTATCACCACTCACTCCATGTGGCTCAGCATCACGTCCTTCTAACAGAGGGAGGATCATGTGTTCAAAATGACAGCAATGTAAAAGGTTGTTAATACACACATGCTCA
Organism: Phacochoerus africanus; assembly: GCF_016906955.1. Taxonomy (NCBI): domain Eukaryota; kingdom Metazoa; phylum Chordata; class Mammalia; order Artiodactyla; family Suidae; genus Phacochoerus; species Phacochoerus africanus. Next base: position 48,923,064 of record NC_062556.1, on the reverse strand, counting down.
GTGCAGCCTAATGCCAGGGTGGGGTGGGAAATGAACTTTTTAACTCCTTTTCTATCAGTAAAACAATGACATAAAATATACACTCAATTTAAAGTTATTTAGAGTTTGAATACTTTGAAAATCAGACAGTCAGAAATGAAAACTGCTACTTCTGGGTCACTGAGTGTAAGAGATGGGAAAAAGAGAAAGCTGTTTTCATTGTTAAAAAAAAAGATAGGCAGGCAAGATAAATATCAAGTTTGTTCTTTAAAAAGTGGAGAAAATAGTTATTGAGATGATTGTTATTTCCCCTAAGTCTTGATAAAGATTTTTGGATTTCAAAAGTCAAAGGAGAAATCAGATAAGTCTCCAACACAGAGAAAATAATTTGCATCTGTTGATAGATTCTGACATGCTAGGTGAGAATAATAAAGCAGTATCAGCAAAGCTGCTACTTCAAATGAAAAATGTGGAAAAATGGAAGAATTTAATAAATGTTTCTGAAGTATAAAATCTAAGTGCTGCAAAAATCTGAAACTTAATAATCAAAATAGGAGTTCCCGTTGTGGCTCAGTGGAAATGAATCTGACTTGTGTCCATGAGGACACAAGTTTGACTCCTGGCCTCGCTCAGTGGGTTAAGGATCTGGTGTTGCCGTGAGCTGTGGTGCAGATTGAAAATACAGCTTGGATCTGGCCTTGCTGTGGCTGTGATGTAGGCCAGTGGCTATAGCTCTGATTGGACTTCTAGCCTGGGTACCTCCATGTGCCATGGGTGTGGCCCTAAAAAGATTTAAAAAAAAAAAAAAAAAGATCTTTCTTTGGTGGTTACTGTGTACCAGCAATTAAGCCAGATACTAAATTTATCTATGTTCTACATGATCTCATTAATCCTCACCAAAACCTTCTTCTATAGTGATTTGTATTTTGCAGATGAGGAAACTGAAGCTCAAGGAGGCTTAAGAATGGAGTTCCCGTTGTGACACAGTGGTTACCGAATCTGACTAGGAACTATGAGGTTGCAGGTTCGATCCCTGGCCTTGCTCAGTGGGTTAAGGATCCAGCGTTGCTGTGACCTGTGGTGTAGGTCGCAGACACGGCTCGGATCCCGCCTTGCTGTGGCTCTGGTGTAGGCTGGGAGCTACAGCTCCGATTGGACCCCTAGCCTGGGAACCTCCATATGCCGAGGGAACAGCCCTAGAAAAGGCAAAAAGACAAACCAACAAACAAACAAAAAGAGTGAGTGTGTATATATGCATGTTAATACGTGTAGTTATGCGGGTACCAGACACTCTGCATAACCTACCTCCCAAAGAAATAATTATTAGCCTATTTTGCCCGAATGTTGCTGGTAGGGGGAGAAAGAGGAAAACCTTCACAGATTTACTTAATTTGCCTTTAACTGGGATGAAGAATGCTTCCTGTGACAAGCTGTCTTGGATTTTTTTCAGTGCTAAAATGAGAAAGTCTCGGGCAAATTGGGACAGCTGATCAGCCTACTTGGAATTTCAGGAAATTGAAGCATTGGAACCAAGCCTTTAAAAGCAGATCACTTAAGCTTTTTTTGTTTTGGTTAACAAGTGGTCCTTGTGACAAAAGTGAAGAACTGAAAGAACTAAAGTTCCCGAAGGTCTATTCTTAACAGTTTAAAGAATGCTGAACCTGCTGTCACTTGAACTGGCTTTTTGTTTGTTTGTTTTGCTTTGTTATTCTTATTAGCGATGGGTGGCCAGGTGAAAGTCCGTCTGAAGTCAGGGGATTGAATACTGTGATTTGCCCCACCTAAAGGAATACAGGGAAGAAATCAGCTTTGAAGGACCCTCACTTATGGACGTGTCTCCAAGGTTTTGTGCCCTTTGACCTTTTTTAGCTGGCAAGGGAAAGAGCCTCCCTTGTTTACTGTATACAAACATCCCCACTCCCACCTGTGTTTTGTGGTTTGGGACTGCGAGCTTATCTTGAGGGAGTCTCTGTCGATGGACTTCCACAGTGGCTCGAGTTCAGGGTGTGACACCTCCCCACCCAGAGCAAGTTCGTATTTGCCTCTACTGGGAGTCTTGGGGTACCATGGTCCAGGGGACATTTCTTATACTCGTTTCTCACTTGGTAGATGAGGATCATGCATGCAGTATAAAATTGAATCATAAATCCATGTGAGGGCAGGCCCATGGCTGTTAGTTCTTGTGAGAATACACCCCGCTCTGGCCCAGAATGGGAGCCCGCGTGGAGATGGGCACGTATTCTTGTTGTCTTCCTCTTCTGCTGAGTAATTTGGGCGGCCAGATGAAATATTGAACTCCCAGTTAAATCTGAATTTCAGATAAACAGCAAATAATTATCGATAAACAACAAATAGTTTTCTAGTTATGAGTGGATCCCAAATACTGCCCTGGATATGCTCGTATTACATATTTAGTTGTTGTTCATCGGCAATACCAATTTAACAGATGTCTTGTATTTGTATTTGTCTAATCTGGCAACCCCAAGTGTAACTTTCACTTAGGCTGAGGTCTTCTGAGAATTCTAGCTTTACTGGGGGACTCAGTGGTAACTCCCCAACAAGAAGGCACTTTCCTGCTTCCGTGAAACCTTGGAAACCTCAGTGTCTGGGTTTTGCAATGCTGGCATTGAACCAGAAACCTCTCACCCACTTGACTGCTGCACGCTTGGTCTCTGGATTCCTGCTGCAGTTTTTAGTTTGTTTAACTTTTGGAGCTTTCTTTCTTTCTTTCTTTCTTTTTTTTTGTCTTTTTGCCTTTTCTAGGGCTGCTCCCTCGGCATATGGAGGTTCCCAGGCTAGGGATCCAATCGGAGCTGCAGCCACTGGCCTACACCACAGCTGCAGCAACCCCAGATCCAAGCTGCATCTGTGACCTACACCACAGGTCATGGCAATGCCGGATCCTTAACCCACTGAGCAAGGCCAGGGATCGAACCCGAAACCTCATGGTTCCTAGTTGGATTCGTTAACCACTGAGCCACAATGGGAGCTCCATGGAGCTTTCTTTTTTAAAAAATTTTTAAAAATGATTTTAATTTTTTCCATCATAGCTGCCATGGAGCTTTCTTGTCTTCTTCCAAACTTAGACAAACCTTGAAGAGAATGTTTCTTATGTTCTGTCCAGGATTTTCAGATGTTTTGAAGTGAAAAGGTTTCAGGTTATCTGGTCTACCCTATTGTAGGTGGTTATGACACAAGTTCTGTAGCAATCAGTTAAGGCCCCTGATATTATATTGGTGTTGGCAAAATTAATATGCTGTTAAAAAGTTAAAAGTCTCCAGACTTTCTGTGTTGTTAACAGGAGGGATTTATAATACATAATAAAGAATATTTGACTGAAGTGTAACAAAGTCTGTGATATGCTGAGACACTTTGACATCAGGTTATTATAAAACAAACAATTTCAAATGTACCAAGGGTTAAGAATACATAGGAAGAAATAATTAAAGAGCACCTAACTAATTTAAGGACAGGTGACTCAGTTCCTAGGGTAGTGTAAATAGATGGTATTACTGATAATCAGGTGGTCTGTTCCCTCCTTGCAGTGCCCCTCCCTAGGAGGGGTACACATCTCTTTCCTGGCCATGCGACTGAGGTCTGGCTGGTGAAGCAGAAGTGCCAGCAAGTGACCTGTGGTTTGTCATACCTTGTTCCTCTTTGCCATGACAATCTTCTAGTGGATATGAGGTCCAGCTGGGCTCTAGCCTCTATGATGGATATGCAGCATGAGGAAGAAAAAAAAACAAACCCTTTATTCTTAAGCTACTGGGGTTTTCAGGCTGTTTGTTACTGCAACACAGCTTGGTCTGTCTTGACTGACACAGGTACCGTCACCCCTCAGGTGCGAAATCAGGCACTGAAGGTGTAATAGTGAGCAGATTAGGTTGGTCTTTCTTTTTTCTTTTTTTTTTCTTTTTTTTTTTTTTTTGCTTGTTTAGTGCTGCACTAAAGGCATATGGAGGTTTCCAGGCTAGGGGTCAAATTGCAGCTGTAGCTGCTGGCCTGTGCCACAGCCACAGCAAAGCAGGATCTGAGCCACGTCTGTGACCTATACCACAGTTCATGACAACGCTGGATCATTAATCCACCGAGCGAGGCCAGGGATCAAACCCTCAACCTCATGGTTTCTAGTCGGATTCGTTTCTGCTGTGCCATGACAGGAACTCCAGATTAGGTTGGTCTTTCCTTCATGGAACTTAGGTTCTAAGATAGGTGACAAAAATTATTCAAATGGAAAAAATTAACAAAGTAAAAGTGAAATAAAAGTTTTGGAGGAAGCCAATTCTTGGTAAAATTAAGAGGCATTTTAAAAGTGATTCCCCCACCTATTTCCAGAAAAGCATGTAGTTGTTTACAAAATCAAACATAACGTAAACCTTAGACCAGAGACACATTTACGTAGCAAAGGAATCAATGTCACAGGGCCTGTGCGATTAATCAGTTACTGCAGTGGGGCATAATAATTGTCTCTACTCTGGAGCAAAAAGGGAGAGAGTTGGGTAATACAATTCTTATTGTTTGACAGCAGAATGCAGGCTAGATCTTTGAGGAACTGAACTTTTTCTTGCCCTGAATCAAGAAGCAATTTATTAACTTGATCTTCATATGAGGGATATTTAAGAACTGAACAGGAAATAACTGTTAATTCGGCCTTGCAGAAGTCATGGGAACCTTGTTGAAGTGGGTATTCCTGGTATAAACCCTCTTTAAAAGCTGAAGGCAACAAAAATCTTAATTAAAGGAAGCCATCTTTGCAGGGAGGTTAGGTAAAATAAGTCAGATTGGTTGCTTTCTGCTGTCTAGCCCAAGGCTGTGGTGGGGAAACGAGAGTGGTGCTGCTAGAAGAGGGACAAGGAAGTATACACTGAGACTCTCTACTGCTAGAGGCCTCATATGAGTCTATGGAAGGGGCCGCTTCGATTGAATGACTGATTGATTGATCGATTGCTGCACCTACAGTGTATGGAAGTTCCCAGGCCAGGGATTGAATCTGAGCTACAGCTGAAACCTCTGTCACAGCTGCAGCAACACCAGATCCTTAACCCACTGCACTGGGCCAGGGCCCAAACCTACTCCACAGTGACCCCAGCTGCTGCAGTGGGATTCTTAACCCACTGCACCACAGCGGGAACTCCAGGGCCACTTATAAATTGGCTTGTGGTTGTTTTTTTTGTTTTGTTTTGTTTTTTTTTTTTTTCAAACTGGACCTTTAGCTATATTCTGTTTTTGGCAAAAGAATCCATCCATCCACTCATTTAGGGTCCAGAAGGGGGCAGAATTTCCAATGCGCTATGGAAGTTCAAGAGCCTGTCTTCTGTCATATGTCAATCACACAGGGTCCTGTGGGAAGGATCCATATTTTCCTCAAAGAGGAGCACTAGCCTCTCCTGGTTCTCCCCTAGCCTCTCTAACCACACTTCCCTGTGACCTCTGTGGCTCCTCTCCCTCAGCCAGCCCATTTCACCTGGTGCTGTTGGAGCCCTGCCTTGCCTTTCTTCTTCTCATGCTGAACCCTCTCACCAGGCACTCTTCGTAGGTCTCATGGACCCTGATTGCCAGTCGAGGGCAGGTGACTCCTTGTACTGTCTCCTTGGCTCATTCTGCTCCCCCGAGCTTCAGGCTCAGACATTCCACTGCCTCTTTGCTGTCACCACCGGGATGCCTTTGGGCACCTAATGCATCACCTTTCCCCCTAAACTGACTTCTGTGTACTCCAGGTCTCATATGGGCATCCATGCTGGAAAGCTAGGACTCATCTTTCCCTTCATCCACCAGTCTATTTAATCGCCAAGTTTGGGGATTCATTTTTCCCTTGACTACTGCTCTGGGTGGAGCCCTTATCTTTTTTTACTTTGGCTGCTGAAAAAGCCTCTTAAGTGGTCTCTGCTTCCAGACTCGTCCTCTTCAATGTCTCCTTTAAACCGGGAAAGTCATCTCTCCAAAACACAATTCTTTACTATTTCTTTGTGTAAATCCCTCAAAGGCTTCCTCCGGTCATTTTACAGAAGTGTTTCTTTAAAATGTAGTTCTTAGGCAAGATGCATCAGAGCCACATGAGAGTTTGTTAAAATGGAAGATTTCTGGCCCTTGTCCAGACCTATTAAATCAGCACCTCTGGGGGTGTAGCGTAGGGATGTGTACTTTCATGATACTACCAGGCTGACGCCTAATCTGCCAACTGGATAAAATCTCAGCATCCTAAAAGGACATGAATAGCCTGATCTCTGTTCCTCTCTCCATCCTTATCTTTTACCAGACTCTGAGTTTCCCCAAACTCCCAGCAGCTTGTATGTTCTACCCAACCCCCCCCACACATAACTCTTAGCAGACTTTCCACTGTCCCCTCTGCCTGGTCGTTAACTACTCCTTCCATTGCCTGGCTCAGGTATCCTTTGGTCTCATTAGGCCTCCAGTGCACCCTCTTTCCAGGCCCAGTAATCTGTGCCTCTTCTGTGTTTCCCCAATGCCCCCACTACCATCCCTGCATGTCTTTGTCCATCGTTGGTGTGCCATCCTGTTATCACATGCCATCCTGCGTCTAGTTTGCCAGCTTATTGATAGGAGACCCTCTGTGCCATTTATCTTTGTTTCCAGAACTGGATACAATGTCTGATCCATGCCAGATGCTCGATGCATTTTTGTTGAAGAAATAAATGAATGAGTATAAAGTGTTAGTGCAGCAAAACAGGGCATGGCTAGAGCACTGAGGAACCCCTGAAGTAGGGGTTACAAGTTCGCCTTGGAAGACTGAGGTGGCTGCCACAGGGGAGGAGACATTTCATTAAGGCCTTAGGGGAAAAGGAGGAGAGATTTACTAGAAGAGCGAAGGGGAAAAGGGACTTGCTGTCAGAGGGGACTCTCAGGGTGAGGTGGGCACTGTGGCATGGCTGGACCCAGGGTGACCAGGGATCACGGCACCTTCCTGAAGAGGGCTCCGTGGCAGCCTGACTGAGAAACCCAGGGGAGGCAGTGCCACCTATTGTGCCAGATGGTTTTCCAGCACCCCCTTGAGTGGGAAGAAGCTAGAAAGTCATTCATTATCTTGTCAACACAATGAAAGTTTTAAGTTAAAATCCCTTATAAAAGTTAGAAAACCCAAGTGTATGATGTATAAAACACATTCACCAAATGATGTGTTATTCTACCTTGTGACATTTTCATGTATTCAACATTTTAAAAAAGGTCCTGTCTTTTTATTATTTTATGGAATGATCTCACTTGCATGGTTTTCTCTTTATCTTTCTTAACATTTGCCTTCTAAAGTTACGTAAATATTGGAGACTTAATCGCTGCTGCTACTTTTAGTAACCTTCATTCACTGCTAAGATTTTTATTTCCATATAATTGTGACACACACTAAGAATTATATCACAATTATTGGTAAAGATAATTGGAATCCAGCTTTTTCAATATTACTTCTTTTATCAATAATGCTCAGAGTTCAAACAGTTACAACCTGTATAGAATCTGACATAGTTCTGAGCACCTCATGGGATGTTAGGTAAACTGCAGTGTGTAGAAAGAAAGCATTGCTTTCAATCAGTTTGACCTTGTGAACTACAAGTGTTTACACAGTGCTGTTTCGATTTAAGGCTTTTTCCTCCAAATTTTCAGAGTTAAGCCCTTGAGACTCTTCTGGAGTGAAGAACAGGTGACTGTGTAGATCAGTTCACTGTCCAAGTCTTTCTGAAGAATCAGAAGTTCCCAAGGGCATCTCTTCTTTGCCATTCATTCTGCTTCCATTCATTTGTTAAAATGAGTTGGTTCTATGAGTTGTACTTTTTTAAGATTCCACATGTAAGTGAGATCATACTGTATTTCTATGTTTGGCTCATTTCACTTAGCACAACATCCTCCATGTTGTCACAAATAGCAGGATTTCCATCTATTTTTATGACTTGAATGTTATTCCCATATCTATAACCAGAGAGTAGAATGGTTCTGTAAGTAGAACCACTTTTAGAACCAGAGAGTGGAATGGTGGTTGCCAGGGGTAGCAGGTTGGGGAGATGGGGAGATGTTGGTTACATAGGGTAAACTTTCAGTTTTAAGATGAATGATTTCTGGGGATGTGTGTTAAGGTGGCTGTAGTTAACACCATGTTGTATACTTGAAATTTGCTAAGAGAGTAGTTGTTCTCCCCATACACACACACACACACACACACACACACACACACACACACACACAAATGGTAACTAGGTGAGGTGACAGATGTGTTAATTGACTTGATTATGGTAATCATTTCACAATGGATATTAATGTGTATCAGGGCACTTAATCTAATCTCTTTTAGGTCACCTCAGTCCTGTTAGCAATTTCTCATACAAACTTCCTTTAACAGCTGAAGCTCCTGAGATCATGATGTGATGAGACAGGGGTCTTTCTGGGGCCATTTCTGCTGACATCAGCTAATGTGCAGACTCATCTGATCTTGGGGTTTGCTCCCCTTCTGATGGCACCTGCTGAAGTGTCCTTGATCCCCCTGGCCTCTGTGCCATCTGGGCCTGTGTGACCCTTTTGAGCCCACCCACCCTCAAAGTCCCATCTACCTTCACTTTCCTTTTGGAGTTCAGAGGCTCATGAAGCTGCCCTTGTTTCCCACCATCCCATCTCTCCTCTCCCTTGCCGAGGTGGCTTAGAGGAACCACAGGAAGCTCTCAGGGCAATGGCTCCCTTACGCTCAGACCCCAAACTCACACAAGCTCTCTACCATTTTTCTTATAGAGACTGCAGAGGTGGGAGTGGGTGCAGGAAACCTGCTTCCAGCTACTAAATATTTTTTCATAACTCCATGCAGGGAGTAGCAGAAAAACAGATGCTCCCTCATTGTGTCTTTCCATCTCACACCCATTCTGGTCAAAATTGCCCTAAAGCCAGAAACTTGATAACTTTATTCTTGGGTTCTTCCTGGTTTTCCACACAGGGGTGGGTTACATAGTTAAATCAAATTCAGGAGAACCTACATCAGCTCTGGTGAACTTCTCACAATTTTGCTAAGTGTTGTCATGGGAGCACGTGAGATCACTTGAGCATGTGCTGTAGAGCAGTATTCCTCAAACTTTAGAGAGCATCAGAATCACCTGGAGGGCTCGTTAAAACACAGATAATGGTCTCACCCCCAGAATTTCAGTAGGACTGTAATAGGGACCAGTAATTTGCGTTTGGGATGGCAAGATTTAGCAAAAATACCAGATCCAATTAAATATGAATTTCAGATAAACAACAATTTTTTAAGGATAGGTGTGTCCCAAATATTGCATGGAACACACTTATCCTGAATTTTTTTATCATAAAGTTTATTCATTGCTTTTCTGAAATTCCAGTTTGGTCTAGAGACAAGACAGTGGAACAGAAGGACTCAAGATCATCTCCTCTCACACCAAAATCACAACTAACTGCTGAACAACCATCGGCAAAATAGACTGGAAACTACCAAAAAAGATATCCTACACCAAAAGACAAAGAAGCCACAATGAGGGGGGGCGCAAACACCAGAAGCAAGAGGGGGCCACAAGCCTGCAGCCTGTGGAAAGGAGACCACATACACAGAAAGATAGACAAAATGTTACGGCCATGAAATTCCAGTGTAACTGGGTGTCCTATATTCTATCTGGCACCCAAATTTGCATTTTTTTTTAAAAAGGGCTGTGCCCTTGGCATATGGAGGTTCCCAGGCTAGGGGTCAAGTTGGAGCTGTAGCCTATGCCACAGCCACAGCAACGCCAGATCTGAACCGCATTTGCAGCCTATACCGAAGCTCATGGCAATGCCAGATCCTTAACACTGAGGGAGGCCAGGGACTGAACCTTCATCCTTATGGATACTAGTCAGATTCCTTTCGCTGAGCCACCACAGGAACTCCCCCAATTTGCATTTCTACCTGAGGCCCTGGTGATGGGGATGTTGGGTCTGGAGACCACAGTTTGGACACATGTGCACACTAGCATGAGTGTGGAGCCCTGGGTAATATCAACATTTAACCAGCAAAAGAATCTGAGCAGAAAGGTAAGGGAGGCAGCAGAATCGAGTGTTTTCTCAGAACCCAACGGAGAAACAATTTCAAAGATGTGGAATGATCAACAGAGTCACATGTCACAGAGAGTTTGGCGGAAGCTGAGGATTGAAAAGAAATTAGATTTGGCAGTGAGGAGGCCTCTGGGGAATCTCTGTTACTTTCAGCGCATTAATAGGGGGAGGAGCAGCAGTGAGCAGTGAAGAAAGTGGGAGCAGCCGAGTAAGGATGACAGTTTACATATGATTGTTTGGGGGGGGGGCTACTTTGTGAAGCAAAATAGAGGGGGCACTTGAGAGTATTATTTTAATGAAAAGAGACAAGGAATATTCTTATAGCCAGAGAAGAAGTCAGTAGAGAAGGAACATCTGAGGTTACAGAAGATAGAATAGCGAGTGGGATGCAAGGCTGAGGGATCGCCAGCTGGGGAGCAGGGCGAAGATGGAAGAGGAGGCAAAGTGAGGGTCATAGCTGGACTGGGTGCAGACTCAGTATCCCAGCCCAGGGCAAACCCTCGGATGTCAGTAGTACAATTTGGCTCCTAAAGGAGAAAAATATCTGCTTAGAAAAATCTCTGCTGACCCTGAAGGTTACTATTGCAAAGTAGAAAAACGTGTGTGTGTGTGTGTGTAGGAATGCTGAATAATACTTTAAAAGAAATCTGTGTGCTTAAAAAACTTTTTTTTTTTTTTTTTTTTTTGAAAATCGTGGACTTGGAGAACAGACTTGCTGCCAAGGGGGAGGGGGAAGGAGTGGGATGGACTGGGAGTCTGGGGTTAATAGATGCAGATTGTTGCCTTTGGAATGGGTGGGCAATGAGATCCTGCTGTATAGCACTGGGAACTATATCTAATCACTTCTGATGAATCTCTGCATGTATGTGTAACCTGGTCAACATGCTGTATAGTAGAAAATTGACAGAACACTGTAAACCAGCTATAACGAAAAAAACAAAAACCTGAAAACTTTTTTTTTTTTTGCTGTAATTTATCCTTTAAGTTTATCTTGCACTTGGTTTTATGAGGCCATATTCACAATTTTCCAAAATTCGTTTTTCCTCCTCAGGGCTTCTTTTTTTCTCATGGACAAAGCCATTTTAATCTGCGTCTTGGGGCTGCAGCTTCTGATTTAGTTTGTGCCTCGTGTATTTCCTTCCAGGGCTGCGTTTCTCCCTGGCTGTGCTTTATCCACAAACATCCCCATGCAGCCTCACTTGTTTGTCTCTGATGCTTTTCATTCTTGCCTCTCCCACTAATTTCTGTATTTAATTTAAAAGCATTGGTCTTATATACTCAACAACCTAAGTCCTATCTTTAAAGCATCGTTTTACTCTATCGTATTAAAACAATCTCAGGCTCAGTTTGCTTAAAATGTTGGAGTTTCTCAAATTGTAATCTTGGGAGCATCTGTCCCAGAATCATTTACTGAGTTAAGCTTTAGGTGGTGTCCAGAAGGGTGAATCTCTTATGAGCCACAGAAAACCATTTTGAGAAATCCTGGAAGGAACAGGAGTCTTTGAGGCAGAGCCACCAGGCTCCTCCTCCCCTACTTTTGCTTGGTTGGCTGGTTCTCCGTGACTCCAGGAAAGAATACTTCTTGCTCTGTTTCTTTCCCCTCTCTAAAGTGAGTTAGGTAGATGCGGTGATTAGAGCTCTAGCAGCCTTCTTGGACCATGAGGGGAATTAGAGGATGGAAGCTAGGGATACGACAGAGCAGAAACAAATTATTGTTTTTTAAATCAAAGTGTAATTGATTTACAGCATTGAGTTTGTTTCGGTTGTATAGCAAAGTGATTGTTATGCGCACACACGTATACACATGTATATTCTTCTTCAGATTCTTTTCCATCATAGGTTATTATAAGATATTGAATATAGTTCCCTATGCCAATACAGTAAATCCTTGTTGTTTATCTATTTTATATACAGTAGTGTATATCTGTTAATTCAAACTCCTAATTTTTCTACACCCCTTTCCCCTTTGGTAATCATAAATTTGTTCTGAGTCTGTTTCCGTTTTGTAAATAAGTTCATTTCTATCATTTTTTAAGATTTCACATGGAAGTGATACCACAGGATATTTGTCTTTCTCTGACTTACTTCACTCGGTATAATAATCTCTAGGTCCATCCATGTTGCTAATGACATTATTTCATTTTTTTTTATGGCTGAGTAATAATCCCTGTGTGTGTGTATACTCTATTTTTAGTTTTTTAAGGAACCTCCATACTGCTTTCCATCATTATGTCTTATTTTAAAAATGCAGTATGAGTCAGTTCTCTTTCGGTTGAAGAAACATATCTCAAAGCAGATCTTGTCTCAACGAGATTTATGAGAGAAACAGGAACAGCAAACAGGAGCCAGGGACCTCAGTAACCAGAACAAGAAACTCGTGCCCTAGAGGCTCTTTCTCTTCTCCTCTCTCCTATTTTACTTCATTCTCTGCTGCGCCAAGTTTCTTATGGTTGGAGTATCCCCTCTGACAGCTGCCTATCAAAGTGGGAAAGAACAGATTCCTCTGCCAGCTCTGGTTCAAGATATCACTTCTGGAAGCTACAATTTCATTGGACAACCTGGGAATAATCCCAAAGGCCAGGGAGTGGGATACAGTGATTGGCCTGGCCTGTGTGTATATGTGGCAGTGTGATGCCTGCCACTAGAAAAAGGAGCTTGGGGAATAAAAACAAAATAGGTGTAATGTGAATTTCACAATTCTTTTTACGTCATGGTCTCAAAGACAGAAGACAAATTAGTATGCTTACGCTCCCACCAAGGGAATAAAATTTTAGTTGAATTTACATTTAATTTAGGAATTGAAGTATGCACAAATGCTTATTCACAATTTTTCCAATTATTTCTCCTTACCACTGTCATCAAACTGTAAGCTATATGATTAAAACTAGTTTCCACTATAAAAGTTTTTAAATGCTCAATTAAGTGAATGTACACCCAAAGTGCATGAAATACTGTAAATGCTTATGACATCCATCACCGGAAGAAAAGAGAATTTGAGTAGCTGTTTACAGGTATCTTCAAGTTCTTGAAATACTCTCAGTGAAATACAACTTGCTTAAGAAAGCAACAGTCTTTCGCTCAAATGTTAGTAGACTTAGATAAGTAATTATTAAATAAACTCTCAGTCTAAGAAATGTATTTTGTTTTAACCTTTCACATTTTACTATACATGCTTTGGGTATTTGTGAAAAGTTCAGAAAATTTCAAAAATATATTCAAGAATTTCTAAGTTCTTGGATACATTGATCATCTATACATTTTATTTGAAAGTATTTAAACACATTAAGCTGACTTAAATCTGTAACCATACATGATAAACACTCATCTCAGGAACTGAAGATGCCAGCTTTGGTGTTTTATGTGCCTGAAACCCTTCCTGGAAGCCTTCCAGTCAGCTCCCTGGTGGGTGCAGCTCATACTTTCTACCACTAGGTGCTACTCTTCCTCCATCACATATGAATCTAGCGTCTCAAAAGCAGCCTTGTGGATGCAAAACCAACAAACTTCTCCATCTCCAGGCTACTCTTTAAACACAAGATACGACTTTACCTTGAATATTTCCCCTTTTTTATAACCATACATTGTTTTGAAAGCATTGACCAAACACTCTACACCACAGAAAGTGCAATTTATTTCTGCCTTGTGTAGCATTGTCCGTCACCACATGTCAGGAAACTAGCAATATACCCTTGGTTGCTTTTAATTCTTCTTCCTCAAAGGAAGTGACAGGGTTATAATTTCATTAAAGAGACAGTCAACATGCTCATTTTTCTCCCTGAAAAGATGATATTTTAATATCTAAACAATTTTACATGTGAGATAATACAAAATTCTAAGTTATTGCTTATGTATTATCAATCACCCAAAGGAATTACTACTGATAATTCCTGTACATCCATGAAAGAGGGAAATGTATAGAATATGTTTATAGGTTCCTGCTAAATGTTTTGAGATGGACGATAAGCAGCTGATAGGGATCCTCTTTGTTGAACTTATGTGGGAGCAATTCTCCTACCCTCTGGCCTATAAATGAACAGTAAACATTTTTGAAGATGAAGAGGACTAAACCACTCTCATATTTATGTCCACTGGACCCTCTTGAGGAAACATGTATACATTTTACCAAAACATATGATTTTAAATTCCGTAATTCTAAATATTGGAACTTAATTTTTTCTCCCCAATGGATCAACAAATATGAGGCAGGAAATAATTGAAACTAAGCAAATTGTGATTTAAAAATTAAAACAAGCTGACCAGGCAAATTAGATACTTGGATCATATTTATTTGCATCTTCCCTCAGATTCACTCATCCAGTTTAGCTGTTCATGCACTGTCTCATTCATTCATTTATTCCCTGAACAGACTTTTAGTGGGTGAGCCCATGTATTTCAGATACAAAAATAAAATGAAATGGCCTCTATTTTGTGGGGGCTTAAAGTTTAGGGTACAGCGGGGATAACAAGGAGAAAGATTTGTTAATTTGTTAATTTGACAATTGACAAGTGACAGCTTATTTTATTTGGACATAACAACAGGATATGACCATAGACTCTTTTGATGGCTTTAACACAAGTGGATGAAAACCTTCCACCATCTGGGTAGATGTGTTGCTGGACCTGCTGGTGGCTTGCTGTCCATCACCTGATAGTCCTCCGGGTAGAATTGCTTCCACCTGCCCACTCTTGTTATGCTACTGCACTGGGTATGGTCACATGACTAAGTTTTGGCCAAAGAGACTGATATGAAAATGTTGGACAGCACCTCTGGGAAGGTGAAAGGCCAGGTGTTGCCTACTTTCCTCTTGGCCACCAGCATGTGCCATGGTCAGGAGTAGTGAGATCTATTCCTATTCATTGTAATGGGGTCAAGCACTAGTTTTTGTTGTATTCAAATCTGTTGAGTCTAGTTTCCCTGTTAAGAATCTATTTTGATTATAGGAATAAGCACCTACTTTTTGTTTTCACTTTGGAAATAGAACAATAATCTTAAACCAGACAGAAATAAAAGAGAAACAACATAATGATCAAAGCAGTTCAATCCCTTTCACACAAGCAAGAGTGCAAGTCACCAACAAAGGTTACTTTTGAAGGTGGAAGGAGAATTTAAGTGAAAGGAAAGTTGATTAATGCAGGAGAAGCTGGAAAGCCTCGCTCTGAGGGTGGACTTGGAGCTGCAGCCTTCAGACATGTGATGTTAATAAAGGAGGCAAAAGATACTGAGAGACTGAAAAGGCAAGAGGTGGGAAACGATCTTCCCTTTATCTCCTCTTGGTTAGAAACCCCATGATATGCTCTCCTGCCTCCCTGAACTCCTTATTTGAGGAGAAAAGAATTTCGAAGGCTACTCCCACGGCTTTTAAGTGCTATTTTGAGCAGGCCCTACTCCTGGCCTCCTTTCCCTTCTTGCACAAGTTGGATTCATTCTATCCTTTTAATCACTCCCTTGCCTACACCTTCATCTCCCTCCCTGGGTAAATACAACTCTTAGCTCCACCTGAGTAGCTGGAAATAGCCAGAGGAAGAAAACATAGGCCTTTTGCTGGTTCTGTGGAGGGTGCATTATTACGGCTCTATCCTGCTGGTAGGACAAAAAAAAGAGTTCGCTCACTACTTCTCTGGATTGAATATCTGAAGGTTTGCTCAGAGTGTTTAAATACCTAACACACATTAGTATAAATTTCGCCACCCTAAAGTGTTCTGACAAAGCAAGCAGGGATAGTCATTTGGTCGGTTGAAGTTGCTGTCTAACTAGGAAAAATATTATTCTTAAGTTAAAAAAGAAGAGCTTATTTGAAACATTTGAAACATTAAATAAATGGTTATACCAATATTTTAAAGACATTCAGTTTAAGGAGGTTGAATATGCATACATTATTCTATAATATTATTTTTCTTAGTAAACTCTTTTAGGTGGTATAAAGGAAAAATTTAATTAAGTCCAGGTGATTTTTTTAATCAGTTGAGTTCTCATTCATTCAACCAATATTTGTTGAGTGCACATTATGGGATGTGATAAACATGGAGTTGCTTATTTACTGTAAAATTAGTTTATTGTCTGTCTGCATTCTCTGCTGAGAATAGGAACTCTGCCTGCCTTAGACAGAGCTGTCTCCCCACAACTCAACACAGTGCCTTACATGTGATGGGCACACAACAGCTCCTTCCACTGACTGAAAGAGCATCCCTGAATACCTAGGCAGTGTAGGATGGGTCAGTGTAACTTCTAGTTAGGTGGCTAGAAGGGTCATAAAGGTGATGAAGATTGTTTCAGGAAAAGGGATCAGATAATCCAAACATATATAAAATTCTTAATCATGGAAAAACTATCCCAACCGTTGTTGGGATATGTGAAGGATGCCCGGTTTATATTAAATTGGGTAAGATTAAGTTAAATTTCCAGATTGTGACAATATCACCCATTGGGACTGAATGAAACTGTTTCTTCCTGTCTTTAGTATCTCTGTGGATGAGATATTTGTAAATGCAGGGCTGTAGAACGTTTGGGGGCATGGACCAAGGGTAAATGATCAGAGGGCTGATGATATTTTGACTGCTTCATTTTTTAAAAAAAAAATTAATAGATTTTATTTCTTAGGGAAGTTTTAGGTGTACAGAAAAATTGAATAGAAAGTGTAGTGTTCTCCCCCACGCTCCACTGTTTCTTCTATTGTTATAGCCTTGCATTGGTGTGGTACATTTGTTACAATTGATGAACCAACATGAATATGTTATTATTCACAAAAGTCCATATTTTACCTTAGGATTTACTCTGCATTGTACAATTCTGTGGATTTTGCCTATTGCATAATGGCTACTTCAGTTTTTATCTAGCATAATGGCTAAATCATCTGAGGTCTTGGTAGAATGAACAGGTGAGAAACCAATATAACTAAAAATCAATTTGTACGATAAAATGATTTAAATTATGTGGTTTGGTGCTATATTATTTAATAGGTTTTTACTTCCATTGTAATGTATTTAAAAAAGCAGATTTTTATTAATAAATGTTCACTTGTTATACTTGGATTTATTAAAATAAATGAAGAAAACAGATTATCAAACATTTTGGAAATATTTGATGATAGTGAGAGTATTACCCTTGATTTAACAAGAAGAAGAAAATTATGCTGTTTTTCAAATCTGGACATCAAATAAGACAGGGCTTATTTGACTTATAACATCAAATAACAGATTATTGGCATGATTGGTCTACTGGTTGCCATATATCCTGACACACAGGGAGTGTCTGGGGTGTACCCCTATGATTACCATTATGAGTTCTCTAATATTAGAGGTGTTAAGTTTTTTCTTTTTCTTTTTTTTCTTTTTGCCTTTTCTTGGGCCGCTCCCCTGGCATATGGAGGTTCCCAGGCTAGGGGTCGAATCGGAGCTGTAGCTGCCAGCCTACGCCAGAGCCACAGCAACGCGGGATCCGAGCCGCGTCTGCAACCTACACCACAGCTCACAGCAACGCCGGATCGTTAACCCACTGAGCAAGGGCAGGGATCGAACCCCCAACCTCCTGGTTCCTAGTTGGATTCGTTAACCACTGCATCATGACGGGAACTCCTTAATCAAGTTTTAAACCCTGAAAATGGGAGAAAAGACTAGAAAAAAACAGTGTTTTTTTTTTTTTTTTTTGCTATGCCTGTGGCATTTGAAAACTCCTGGGCCAGGGATTGACCTCTTGCCACAGCAGTGATTTGAGCCACAACAATGATAGCAGTTGATCCTTAACCTACTGAGCCACCAGGGAACTCCAACAGCACCTATTTTTGCATAAGAAGGTGGTGAGGAAAGCTGTTCTCTGAAACTGTAGAATCTTAGAAAGGAAGTAGAGATCACCTAGTGCAGCTTTTTAACCCATGTCATGAGTCCCTTCTCTGTTGCTGTCTTTGGTGTGTGTATAGCTTAGATGTACAGCAGAAACGGGAACCCACTCTTGTTGAAATCACCTTTCCCATCGGTGGGTTCTAGTGGGCACTCGCTATTCAAAATGTTTTTCTTAAGTTAAACTTGAATTTTTCCGTTTAAAAACTTCTACCTATAAGCCTTAGTTTTCCCTTTAGTCTTGAAAAGACTACAGCTGCCATGCCACCTCTTACAGTATTCCCTTCTATGCTCTTCTACTACCTTCTAGGCTAAAATTAAAAAAAAAAAAATTTCTTTCCATTTTACTGTTTTTGTTACATTGTTTTTAGATTCCTCACAACCTTACTTACACTCCTTGAAAATCCACTCTTGCATATTAAAATAATTTTTTCTTTACTTATTATTATTTGTGATGAGGACACTTAACATAAGACCTACCCTCTTAGCAAAACTTTTAGTATTCAAGTGTTGGGAAATATAGGCACTATGCTATGTTATAGATTTCCAGGACTTATTCATCTTGTATAACTGAGATATTATGCCCTTTGACTAATATGTCCCCGTTTCCTCCTTCTCCTAGCCCTTGCTCTCTGCTTCCATGAGTTTGACTATTTTAAATTCCTCACCTCAGTGGTACTATGTAGTGTTTTTCTTCTGTGTATGGCTTATTTCACTTAGCATATTGTGCTCCAGGTTCATCAATATTGTCCCAAATGGCATGAGTTCTTTCTTTTTAAAGCTCAATTATATTCCATTGTATGTATATACTACATTTTCTTTATCCATTGATGAACATTTAGGTAATGAAAGCAAAAATAGGCAAATGGGATTACATCAATCTAAAAAGCTTCTGCACAGCAAGGGAAGTCAATAAAATGAAAAGGAAACCAACAGAATGGGAGAAAATATTTGCAAACTGTTTATCTAATAAGAGGTTAATATCCAAAACATATGAGGAACTCCTTTCCTCAATAGCAAAAAAAGAAGCATCCTAACTAAAAAACAGGCAAAGAAATCAGACGTTTCTCCAAAGGTCATCCAAATGGCTAAGTAGTATATGAAAAGGTGCTCAACATCACTAAGCATCAGAGAGATGCAAGGCACGGCCACAACAAGGTAACTCTGAAGAGTGCGATGTCTACATTAAAACATACAGGATGCAGGTTTACTATCAGTTATTGTATTTTTATCATTGCATGCCCAACTTTTCGCTGAAACATGAGGAATTTGACTTGAATAATTTCTAAGGTCCTCTCTAGTTTTTTAAAAAGCTATTGTATTTGAATGTGTGTGCATGTGTATGTTACACGCATGCCATCTTATTGGCTTCTTGAACTTATAGTTGATGCAGAGTGCCGGGTAATTTTTTACCTGAACGTCTGTGAAGCTGCATCTTAAGCAACTGCATGACTTTACATTTATCCTTATTATAGCCTCTATTGTTTGTTTCTCTGTGTTACTGAAGCCCATGTGGATGATTTTGAATGTTAATTCCCTATTTGTTGGATTAGATGCCCACATATGCATTTAGTTTTTAATTTTAATTCATTTAATTGTTTTTTGCATTTATTTATTTATTCTGATTTATTAAAATACTAAGTTTATTTCACATGTTTTTAAAAATAATTCAGTGAATTTTATTGTATTTATAGTTGTACAGCCATCATTACAAAGTAATTTTAGAAGCTATCCATCCCAAACCTCCAGTCCACCCTTCCCTCCCCTCCACCTGTCCCCTTTGGTAACCAGAAGATTTTCAAAGTCTGTGAGTCTGTTTCTGTTCTGCAAATAAAGTCATTTGTATCCTTTTTTTTTTTTTTAGGTTCCACATATAAATGATAGCATATGATGTTTGTCTCCCACTGTCCAGCTTCACTTAGTATGATAATCTCTTTTGTCTCCTTTGTCTTCCAACACAACATTTTCCATTTTTTCATGTGCAAACTGTTTTTACCTATGTCAACTACAAAATTTTTATTACTTAATGAATTTTATTACATTTATAGTTGTACAATTATCACAACCAAATTTTATAGCATTTCCATCCAAAATCCTCAGTGCATCCCCCTACCCCCAAGCTGTCTCATTTGGAAACTATAAGTTTCAAAGTCTATGAGTCAGTATCTGTTCATTCTGTCCTGTTTTTAGATTCCACATGTCAGTGGCAGCATTTGATGTTTGCATCTCATTGTCTGACTGACTTCACTTAGCATGATGATTTCTAGGTCCATCCATGTTGCTACAAATGCCAGTATTTTGTTCCTTTTAATGGCAGAGTAATATTCCATCATGTTTATGTACCACATCTTCTTGATCCACTCCTCTGTTGATGGACATTTAGGTTGTTGCCATGTCTTGGCTATTGTATATAGTCCTGCAATGAACATTGGAGTATGTGTGTCTTTTCCCGTGGTGGACAGAATGAACTTCTTTGCAGAACAGATACTGACTCACAGACTTTGAAACTTACAGTTTCCAAATGAGACAGGTTCCGGGTTGGGGGATGCACTGAGGATGCCCAGGAGTGGGATTGCTGGATCCAATGGTAGTTCTACGTTTAGTTTTCTGAGGAATCTCCATACTGTTTTCCAGAGTAGTTGCACCAATTTACAATCCAACCAACAGTGTAATAGGGTTTCCTTTTCTCTACACCCTCTCCAGCACTTATTATTTGTAGACTTTTGGATGATGGCCATTCTGGCTGGTGTAATGTGGTACCTCATCGTGGTTTTGATTTGTATTTCTCTAATAATGAGTGATGTTGAATATCTTTTCATGTGTTTTTTTTTGGCCATCTGTATGTCTTCTTTGGAGAACTGTCTGTTTAGAACTTCTGCCCATTTTTTGATGGGTTGTTTGTTTTTTAGGTGTTGAGCTGCAGAAGGTATTTGTAAATTTTGGAGATTAATCCCTTGTCAGTGGCTTCATTTGCAAATATTTTCTCCCATTCCATGGGTTTTGTTTTGTTTTGTTTAGGGTTTCCTTTGCTGTGCAGAAACTTTTAAGTTAAGTCCTATTTGTTTATTTTTGTTTTTATTGTCATTACTCTAAGAGGTAGATCTGAGAAGATGTTGTTGTTTATGTCAGAGAGTGTTAGGCCTATGTTTTCCTCTAAGAGTTTTATAGTACCTTGTCTTATATCTAGGTCTTTAATCCATTTTGAGTTTATTTTTGTGTATGGTGTTAGAGAGTGTTTTAATTTCATTCTTTTCCGTGTGGCTGTCCAGTTTTCCCAGCACCTCTTATTGAAGGGGCTGTCTTTCTTCCATTGTATATTCTTCCCTCCTTTGTCATAGATTAGTTGACTGTAGGTGAATTCATTTAATTGTTGATAAAATAAAAGGTCCATAGAAAAGAGCTAAAGCAAACTCTTATTTCCAGCTTTTCTCTTCAGTTCAACATTGTTCCATTCATCAACAATCTTTGAATAGATCTGTCTTAACAATGTATCCTTTTTTTTTTTTTTTTAATGTCTTTTTACCTTTACTTGAGCCACTCCCGTGACATGTGGAGGTTCCCAGGCTAAGGGTCCAATCGGAGCTGTAGCTGCTGGCTTACGCCACAGCCACAGCAGCACGGGATCTGAGCCACGTCTGCGACCTACACCACAGCTCACAGCAATGCCAGATCCTTAACCCCCTGAGCAAGGCCAGGGATTGAACCTGCAACCTCATGGTTCCTAGTCAGATTCGTTAACCACTGTGCCACGACGGGAACTCCCAACAATGTATCCATCTTATTGATTACATTTCTTTAAAGCGTCCAAAAAGATATCAGGAATGATCTTTCAAATCCTTGCAAAAATATAATGTACTGTGTCTACAGTATTACCATATTTTGTGAGGTTGACAATGCCATTCAAGAAGGGAGAGTGTTTTGTTTGACCTGACTTACCCAAGGTGAGCTCGTTATGTCTCTGGAAGGCGATTCTCTCTCTCTCTCTTTCAGAAACACCTCTATTTAATCATCCATTCTGGAATTTTTGTGGGGAGGAATGTCAAGTTGTCTAGTCTCTATTTTTTGGGAACCATCTTTTCTTTTCTCTTTCTTTGGAAAGCAGAATATTTGATTGTCTCATTCATGAATAGAAAAGGTCATTGCTTTGATACCCCCTTCATATAGAGCCTAGAGATGGAAGACATGCAAAGGTATGTCGTGGGTGGGAAAAGTGATTTTTGGAGGGAATTTGTTTAGTTACAAAATGCTTTCTTTATGATTTCCTCATGCCTTTTTAATAGGGTTGTTAATAAATGATACATTGAAGATGAATAAATAACAGAGAACATCTTCATTAATGAGTGAGCATTTGTGTGTCTGGTGCACTGGATCCAAACCTGGTTTATCTCTCTGCTCATGGTACCATAGATACAGCAAAGGGTCTCCTCCACCCCCAAACCAACAAGGCTGAGAGTGGAACTACTATAGCTTCTCTGTCAAAAATAGCTTGGACTCCACAAGTCTGCCTGAAATTTGATCATAAATTCAGGGGGACTAAGAAGACTAAACTTGCCCA
The DNA here is from genome assembly GCF_016906955.1 of Phacochoerus africanus. Classification (NCBI taxonomy): domain Eukaryota; kingdom Metazoa; phylum Chordata; class Mammalia; order Artiodactyla; family Suidae; genus Phacochoerus; species Phacochoerus africanus. The sequence continues at coordinate 48,900,668 of NC_062556.1, read as the reverse complement.
CAGATACTCTTACACTGTAATGAGTAGAGTGTCAGTTCTTCATAGCTTATAAAGCTATGGCTTCTTATTAATGAACAGGCATCTTTCCTCAAAAGAAGCTGTTTTGCTTCTAATAAAACACTGGAAAGTATGATGGTTAATTTTATGTGTCAACTTAGCTAGCCTATGGTGCCTAGCTGTTTGGCAGCTAGTTTAGATGTTGTCATGAAAGTATTTTAAAGACATGATTCACACAATCAGTAAGCTTTAAGTAAAGGAGATTGTCCTTGATAATGCAGGTGGGCCCCATCCAGTCAATTGACAGTCATAAGGACAAAGAATTGAGGTTTCCCAGAGAAGAAGGAATTCATTGTCGATGTAGCATATGAATCCTGCCTGAGTTTCCATCCTCCCCGCCGGCCCTGCAGATTTTAGACTTAAGGCTCTAACTTCAACTCTTGCTTGAATTTGCAGCCAGCTGGTTTGCCATACACACATCCAACTTACCAGCCCCCAATTTCGCAACTCAATTTAAGGAATTTAATCAATCTGTATATCTATCAATTAATAGGTATAGATAGATATAAATATAATATATAGGTACAGATATGCATCCTTTTGGTTCTGTTTCTGTAGAGAACACTGACTGGCAAGGAAGGTGACTTCCCTGTCTATGATCTTCACATGTGACATGTGGAACTCCTGATGGCTCCTGCCATTGCTGGCCATTCACTTTGCTTTCTCACACTTTCTTATAGATCATGGACCATCCTTGACTTCCAGCAAGAGCAGGCACATAGTAGCCACTTCAAAAATGCTTGAAGGGATGTTGAGTGGAATTTTAAAGAGGAGCTAAACTTCCCCTGCACTGTTGATATTTCTTCCAGCAAAATCTGCTGCAGTGATGCAGTCTAGATGTGTGTCTTCCTCTTGTGCCTCATTGCAGCCTGGGAGCTAATGGGAAATGGCTGCAATAAGGCACAAGAGGAAGACACACATGTAGACTGCATCACTGTTGCCCTTTGGGGTGGCGTTTTTGCTGCTCTGCCCTCTTTAGTCTTAGCTCTTCATCAACTCCTGGCATAGGCCTCCTTACAGCACCTCTGCCCATTTCTACCCAGGCTTTCTCTCTCAGGTGTTGCCATGGCTGAACTTGTAGTTAGAGATAAAACTAAGCTATGTTAGTAATTGGCACATGGGATGCAAAGTCTGGGATGAGAAATAAGCTCTAAAGTGCAGAGTTCCAAGCTGTCTAGATTTTTACTACATCTTCCAGCCAAAGAGCAAGTTTGTGAGAAACGAGTAACTCCTGGGAAGAATGAGGAACTGCCAATGAAATGCCATCGACTCTGCCCATTTTTGATGCTGCCAGAGAGGTGTCATCCGTGAGAAAGAGCAGTAAAAGCTAGGAGGAGAGACTCAGCAAAGAACTGATTGGACTAATGAAGTCAGTGGAGAGAGAGGAGTGGGAGGGTGGAGGCAGAAACTTAGGTTTATGATGTGTCCATTATGTGCTAGACACTATGAAATGAAATGCTTTATATCATCTCACTTAAACCCACTAGAGTCTGATGAAGTAGCGTTTTTGCTTCATTCTCAAAGAGCTGAAGTTCAGAATATTTATTTATTTATTTATTTATTTGTCTTTTTGCTATTTCTTTGGGCCGCTCCCGCGGCATATGGAGGTTCCCTTGCTAGGGGTCCAATCGGAGCTGTAGCCACCGGCCTACGCCAGAGCCCCAGCAACGCGGGATCCGAGCCGCGTCTGCAACCTACACCACAGCTCACGGCAACGCCGGATCGTTAACCCACTGAGCAAGGGCAGGGACCGAACCCGCAACCTCATGGTTCCTAGTCGGATTCGTTAACCACTGCGCCACGACGGGAACTCCTGAAGTTCAGAATATTTAAATAACTTTGTCTGATATCTTAGATTTTAAGCAACAAAGCCTTGAGTTCCCTGGTGGCATAGTAGTCAGGGATCTGGTGTTGTCACTGCTGTGACCTTAGTGAAATCCCTGGCCTGGGAACTTGTGCATGCTGTGGCTGGGGGCCAAAAAAAAAAAAAAAGTAACAAAGCCATAAGAGGTTCTTCCAACTCCACAGGGTATGGCTTTTCTCATCTACATTTTACTGTAGGAAAAGAAACTGATTTTCTAAAAACAAATCATCTTGAGTAATATAAAATTTAGCATTGTTTGAGGCTATTTCCCTACTGTGAAATATCATGCATATTTCTCCAGTAACTGGAAAGCAAATTGGGGAAAGGTGTTTTTCCCCTCTTAATTATATCAAGCAAATGATCTTACAATTACATACTTAGTTGCCCATTGTCTAGCCTGTAGCTTGGCTTCTTGTCCAAACCTCACAGTGAAATATGCAGACTTTCTGGAACCACATATTAAAATCTTTGTGGTTGAATCAGCCTTTCTTCTTTCTGAGTAACCTAAACTCGATGCTATTCAGCAGAGAATTCCGGGGATGAGAGTTTTAAAACCCAATGTCAAAAGGTGGTCACCTGATAATCGTTACTTTAGTTTCACACTCATGAAAACGGGCTTTGTCCTCATTATTCTCAAACATGTGGGTGTGTCCTGCAGTGTGGTGCCCTGCATTATACCCTTGTAAAAAGAGATCAACCTGAGATTTGGCATAAGTATAAATTAATGCAATGTTGTTCTTGTGAAACCTAGCCCTGAAGAAAATTCCTAAACAGATATGCCAAAAAACATGGGTGATTCTGATATCTCTCCAATAGGAATAGAGTCCCCAAGGTGATTATGTTGAATGACCACCTTCACTGGAGGTGTTAAATTGAAGAGCACTGAATGCAGAGTCAGGAAGCATCCATTTGCATGCCAGCACTGCCTCCCAGCATTCTGGTGCTGAGAGGCTATGTCGGTCACCTATCCTCTCTGAGCTTCTTTCTTCATTTGTGACATGGTTGAATAACACCTCTTGAAATTGTGATAATCAAGTGAACCTGAAGATATGAAAGTCCTCACATTAGTGAAGCACCGGAATAGAATGTGATAACTCATTCATGGTTAACTTCTAAGTTTAATAACACAATTTGAAACCAAAACCTTCAGATTCATAGGAAACACCAGTGATGTTAATAATTAGCCTTGGTCAGAATTCCAGAATCACTTGTGTGTGACAGCCAGTTATTTTTGTGCTCAGATTGAAATCTAATGCCACAAGCAGAATACTTTGTTCAATTTTACAAGTCCCAGAAGACCAGTGGATGCTGCTTGCCTTTGAATAATGGAACCTAGGTCTCAACTCACTTTATGCTAGTCCAGAGAAAATGAGGTCAGAATAAAATATACTGAGAACCTGGTACTTTGCAAACCATAACGGTATTTTAGAGAGCCAGAAATAAAATCATATTTATTGTGTGTCGGACTCAGTTGGGTGAAGAATAGGACAATAGTGTGTCCATCCTGTCTGTGGGTTCCGTGCGTCCTTGTGGGTTCCTACCTGATGCAGGATTTTGCCATCAATAGAAGGAGAAATGAGAGCCAAGGATTTAACTCCTTCCTAATTCTAGTTCTTTCACAGTAGCTACCTGGAGGTTCTGGTTACCAGTCCTGTAGGTCATAAGCCCATGAATGTTAGAATACCATTCATGTCCCTAGCAGGAATAAAGGGCTGCATTATCCTGGTCACATTTACCTTACCTCTCTTTGCCTTGGCCTTGTCATCTGTAAAGTGGGGGAAATTATAGAACCTGTTTCTTCCCTACATATAAGCCATTCATTGAAATGTTTATATATATATAGTTATATACAGACAATGTTTAGAAGCAGATTCTAAAGTTAAACTGTCTTGGTTCAAATCCCAGCTCCATCAGTTATTTGCTCTTATAATCTTCTAAAAATCAGGTAATAGGGAGTTCCTGTCGTGGCGCAGTGGTTAATGAATCTGACTAGGAATCATGAGGTTGCAGGTTCGATCCCTTGCCTTGGATCCCTGGCCTAAGGATCTGGCGTTGCCGTGAGCTGCGGTGTAGGTCACAGACACGGCTCAGATCTGGTGTTGCTGTGGCCCTGGTGTAGGCCAGTGGCTACAGCTCCGATTAGACCCCTAGCCTGGGAACCTCCATATGCTGCAGGAGTGGCCCTAGAAAAGGCAAAAGGACAAAAAAAAAAAAAGTCAGGTAATAATAACCTCATAGAGTTACTGTGAGAAATAAAGGTGCTAATACAGGTATAGTTCTATTAATTGGGCTGGCACATAGTAAGTATTATATAAATGCTCGATATCACATTATTGTTTCCTGGAAAAGCTTCAAATACTGTTTATAAGGATGTAGAAGTGAAAAAATTTTAAATTTCCAACATCATTAACTTTTGTTTCTCAGTTTGGTTCTCAACTACAAAAAATCATATTATAGCGATGTTGGGATTTTCTATTAGACTTAATAATTTGGCAATGTCCCTCACATAACATTTTCTTTCTCTCTTTAAGATTAGCTATTGGGATATCTTTCATCAAATCTTCATTAAGATCACTTTATCCCCTGGTTCACTTGAAATTATTTAATCTCTCTGTATCCAATTCTTTTCTTTCTGTGAATGCAAAAAGTCAGTGATTTTTAAAGCCTGCATACAGATAAGATTCACACACATTGGGAGGATGATAAATGAGCTAAACATTCGTTTCAGACAATTTCTGATTCTGTCTCTTCTCCCCTTTCTGTACAGCATTCATTTTAATGTTTCTACCGTTCATTTATTCATTCAGTATTTACTGAGTAGACTTGTCAGGAAGCATGATGGGTGTAGGAAATCATGATTCTCACACTTGAATGGTGCTTTATGGTTTACAGATTGTTGTCACATATATTAAATTCATTCAGTCCTCAGAGGGGCTCACTTCATTTCACCCCAGTTCTTTCTCCTCTTTTAACTTTGTTTTTTCTTAATCTTCCTCATTCCGTTCTCAAATCTTTGATGTACAGAATATTTACTCTGTGCTTTTGGATGGGGTGGGGGGTGGGAAGCTGAGTGGAAGAAAAGGCAATAGGTGGGGAAAGAGCTACAAATCAGATGAGAACATAGGTTCAAAGATGTTTCCAATACCCTAAACTTTAGGATAAAAGGACAGAGCACTGCCTCTTATTTAGGAAAGTACATGACACGTGAGAAGGAACAATGACCATCAATGTATCCATCACTAGAAGGTGAATTGAGATGAGACACAGAGCTAGTGGCTTCCCAAATTCTCTCTTACCCTCTGACACTGAAGCATATTTAACATATTGAAGAAACTGAAGAGTTACGACCCTTCCTTCCCCCATCAACATGCAGGACCATAAGTCCCAGCATTAACATTCTCTATCTTTCTTCTTCATGACTTTCCAGACACCAACCTGTAGGCAGGAAATAGAACATACAAAATTAACCAGAAAATTATTCCTTCAGTCTCATATCACCTGTTTCATTCATTATTATACCTCTCATGCACAACCCAGACTTTGGTAAGGAAATCCTGATGGTTTCCTGCAGTAGACCACTCTATGGAGAAAGAATATGTGAAGTGATGGAGAATGAAGGGAGGTAGCATCTAGGCACACAGTATCGATCACATTTGAGCTTATATCTCTTCAGGGGCACGTTGACAATCACAGGATACAAGCAGATGATGCTGTGAGATGTCCCAAGCTCATTCCTAACCCAGACCCCTTTCATGTGCTTTGCCCTCAGCCTAGAATGCTCTTTCTCCAGAGCTTCCCATGTGGTCTTTCTTATTATTCAGCTCAAAGCCACTTTCATGGAGAGGCTCCCAGCCAGTCTGTATAAAGCAGTATCCCTGTACTCTGTCCCTCTATCCCATTTCGCAATTTTATTTTATTCATGGTTTTTAACCTCCCTGAAGTGGATTACCTTATCTATGTATTTATTATATATCTCTCTCACAAGACTCTAAGCCCCAAGAGGGTAGAGATCATTTTTTTTTAACATGTTGCTGGAACATAGTAGTAGACTTTTAATAAATATTGGTGGAATAAACAAGTGAGCAATTAGATATTTATCCAATGCCTATTATATACCAGTTATGTTCTAGGCACTGGGGATGTGGTGATGAATCAAGCTAACTCAAATCTATGACCTCTTAGACTTTGTCTCTTTTTTTTTGTGTTTTTTGTTGTTGTTGTTGCTATTTCTTGGGCCGCTCCTGCGGCATATGGAGGTTCCCAGGCTAGGGGGCGAATCGGAGCTGTAGCCACCGGCCTACGCCAGAGCCTCAGCAACGCGGGATCCGAGCCGCGTCTGCAACCTACACCACAGCTCACGGCAACGCTGGATCGTTAACCCACTGAGCAAGGGCAGGGACCGAACCCACAACCTCATGGTTCCTAGTCGGATTCGTTAACCACTGCGCCACGACGGGAACTCCTGACCTCTTAGACTTTGTATTCTTTAAAATTAAAAAAAAAAATTGTACACAGTTTTTAAAGGTTACTTTCCATTTAGTTATTACAAAATACATCCTTGAGCCTATCTTATACCCAATAGTTTGTACCTTCCACTCCCCCCTCCCTATGTTGCCCCTCCCCTTCCCTCTCCCCATTGGTAACCACAAGTTCTTTGTGAGTTTTCTTCCTTTTTGTTATATTAATTTGTTGTATTTTTTAGATTCCATATGTAAGTGATATCATACAATATGTGTCTGTCTGACATTTCACATAGTGTAATGTCCCCCAAGTCCATCTCTGTTGCTGCAAATGGCAACATTTCACTCACTTTTATGGCTGAGTAATATCTGAACTTTATATTTTAATGCAGGGAAACAGTAAACAAAATGGGGAAAGGGACGCTGCTTGAGTGGGGCTGTATGTTAAATAGGGTGACCAAGGGAAAGTTTTGCTACAGAGACCCAAAGAAGGAGAGAAGGGAGGTACCTGAACAAGGTGAAGAGGATAAGATGGGGAGGAGAAATGAGTCTTTCAGCAAAGCGAGCAGGATGTGCAAAGGCCCTGAGAAAAGAGTAGGGCTGGAAACGTGGTTAAAGCAGTGAGTGCCTGAGATAGTGGCAGGGGATGGGTCTGAGAGGTCCTCAGGGGACAGCCCCAATCTCGTAGAGTTTTGTAGGCATTGGCGGTTTGGGTTTTACTCTCTTTTTTTTTTTTTTGTCTTTTTGCCTTTTCTAGGGCCGCTCTCGCAGCTTATGGAGATTCCCAGGCTAGGGGTCTAATCGGAGCTGTAGCCACTGGCCTACGCCAGAGCCACAGCAATGCGGGATCCGAGCCGTGTCTGCGACCTACCACAGCTCACGGCAATGCCGGATCCTTAACCCACTGAGCAAGGCCAGGGATCGAACCCACAATCTCATGGTTCCTAGTTGGATTCTTTAACCACTGTGCCATGACAGGAACTCCTGGGTTTTACTCTTTGTTGAGATGAGATGCCAGTGAGGGGCTTTGAGCAGAGTGACATGATCTGACTTAGGTTATAATAGGATCCTTCTTTTTGTTCTGGTGATAAAACACTGTAGGAGGCAAAGGTGGAAGCAGGGTGGTGGTGAAACATGTGAATAGCCTGGAAGAATTCTGAAGGCAGAACTGACAGGATTTGCCGCTACAATGAAAAAAGTAATGGTACAAAATTATGTACAAAATTGATACAAAGAAGGCTTTTCTTGGATTTACAGAAAAGAGACTTTTTTTTCCCCCCCAGGTCTGTGACACTGATATAACAAATAGTAGCACAGCCACCTAGGCATTCAGCATGGGAACTTGGAACTTTTGTGTCAGCTGTTATTATATCAAAGACAAAACCAACCAAACAAAAAAGCGTGGTCAAATAAATTCAGTACCAAAATCTGTACTTGCAATTAAGTGAACTGGTTTGGGGCTTGATCTTAGTACACTGACATGAAATGAGATAATTGTTCAGCAGACTAAACCTTTTAAGTGAAAATGACACATCTGTGAGGGGACTGTAAAGCTCATTGGGTAGTTATGTAAAAGGGGAAACATTTTTATCAAGAACAAAGATCTCGCCTGATATATACTGATTTGACAGTCTGTTTTTCAAACTTGATCTGATAATTCCTTAGATCTCTGACCCTTGCCTACCCGGTGACAGTGATGGCGCTTTGGAGCCTACTCAGCCTTGCGTTCTTCTACCAGTGAGGCCACATAGCTGGTGCACAATAGATACTCATCGACTTGCTGATTAGACATCCTTCACCACCCACTCTTCCGTCCCCTTTCTGCGGTTCTCAGGAGCACTTTATTTACCAAAGTCAGAGATCAGATCATCACTCACAAATGCGAAATTTCAGAATGCCTGGGGGTTAGAGCAGGTGGAAGGAGCCATTCAAGGCCCCACCCGCCACGTGGTAACGGGCGAATGAGAATGTGGAGGGAGCAGGAGTTAGAAGACCACAAGGGGTCTGGAGAGGGCCTTCCAGTGTTCGAGGACCCTGAGACTAGAAGGAATTTAGAGCGGGATGAACGGAGTGACCCAGGCCTGAGGGAGCAGGGGCACTGCACCTCTGGGAGGATAAAGACGCAGAGGTTGAAAGGGAGGTTCTCCAAATTACATTAGATCTTCTAACCCTCCAAGTCTCAGAACGCGATTCACCTGGGGCCGCGGAGACGGAGCCCAAAGGCCTCAGCAAACACGTCCCTTCAGGCTCAGCAGGAGGCAGCGTCCGCCACCTAGAGGGGAACGCGCCCCGAAGCCACTGCTTTAACTCACCCAAGTTCCCCCACTGCTATTTCAGCCCATTTCCTCCAATTTTGAGGTAGTCCCAACTAATGAGCTTGCGTCTTTACCCAGAAAATCCTGCGGCAGGATACCGAGATTAACTTTTTGTTTGTAGGGATTTTTTTTTTCCCCCGAGGCTACACGTCCTAGCGAACAAAATCTAGCTGCCTCCGGGCTGAAGCGGGCCCACCCCAGCGGGCGGTCTTTCCATATTTTTGGTCTCTAGAACTTTCAGCAACGCGGCGATCGGCGTGTTTATGAAGAGGCACAGTTCCCGTGTTCAAAGCGGCTAGGTGGGGGGAGGAGGGGCGGTCAGGCACTTCCACTCTTCGGGTGAGGAGATCCTGAAAGTTTACGTATTCCTTCCACTGGCCCCGGAGCGCTTAGGAGGGAAAGGGGCGTTCTGATTGCCTCTTCAAAGAAGGCTCCTCTGCCGAAGCGCAGATCCCAGGCTCCGTCCACTCTGGAAGAGGATGAAAGTTGGGCGGGAGCGGGAAGGGGATGGAGCGCGGGTCGAGGAGGGGTGGGGAAGTCGGGGCGCCCGGGCGGCGCGCGAGCCGGGGTGGAGCCAGCAGCTGGCCACGGCGTCAGCGTTTAAGATGCAAATCGATTCACCGCTCCTCCGCCCCCTCCCGCCTAGGGAGCCAGGCTCCGCCGCTCCGCAGCCGCCCCCGCCTCCTGCGCGCAGCGGCGCCCGGGCGGGCGGCTCTACTTAAGCGGCGTGCGGGCGGCCACCCGGCACTCCCCTGGAGCGCGCGGGCGAGGCAGGCAGAGCGCAGCGGGGCTCGCGGGGGCGCACAGCGGCGCGCTCGCAGGGTGCGCTCGGCTCCGCGCGGCTCTCGGCGGCAGTGGCCGGGGCGCAAGGCTGAACGAGCGTCCGGGAAGCGGCGGCTTCGGCGCGCGGCCCGGCTCCTGGCCACTGCCCTAGCCCGGCCACCTCTTGGCCATGGCTCTGGCGGACAGCACTCGTGGATTACCCAACGGGGGCGGCGGCGGCGGCGGCAGTGGCTCCTCGTCGTCCTCGGCGGAGCCGCCGCTGTTTCCTGACATCGTAGAGCTCAACGTGGGGGGCCAGGTGTATGTGACCCGGCGCTGCACGGTGGTGTCGGTGCCCGACTCGCTGCTTTGGCGCATGTTCACGCAGCAGCAGCCGCAGGAGCTGGCCCGGGACAGCAAAGGCCGCTTCTTTCTGGACCGAGACGGTTTCCTCTTCCGCTACATCTTGGATTACCTGCGGGACCTGCAGCTCGTGCTGCCCGACTACTTCCCAGAGCGCAGCCGGCTGCAGCGCGAGGCCGAGTACTTCGAGCTGCCCGAGCTCGTGCGCCGCCTCGGGGCGCCCCAGCAGCCCGGCCCCGGGCCGCCGCCGCCGCACTCGCGGCGAGGGGTGCAGAAGGAGGGCTCTCTGGGTGACGAGCTGCTGCCTCTCGGCTATGCGGAGCCCGAGCTGCAGGAGGGCGCCTCTGCTGGGGCGCCGTCGCCCACCCTGGAGCTGTCTAGCCGCAGCCCGTCCGGGGGCGCGGCTGGCCCACTGCTCACGCCTTCTCAGTCGTTGGACGGCAGCCGGCGCTCGGGCTACATCACCATCGGCTACCGAGGCTCCTACACCATCGGGCGGGATGCGCAGGCGGACGCCAAGTTCCGGCGAGTGGCGCGCATCACCGTGTGCGGCAAGACTTCGCTGGCCAAGGAGGTGTTCGGGGACACCCTGAACGAGAGTCGGGACCCCGACCGGCCTCCGGAGCGCTACACCTCGCGCTATTACCTCAAGTTCAACTTCCTGGAGCAGGCCTTCGACAAGCTGTCCGAGGCGGGCTTCCACATGGTGGCGTGCAGTTCCACAGGCACCTGCGCTTTCGCCAGCAGCACCGACCAGAGCGAGGACAAGATCTGGACCAGCTACACCGAGTACGTCTTCTGCAGGGAGTGAGCTCCCCACACCCCTCGCGACTCCAACTCCCATTCCCTCTCCTTCCTGGCCGGTAGAGGATTCTAGATTTTCCTTCCCATCCCGTGTTCTCCCATCCCCCATTCCCACCTCCAGTAGCCCGGCCAGACCCACGACGCCCCCACCCCAAACACACGCGCGCGCGCGCGCGCACACACACACACACACACACACACACACACACACACACACACACCTTAAAAACCTGCAGCCGCAGATCCTTTGGGCTTCTTCTCTGGACCCCATTAACCGAGAGAGCCCAGACGTTCCCCTCCACCCCAGGCTTCCTCTGCTCCCTGCCTCAAACCACCCCTCCCCCAGATTGTCCTTGAGTCTGGATCTAGTGGGGCAGCGTGGCCACAGAGTCACCGAGAACCTAGGAATGACTGAATTGTTCCGAACTTGATTGGACCCTGTCCAGTGTGTAGAAGATTCCTTGAAATCTTCTGAAGCCCTGATGACTCATTCGCGGTTTAGGAGATCAGAATCGATAGCACTGACTGAGAATAGTTAGTTTTAAAAGGTCATTCATTACACAGTCTTTTGACCCTCTTTAAAGGTAGGGTTTTAGAAGTGTAGATGGAAAACTCTGGAGCCGGAATTAGAATCCCGCGGAGGCAGCTGAGTGACTATAAATGAATAAAGTTCTGAAAAGTTACAGGTAGAGGTAGGAGAAAATCTAGTGTTGGCGCAGTGAAGGAGCGTATGGTTTCCGTGCAGATTTAAAGGTCTTCGCCTGTGGATTAAACTTGTCGAAAGTTCCCCTCCTGCCTGAGGAGGCATCCTTTCTCCTGGGCTCACCGCCAGAAGCCCTCGGTTCGACTGGTTGACATGGCAGCCATTGTTGGCAAGAGGGGAGAGAAAGCTGCCGAGGACAAGGGCAAGACAGCCCAGGTTACCAAGTACTTCGGGAGGTCACCTGGCTGTGACTGTAAATGCAGCTGGGTAGTAATGCACGTCGTGGGTATTCGGAAAGCCCACTTCTTTGCAGTGAATGGCAGTAGGACCTTAGCTCTTAAGACTGGGGGTGGGGGGAGGGAGGAAGGAGGGTAGGAGGGGGTGGGAAGGGAGGAGCAGACATACTCATTGATTATTTGAAAGTTGGAAGTTTGTGCCATCCATTTGAGTTCATGCACATTAAGAAAATAGCACACGAAAACATGCAAAGCATTTTATAAACATTAATCACAGATCTACTCTTACCTGGCAGTTTATTGAACTAACTGTTTTGAGTCCTAATCTTAAAGTTGCTGATGCTTATGTAACCTAACCAAAGATAACCCAGTAGGGTTTTAGTTTTTGAACTTTATTTTCATGTTGATTATAAGCCTTGATTTTAAAGTCCATTTCCTTGAGCAAAATATGTTTGATTTGGATGACTTAAACTTAAATTCTCTCATTAAAAATCCTTCTTTTCTCGAAGCCCAGTCAATGTTGACTTCTGGGCAAGCCTGAAAATACCACTTTCCTGCAGGTGGTTTGACATTAAGGTGGAATCTTTTCAAGTGACAGAGCTGCGGAGAAATAGATGTGCCAAAGGCTGCCATCTGTAGATAGCTGTAAAGTGGAATATTTTTAAATGAAGGCAAATAAGTACTTAAAAGTGAGCTGAGCAATAAAATGGTGTTCCAGGTAAATGCAACAGAAACAGAAGGAGACCTGGTTGCCTTATACCTTTACTCTAACTTGGAATAAATCCCCACTGTATATCATATCTACACCGTAAATGAAGGAAAATGAATCCTTGTCTTTCAAACTGTGAGGATCCTTTGAATATTCTGTGATGATGGAGAAGACTTTCCTTTTTCATTTGTTTTAGCATCTTTCTCTGAAGTATGTTTTTAAAAGATTTTTGTAAGGGTCGTTTTTCAGTGTTTAAATTAGTGCTATTTTTTTCTTTTTAAAAATGAATCTTGTACTGTATCTTACTATGTCTATAACAGATGTTAAGAATTGGAACAGTTTTATTCTTAGACTCATGTGATCCAATCTGTATATACCATATATAAACATTTTACACGAATCATTTAGTTTTTTAATTCATTTACTAATGCTGTAAACTTCCCTATATTTACCCCCAGTAACTTGGATCAGATGGTGTATATGCTAAAGCAACATGTTTTAATGAGTTTCTTATATCCTTGTCTATGGGGAAATTGGGTTAGGGAAAAAACAAAAACAACATAATTATAAAGCTGAATTTGCTCCATACTTTTTTGCTTGGATATTTGTTGTATGCTAACATGTTGATTAAACTGTCCACTTAAATCAAGGTACCTGTATTTTTAATCCACTATTTTTTTTTTTTTCCTAATTGGGAAAGAGAAGGATTTGAGGTCTTTCATTGGAGTTACATTTTTAGAAAAGTAACGTTAGCTTTATACACAAAGGCTGTAATTGTAAGGGAGGTGGAAGCAGAAATTCAGGAAGTTGATATTTGCTTATGTGCATCATATTAGGTAATGCATCAGACTTCACTTTGGTTTGAGGCCTGAAATGCTTTAGGAATGTCGCTCACCAGCCAAAAGTGAGTGGCACAGAAATGTCTCCACCCCATGTAGTGTTCTGTTAGATGGTGCAACACAAAGCGCATAATTGAGAACATCTCAGGACAGATCAAAAGCACTGACAGACGTATGGCAAGACTGAGATTCTGATTTTCTTTGTTACATCTGCTCAACTCCGGGAGTCATTGGAAACTGCTTAAGTTTTGTCTCTGCCACTCAAGTCTTAGAAGTTTTATCTTGTAAAACTATTCCACTGCTTTATGCACACATCTCTCGCTCCCTCCACATCCTTGCTGCCCTGCAGTGCACCCCTGCCCCTTTTATGGTCCGAAGACCAGGAATTGAATGGTTAGATATAGTAAAGCAGCCTCTCTTTCTGTGATGACCATCTCCTCTAAAGTTGAAAGTTGATACATGAAAACATTATACTTTCAGCCCAAAGTAAAGGCCGGGTAGGAAACTCATTTTTACATTGGGTAGATGGTACAGTTGAGGAAAGATGACTTGGCCTGGACGCTTTGGGGTCCCTTCTCCACCAAGTGCTTTAGGCCACAGAAGGACCCTTAGTGGTCTGCCAAGTGGGCTGGAGTATTGGTTGTCATCTGTGAGGTTGGATGAGCTCTTGAGGGTCCATTTGAGTAAGCCCTCCACAAATATTCAGTAACCTGGGAGGGTGTCATAAATTATTCAGAAATTATGACTATTAATCTGACTCATTTACATATATAATGGCTCTCATTACCATTTGGTTCATAAATACTACTGAGTGACAGATTTTAATAACAAATTTAGCTTTTTAAAAAGAATTGTTGACAGTGGTGGTTAAAAAAACAGGTACCATATTCAATGCTTTTGCACCAAGTGTTTGACAGGTTGTCTATTTTTTAATACACATCGGCTATGAACCACATTTGTTCTAATATATCAAATTATATATTGTGGAAAATATTTCTTGAATGTGTGAGGCTTAAATTTTTTCCTCTTTCAATATGATTTTTATTCTTGTGTCTTATTTGGTTTTTGCATTGATAGCAAAGTGATAATTTATGATACTAGCCAAAATTGACTTCTCTTTCAAACCAGATCCATGTATACATGGGGCTTGTTGCTTCTCTGGGTAAATGCTTTATCTGTGAATTTTCAGACAAAATGGGCAACTGGCAATGCTCATAACATATTCCAATTTTTATTGGAATTTTCCATGGAATGTTATTATTACATTAAAGCTATGTAAGGTGAAGCTTTGATAATTTTTTACTTTTAAAATTATGATAAATTCTAATCTAATATTAAAAAAAATTTTTGTACTCCACATGAAAAATGCTAAATTATAGTGCAGGCATTTAGGAAAGTATTGAGGGATTGAATTCCTTAAGAATTTCTTTTCTAGTTCTGAGTCATAAATACTCAATTGACTTAAATTTCTAAAATTGTAAACTGAGTCTTCTTATTGTAAATCTACCATAGTAAAGCCTTTGGAATTTTTTTTCTGCTTTTTCCTTGTTACAACTCATTTAAAAACCGAATTAGTTTTCTTAGGTGACCTAAACCTGTCTCTTGAGAAATAAATAAAACACTCTTGTGTTTCCAATGGCTGTAGGACCTGAAATGTGTTTCCTAGAGACAGAAACACATTCTGTTGAAGTTAACTTTTCTTTGTCACAATTTTGGATAATAAACATCTAAAAGTATTAATGTTTAAAGGCTTATATTCTCTACTGGGGCCCTTAAAATTTAGATGGAAGAAATCCAACCAGAATATTGATATTAGAGTATAATCTCATCTGGTAGGATGAACTAGCTGACCATGAATACATTTTTGTGATTCCCCCCCCCAAGTTGTTTTTTCTAACTTTAAATGTGTTCTGAGATATGCGAACATTAATTGTAATGTCAACTATTATACAACTGTCTTTGCAATTTTATAGGCAGGCGAATTTTGCTGTTACTAATGGCCATTGATTTATAATCTCTGAAATAGCATTTGTGGCATTTAATGACAAAAGTTAAAATGTCCATTATGGATGTTAATTTTGAAGAGCCAAATTATATGTTATTTAAATTTTTCTGGGCATCTGAAAAACTCATCTGCTAAACAACGTAAGTTTCCTCAGCGTCATCTAGGATTATGAAATTGTTGCAGATGTTATCAAAATTGAAGGAGAAAGGGGAAAAAAAATCATTACACAATGATCAGACTTTTCTAACAAAACAGCCAAGAAAATAAAATCCTTCTATATTTCAAAAACTGATGAAGTCTTTTCAGACATATCTGAGCTTTGAGAATTTCCTCAATCATCTAAATGCCCTAGAGATTTTGGTTCTCTCTGTTCACAACCACTTGTATAACAAATGCTCAATAGTGTTTTCCTCCCTGTGTGTGAAGTAATGAATCATTGGTTATGTGACTTGTTATGTATTCTATTAAACACTAAAGAATAAAACATTCACTCCTTTGATTATTCCTCTTAGCTGGTGGGTGTGGATTGGTTCAAATGCTGGTTCAATTTCACTTAAGTGTTTCTCTAAATACTGAGAATGCTTCCTAAACTGTTACGGGGCTAATGCCATTGGAAGGGCTCCTTGCTAGGAATTGGCCAGTTGGGCCCGAGAGTGAAGGGTGTTCTTTCCCCGGAGTTTATTGTCAAGAATGCTGTTGTCAAGGGGGCTTGTCCTCCACGAGGAGGAAAAACCCTTCACAGACGTTTTCTATGACCTCAGTCTTTGCATCACATGTGAATAATTTTGAACATGGGGAATGTGGGTAGAGAAGACCTCTTCAGGTTTGTAGGGAAAAGGAAAAATAAGAGCTGGGAGCTAGGCCTTAATCAGAAGTACAATACATGAAGACAAAATTCTAAGGAATGTGGGGAAAGGCTCTGCGTTTTGGATATAGGCGTGCTTTCCTGAACCATCCCCCAGGCAATGATGTCTCTCTCCTTGAAAGAAAGCCAGGGCCTCCGAGGTTGAGAAATCCCAGAGGTTGGGGCAGGCCACACCAGCCCCAGGCTGCCGGGCTGCAGCATAGCAAGCTGGGAGTCTGCTGGTGAGCCAGGAGGGCTTTACTCTTTCTCTTGGCTTTTGCTGTACTTCCCCTAGGTAGCTTTTGTTTTAGTTTTTGAAAAGTTTATGGTGAAAGGTTCAGGCAGTATAAGAATGTATATCATAAAGAGGAGATCTCCATCCTCCAGGAACCCCTAGGTTTTCCCAGGGGTAACCATTGGTGTATCTTTATAAAGACATTCCACATACATGAATGAATGAATACATGAATAAATTCATCCCCCCCCCCCTTTTTTAATTCAGTTGGGTTTATACCTGTTCCTTGCTGGCTTTCTTCTTTTAACAACTTATTCTGATGCTCTTGCAATGCATGCTTGTACATGTAGCAGTGATCTGCCTCATTTTATTTGATGGCTACTTGATATTCTGCATGATATGCCATTGTCTAGATGTTCTGTCATGTATTTTACCAATCTTATTTTTGATGGGCATTTACATTCCCAGGTTTTTCGGTCTTACTTCAAAGAGTGCTGTATTGAGTACCTTTATACATATATTCAAGTATATCTGAGTTTTTTTTTTTTTGGTATGAAGTGATGCCAAGAGAGAAAGCACCTGGAGGTACCTTTTTCTTCTTTATGGGCTATGGAAATAATAGGATTCATTGGAAATGCTCAAGGGAATGGGAATGATGACGGTGTGAGATAATTCTAGAATCATTAGGTATACAAGTGAGAAGTTTTACGTAGTTTTCATATTGAGGACAACCCCTCCCTGCAAATCATTTTTAAAAAAATTCTGGAGATCCTCCTCTTTTCATTTTTATTCTAGTTTTTTGTTTTCTTTCTCATTAGTATAGCTAACAGCTGGTTTTTAGGACTATTGTACATGAAGAGGAACATGATGTATCCCCTACTTCTTAATGAAGCACTTCTTAGGCATGAGCCTGCGCTTCTGCAGCAACCCATGCTGCTGCAGAGACAAGTGGATCCTTAACCTGCTATGCCACAGTGGGAACTCTGACAAAATCTTAAACATTAAAGACATTCTGAACTTGTAGAATTCCAGAAATGAGTTTACCCTCTTTTGCCCTGAAGAACTTGGAGGTGGTGGTGGTGATGGGGTTGAGAACTTCTGCTGGTAGCTGCTGGGCTTGTTTTTTTTGTTCAGTAGTTTAGGGGGAATGTTAACTTTACTCTGCTCCCATTAGAAATTTCAAGGCCAATGCTCCTTTGAGGCAAGAAAGAACCTCTCTTTCTACTCACAGATCTCCTAAGAGTGGCCTACAGGACTAAATAAAAAGGAGATATCAAAGGTCACTTTAGGCCCCTAGCTCTTGGCTCCTGCAACACTTCTCCATGTACAGCCATTCAGTAGTCATTGGTTCATTCAAAATCTCTTGAGTACCTACTGTGTGCCAGACTGCGCCAACCTGATAGGAAGACAGGAATGAAAAAGTTCTGAGAGTCAGTAAGGGAGCTAAATGAATAATGACAAGATTCTTTGCAAGGGCAGTGCTGGGATAGTCCAAATAATTACATGAGCGAGAAAGCAGGATGTCTAATTCACACCACCATAAGCTCTCTAGAGGAGAAGATGCCAGGACTGAGGCTTAAAAGTCAAGAAGAGAAAGTGGAGGAGCTTTCTAAGCACAGGCCAACTTAAAATGAAGAAAGACTCAGAGACAGTAAGAACTAAAAACTTATGGAGAAAAAAAGCCCCCCTCCTCCCCTGCCAGAACCGCCCCCCTCCCCAAAACCCACAACCAAAAGAGTCAACCAACCACACCAAAAAACAGGTGGAGAAGCAGGAAGAGCCTCATATACCATGCTAGACAATTTCAGCATTATTTCTGAGGGATGAGGAATTTTAAGCAAAGTGTGAGATAGAGGGTTCCATCTTGCAAAGACCACTTGAGGCTCTGTGGGGCATATGTTTAATGGGCATGGTGAGTTAGAAGCTAGTTAGGCAGCTGTTTGTGAGGTAAGGTCTATGTCCAATAAACCACAAGCAGAACACATGGCTGCGGGGGGGGGGGTAGGGTTTTGTTCACCTTTCTTCTCCTTTCAAACCTCTCCAGTCATGAGGTTTTACATGAGATTTGTTTGTAGTAATATTGGGAACACCCTGTTTGCCTGAGGAAGTCTGTGTTAATTCCTAAATCTCATCATCAAGAGACATATTATGGAGTCTTGAGAGAAACGTAGCAGTTTATTTAGTATATAGTTTATCAAGCACCTGCTATATAATGTGTCGAGAATCCTGAAGTAGCAACTTATCTTTTCAGCTTTCAATGGCCATAACTGAACCCCTAATATATTTGAGACACAGGCATATCCTTTCAAGTATATTTTCCTGGAGTTTCCATTGTGGCTCAGCACTAACGGTGTGGGTTCGATCCCTGGCCTCGCTCAGTGGGTTAAGAATCTGGTGATGCAGCGAGCTGTGGTGTAGATCCCAGACACAGCTAGGATCCTGTGTTGCTGTGACTGTGGCATAGGCTGGTGGCTATGGCTCCAGTTGGAACCCTTAGCCTGGGAATTTCCATATTGCATGGTTGTGGCCCAAAAAAGACACACAAAAAAATGTTTTCCTTACCTTCAACAGAGAGCAAAATGGTGAACTGACCAGTTAAAGGGCCTTTATCTCTGGAACTTGCAGAAATCACAGAAAACTCAGCATTGTTGGGCCTTACACACTTTGCTTGTTTGGACTTTTATGAACACTGCCTTTCCCCTCACAATTAAAAAATACATTTAATAGTTTCTAAGAATGATACACCCTGTGCGCGCCCCCCCCCCCCCATTTTTCAAAATGGAAAAGATGAAGCACAATAATTGCAGATTCTAAAATGATTGGGGCTTATCTTTTGTTATCATAACTGACAGCAATATCCCAAGTTATTTAGAAATTATCTCTCCTTAATTCATTATCTCTCTCCATTCTATTATTTTCTAGGTGGGTGAGCTAGAATCCGTGGTAAGAGTGAGCCCTTATTTCTGCATATAGAGGAAAAGGGCAGTAGCAGTATCTCCTTGTTCTGCTTTTATCTTTCTGCTTGGAAAAGCATTGAATAAAAGTCACAGGTTAGAATGAGAGGAATGTGAAGGAAAGGGAACTAGGAGTTTATTTATTTATTTATTTTTTGTTGTTGTTATTATTGTTGTTGCTATTTCTTGGGCCGCTCCCGCGGCATATGGAGGTTCCCAGGCTAGGGGTTGAATCGGAGCTGCAGCCACCGGCCTACGCCAGAGCCACAGCAACGCGGGATCCGAGCCACGTCTGCAACCTACACCACAGCTCACGGCAACGCCGGATTGTTAACCCACTGAGCAAGGGCAGGGACCGAACCCGCAACCTCATGGTTCCTAGTCGGATTCGTTAACCACTGCACCACGACGGGAACTCCGGGAACTAGGAGTTTAGATGTCTAGGTGACTTGGATTGCTTGCTTCTACTTTATGATGTAGTCTTAATCTTTATTCATTCTTGACATCTATTTGCCCATTCATAGGAGGGGGAAAAATATTTATTATTTTATTTTCGTTTCAGGGCTCCACACTGCCTACACACAATAGATCATCAATAAAATTTGTTGAATAAATGAATAAATGTTTGTAGTAATTCACCCTTTTATATATTAGGGAGAAAAAGAATTAGCTTTTACTATTTTTATAACACTACGAAGAATGAATTGGCCCTCTTTATACATATTTTTTGAGAAACTTATAACTGTAGTTTTCATTAGTAAATACATAAAAATGACTACATTTCTTTTTGACTTGAAAGGCACAGAGATTATGACGAGACCTAAAAACTGATTTGGGTATTTTTTCTCTGAATAAGTTTTTAGATGGCAGCTGCTCCAAAGCCCCAAACACTTGCCAATGTTTCCATTTTATGATGGAAGTCAAGTTCACTGACAGCCGTGTTATAGGCTTTCCTCTGGGGCTATTATTTGTTACAGAGTTTTGAGAATCTTAACTACGAAGTTTCAAGAGGTGCCTCTTAAGAGTTGTAGGAAAGAAATTTGACTTCCCTGAAATGTTGGAATATACTGTTGCAAATGTTCGGCTGGTGATTCTTATGGGTTTTTAAAATGACAGTTGCCAGGACTTTTAAAAAATAAGTGATCTGTGCACTGATGCTCTGACTTTACAATAGCAGATTTTTTTCCCCCTCTCCTCAGACCCACTTGTATTCAAAGTATAAATTCTCTCCCTAAGTTAACATCAGAAACACAGCTATAAGGTCAAAGTTTTATCTGCAAGATCTAAGAGGGTTTCTTTTAAAATGTGAGCAAGAAACAACAGTGCTATGAGCTGAATGTTTATGTCCTCCTGAAATTCAGATGCTAAAATCCTACCCCTGGAGTTTCTGTTGTGGCTCAGTGGTTGACGAATCCAACTAGGAACCATGAGGTTGTGGGTTCAATCCCTGGCCTTGCTCAGTGGGTTAAGGATCCAGCATTGCCATGAGCTGTGGTGTAGGTTGCAGATGCGGCTTGGATCTGGTATTGCTGTTGCTCTGGTTGTAGGCCGGTGGCTACAGCTCCGATTGGACCCCTAGCCTGGGAACCTTGCAGGAGTAGCCCTAGAAAAGACAAAAAAAAAAAAAAAAAAATCCTACCCCTCACTGAGATGGTGTTTGGAGGTGGGAACTTTGGGAAGTGATTAAGTCATGAGGGTGTATCCCTTATGCATGCGGTTAGTGCCCTTGTAAAAGAAACCCCAGAGAGACCTTCTCATCTCTCTCACCATTTGAAGACACAAGAAAACAGGTGTCCAAGGACCAGAAAGCAGCCCCTCATCAGACACCAAATATTCTATCTCCTTAGTCTTAGATTTCCCAACCTCCAGAACTATGAGAAACAAATGTCTATTGTTTAAGCCAACCTGTTTATGGTATTTTTGTTACAGCAGCCCAAATTGACTCTAACTACGTTTCCCAACAGTGAAACTTCACTATGTTGTTGTTATATTTCTCCTGTTATGCATAGTCCTCTTCTTCCAGTGTCTTAAAAGAATTCTCAAAATCTTCATGTTATTATCATCATATAGTTTAATTCTAGGTTTGAATCAATTTGGGGATAAGTAAGGAAAGTCACTACTTTTATTTTAGTTTCTGGATCCAACAGATGAGAAGAGTCTTTGGTGCTCGAATCCTTTGACATTTGTCTTTAGTTCACTCTACTTTTTGAACCCACACATAATTGATAAAGCTACTGGTGACTTCCCTATTAAAAGGACAATATTAGCTTTCATTTAGCTATAGGAAGTTAACCAGAAATGATAATTATCCAAGAAAGAGCAGAAAGGAGGGAGTCACCATCTCTTAAAAACAGACTGAGTTAAAATTGCCTAACACTATACTGAGGAACTATGGGTAACTCACTTCTTTAATTGTGACATGCTGTTTCCTTAGATGAAAACTTTAAAACTAGGGCTAGAGTCCTACAGGGAGTATTGTTAGCAGTTCTGTAAAGGAAATTATCTTGGCGATATGGTTAGTGTTTATCATTGCCATCCACTTCAGTCTTTGTCTCTCAAAAAAAAAAGAGAGAATTTCTGGGGTTCTAGTACAAAAACAATGTAGAAATATTTTCCTTAATTCCAAAGCTTAGAGTTTTGTGATAGTTGGATAGTGTTTTATGCTTCAAAGAAGTCTTCATGAAATATGTACAGCTAAAAAAAATTATTAATAAAGCTAGGCCTATGGGAAGCTCAAATGAACTTTATTAATAGAGCTCTATGAAACTTCTGTCTTCCTTGATAACTAGTAGTTTGTTAATCCAAAAATGGTTTAGTCTAAACATTAAGGCCTTAAAAAAACTGGATGAGCATGCCTTTTCTTAATATCCTTTAACCGATATTTATAGTATCTTTTTAAGCAAAATGAAGTAGATTTGTTAAAAATAACTTTTCAATTTTGCAGGTACAAAAACATATTTGTGTGTCAACAAGCCTGTACTCCGTCTACGTGCTGTTGAAGGCCACCAGAAACTGTTTGCACATGTTAAATTCCCTTAGGCTGTTGACAGGTAGATGGAGGAAGGATAAGATTAGTTAGGTGTCGAGTTGTGGAAATATATGAAGGATGATTATGAAAAGTTGAGAATTCTCTTTTGGTATAAGAAATTGAATTAATAAACCTATATAAATGCTCTCCTTCATTTGGTAGACTTTACATTTATTTCAATATTTCAGCTAGGAAATTAACTTAAAATGACATTTAGCAGATTATTAGTAGACAGAAGGGAGGGGGCATCTATTAAAAACTGTTGTTGCTGGGAAAGATGAAAATGTTCTAGAGATGGATGGTGGTGATGTTTGCATAACAATGTGAATGTACTTAGTGACACAGAATTGTACACTTAAAAATGGTGAAAATGGTAAATTTTATGTTATTTATAGTTCATCGGAATAAAAGTAATGTAGGTTTAATAAAGATAACATACAAATATAGAAAATTATAAAAAAATAAAAATTTTTTTTTAACCCTACCAAAAAGGTTGCCATTAAAATCACCTCCAATTATGATGAAGAACTATGGAAAGTCATTCCTCTGGTGGTGTTATGCCAGTAACATAATTCTCAAACATATTAGCAATTCTCCAGTTGGATGATTTATGAATCACACAATAAAATCAGTCTAAGAACTTTTAGTAACCTTTTAATTTCTGAAAATATGAGAATATGTATTTGTGTCCGTATGTACTTCAATTTGTATCATGTGAATTTTCTATGCTAGGTGCTTCATCCCTCTCCATTAACTCAAATAATTGTGTTGATGGTCGAATTGGAATGAAATTCCACTCAGTTTGGAATTTCAAAGGACTTTGCAAGAACATTGTAATTCTTATTCCACAAGGCAAAGGAAGGAATGGATAATTATTCAAGAAGGTGAGATTGTTTAGCTTCAGGAAACAACGTACCCTTCTAATGTTAAGAAAGAGTCTGATCTGTATTCCATTTACACTCTCATTTTTATGTGAATTAATTTAGTGTTTACAGGGTTTATAGCATAAGAACAGTCTTTAGGGAACAGAGGTATGTAATGGAGAAATCATAGTTGATCCTCTGCAGTGGGCAGGGATAAGGATGACTAGCAGATGTGAGAATCTGTCTTAGCTGCTTTGGAGTTGGCATCACTTGGGAAGCTGAATCAAAGCTGAAGATTGCCAACCCAGGAGGAAGTAAATGCTTCAGAGTAATGGATTGTAAACTTGGGTGGAACTGAAACTGGGAAGGAAATATATACCAGATGGCAGAAGAACCAATTTTGTTGAAGTGGTTTGGGAGATGAGACCTATGGATAGATCAGTGGTTCTCCATGGAATGTGGGGCTTGAGGGGAAATTCTTCCCCTTTCCCAGGGGTCATTTGGCAATGTCTGGAGATGTTTTTGTTGTCACAAGTTGTGGGAAGGGTGCTATTGGCATCTAGTGAGAGAGACCCAGGATGCTGCTACACATTCTATTAATATACAGGACAGCCTCCCACGGTGAAGGCTGATTTGGCTTCACATGTGATAGTTCCAAGGTTGAGAAGCCCTGTGATATAAAGGAGAATGGGTTTGTGTACAGAGGAATGGTCGGGATAAGGTGTTTGTTGTTGGGTCCCAAGAGGAAAATGTTCTGTGGCTTGTCAGATTTGAGACGGGCTTCAGTGAGGGAGAGAAATGGCAGGTGGGCTGGTAGACTCCCGCTAAGGTGCTTTTGTTACCTTGCTGGTTGTTCCCTTGGCAAAAGCCAAGAGAAGCCAGGACCTGGAAAAGACATGAAAAGAAAGTCTCGCCAGGCTGTGTATCGAGTCTGGAGAAAAGCAAGACAGCATCATAGCAACAGGCAGCAAGACGAAGGTCACGAGGCCTTAGAGATTTGAGAAGAAGTGGGTAAATGTGGTGGATCTGGGTGGGCGAGTGTGGAAGAAAGTGTGGGCAAGATATGGATGGTAAAAAGGAACAGAAGCCAGCAAGGGAGAACAGTGATACTCAAACCTGTTCACGCACTCGAATCACTTACGGAAATTAAGAAACATACTGATGCCTGGGCCCCACCTCAGACCAGGGTGGGTTCTGGACTTCAAGAATGTTTATAGACATTTCCCAAATATTTCTAACGTGCAGTCAAGGCTGAGAACTGCTGTCCTAATAGGTCAGTAAAGTTAAAACAGGGTGACGAGAACAATACTCTGAGATAAACTGCCATCTTTCCTCTGTCGTGGTGTTTTGCTACCTGTCCTTCAAAAGGATGTGTGGGCTGTGGCTGGGGTGCACATGCCTGGAGTTTGAGGCTGGCTTTTACTTATAATTTGATAATAAGGAGCCAGAGCAGACAGCCGGAGCTCACTTCTTATTAGTGCTCAATGACTGAGCTCTGGGTTTAAGCTTCTAGTCTCCAAATTATCTTGTGATGAAAAGAATCCTCTTAGGGTAAAAATGATAGCAAATAAGTTACATGGACAATTAAAAATTATTTCATATTCTACATATAAAAATGGCATTATGAGAGAAGACATGAAAAGCCATCAAGCTGTGGATATTATGGAAAAAGTGCATAATTTTCTCTCCTAGCAGCTGATGAAAGTAGCCTGAATTTTTTACTTCATTGCCTAAGGAAGGATGGTAAACTGGCCAGAGGGTACCTCTCAGGGCCTCCTTTTCAGAAGGTCATCCTTTATCTGCCTTTTCCAGATCTGAGAAAAACGTTCTTCTCTAGTGGAAAGGGAATCTGAATGAAACCGTTCTCAGTCTGCAGATTCCTGGGACATTTTCTAAGGGATTGAGTAAGTGACTGGTGGTGAGAAATCTGTTCCGATTTCATTTGTCTCTAGCTGGGCCTGGTGGCAATTTAATATTCTTTGTTATTATTTTACATGCAACTTCCTTCCTAGCTTATGATTCCTGTCGGGACTGTGTATTATTGCCCATTAGTCATTTTTCTTGGGTTAGCCTACGATGCTTCAAAGGAGGGCTGGTATATTTCAGTCATTTTGCTTACAATTTGATTTGCGTTCTCTAGAATCCCAATTTAGTTTCATCAGCACATTTCAACATACAACAGCTGGGCCCCTGGATGGGCTCATTTACATACATTAGCAGCTGAAAGCTAAGCACCAGTGAACCAGAAGCTGGCCTGATATTTTCCCAGAGCCTCACCTGACAGTTTTTGAAATAAACTCTGCCTCTCTATTTGTAACTATCAGTGTCATGACAATATCCTGTGAACAGCTTAAAAAAAAAAAAAAACCTCTTGGTCTCTGGGTAACTTTTAAGCTAAAACACTTGATCAAAAGCCTTAAAGGATAATCAGAGAACAGGTTCAGTCCTATTTTAGTATTACCTCTCCCATTACAATTGTCTTCGTTATCAGGCAAATCAGAGAGGAATCCATTTCTTAATTGGTCAATGATTGCCTAAAAGTAGATAATCTGTTAATCCCGGAACATCATTGTGACTGAGACCCTGACACCTGATATCACACAGTCACGACATAATGTTTACATTCTTGTATTGTACTCTTGGTCTATGTGATAGGCTGAAAAATACCCTACCCCCCCCCCAAAAAAAAAGATATCTCCACCCAAATTCCTGGAACTTGTAATTCTGAGAAAGTGTCTTTGCAGATGTTGATTGAGCTAAGGATTTTGAGATCAGGATTTTGGGTTCTGTGGGGGGGGGGTCTTAAATGCCATCATGAGGGTGCTTATTAGAGAGGCAGAAGGAAATTGGACACAGACAAGAGAGGAGGAGGTCATGGGACCATGAGGCAGAGATGGGAGTCCTGGGGCTGCAAGCCAAGGAATGCTGCAGCCGCCAGAAGCTGGAAGAGGCAGGGAAAAGATTCTCCCCCAGAGACGCTGGAGGGAGTGGAGCTGCCAAGAGCTCAATTTCAGCCCAGCGAATCTGATTTTGCACACTGGCCTCTGGACTGTGAGAGGATAAATTTCTGTTGCTTTAAACCTCCACGTGTGTAGTAACTTGTTCCAGCAGCCGTTGGAAACTACTTTAGTCTGTTAGAGTCTGTCTCATCGTTCTTGGACTGGCAGCTTATTTGTTCTAGGATGTCAATGTCAGTGTTTTTTCTGGAAATAAATTGTTAATTTTCTTGATGTTTTTCATTTGTTATCGTATTCAGAATCCATTCATCCTTTCCACTGGGGTGAGTAGGACCCAGTAGGATGAGTTGACTTGCTGAAGAAATCCCCAGACGTGGGCAACATGTTTGTGAGCGAGTCACCTGGAGGACTGATTATTCCAGGAAAGAGACAGGATGTTCTGTGATGTATATTGAATGTTTATCACTTTGCCATTTTACTTTCCTTCCTAGTGTCCATGAGATATGTAGACCCACTGTATTTGCTCACTATAATAAACTGGTGTGCTACCGTACAACTGGAATTAGGCTCTGTGGAGTGGATATTGGTGTGAGTTACGGGTTGTTATTATTCCGGACTGAAGTGGGGAAGAGAGAACCACGGTGTCCTTATCCTGCTCAGTCACTGCCAGCCCTTGCTTCCCCTATTGTTATTTGACATTGCAGTGGGGCCAGCTCATGACTTATGGGACCATATATTATAGGTGTCGCTGAGGATAATGCGGGCCCTTGGGGGAGCCTATTTATACCTAAGTTGTGATGCCCAGTGAGAGGTTTCAGAAAAGCTAATGAACTTTTGTTTCAGCCAAAGATCCTGGAACCATGGCTGTAACACATTGCTAGCAACTTAAAAAATGTTCTTCATAAAAGCACTTCATGAATTCTTCTATTAAAAAACCAGAGAAACGTAATTCTTTTTATAATCATCGACCCCCTCATGTGACAATAACTACTTCTTAAAAGGAACAGTCAAAACTTTGCAGTCAGGCTGGAAAAAATGAAATCGTTTTCTTTTTGCAAAGAATTTTACTCATGCTATGTGTGCCTATGTGTTTGCCAAAAGTTATCAAATAAGCAAGTATCTTTTGAAGACTTATGACAAAACTGTTAAGTAACTTCTCAGTTAAATGTAAATGATTCTATTTCCCTAAGTACCTTCCTGTTGGAAATGGGTGAACTCTTTGAAGATAGGTTTGAATCAAGGGTAGAGGAAATCTATACTTAAAGATTATTGTTATTATTTTTATTTTTGGTGGGCAAATAGCTAGGAGCTTATTGTTTTCATATGCTCTCCCTTCCTTTCACAATTCATTCCAAGGTGCCTCAGTAGATACTGGTTGAAGTAAATAAGACAGAGTCTTTACTGTTAAATGTTCTATCAAAGCCCTCATGAATTTTCAGATCCAAAGCAGTTGTGAACCAGGTGGGCCTGAGATCAGATTCAGAGGGGAAAAGTGGTTTACTTGTAGAATGGATCCCTTGAACCTCTAACAAAGCCCAAGAATAAGTTAAATTTCACTCAGTTGGGAAGAGGGTTATGCATGCATAATTTTTATTTGTAAAATAAACCTTTGATAATGGAAATGCTGGAGAATAATGACAGGCTTTGCTCTGAAGGGTCAGTCTGAGACTTGACCAGAGAGATGGCAGATGAATTATAAATTTTCTTTTCCACTGAAATCTCTTTTATCACAATTTCCTGAGAAATTTTACACTGTGCATATTGAAGAGAATGAGAACTAATTTAACTATCCACTTTCTTTTGCTCATTATTAATCGATTTTTTAGTTAAAAGAAAACACTGAGTTTTTTTTTTGGCACAACTAACAATTTTGTTGAGTGAAACTATGATGAAAGCAGATTGAAATTTTTGTTATTCAGAATGTTCTAATCTACATAAGAGGTATATTTTCTTTGAGGCAATACAAATTGACTTACCTATCTTAATATACTAAAAATGTAAGAAGGTGGATAGTGAAATATCATCAGTGAAAGTTGAAATTTCCTAAGTGATTACTTGATTGACTTGTGGAAGGAGATCAAAAAAGCCAGAAAAATACTTTTTTGAATTTGGAGTAAAATGTCTTTTATATTTGGAGAAGTATACGAGGAGGGAAGGGAAGGGGGATTCAGTTGTGAGGAAGGTGAGAAATCAGAGCTTTAATACCAGGGTCCTTCCTTTGCTACACACTGAGTCCTGCTGCTGCTGAAATCAGATTTCACAGTGTTGAGTCCTTGGCACTGGCACCGCCCAGCTCCCACACTTTGTGGGAAGCCATGGCCATGTAAGGATCAGTTTGGTGGAGCTGATTCTCATCTGATTGCCCAATAAATAAGGTATGAGAGAGTGGAAAACACAGGATTTGCACACAGGAGACCTGGTTTTGAATCCTGGTAGCTAAAACTCATTAAGCTTGTGATCTTGCTGTCATTTCTTTCTTTTGTGCTTCAGTTTTCTCACTATAAAATAGAAGGACTGCATGGTTTTTGTCTAAGGACTACATAAAATAACATATATAAAAGCAGCTAAAAGTGATTTGTAAGTAATAGTGACTCAATCTTTTTCTTCCTTTTTTTTTTTTTTTTTTCTTTTTAGGGCCACATCCGAGGCATATGGAAGTTCCCAGGAATAGGGGTCTAATTGGAGCTATAGCTGCTGGCCTATACCACAGCCACAGCAACGCAGGATCTGAGCCACATCTGTGAACTATACCACAGCTCACAGCAATGCTGGATCCTCAACCCACTGAGGGAGTCCAGGGATTGAACTCGCATCCTCATGGATCCTAGTGGGGATCCTTAACCACTGAGCCACGAAGGGAACTCCCTTCCTCTTTTTTTGTAAAGAACACCTTGTTCAGCCAGCCATTGAAGTGCCTCCTCTGAGTGGTGGTGTAGATTCTAAAGGTTCCCTGGAGATATTTCACAAGGATTTTATTATTTTGAAATAATAAGTTAGCAGAAGAGTTAAGGACTTTATATGTGCATATGCATATGTTTATTTTCGAGGAGTCATCTTATATTTCCTTCCTTCTTTTTTCTATTTTTTTCTCAGACTGGACTAGTTCAAATGTGGATGTTTGTACAGAGGTGCTAAGAGGGGCCCTGGACAAAGTTTCACATTTTGTTTTGGTGGCAACTTTGTGGTATCCCTTCTTGTGTGAGCCGAGTCCACTCTTACTTCCTGCCGTTTTCCATTTCTGTCTCTCGGGTTGACCAGCATATCAATGCTGCTTGTGGCAGTCGACCAGGCCATGTAACTCAAAGATCCATTTCTGAAGAACTAGAAAATGAATTAGCTTTACGTTCCCTTGGAGGCATTTCTCAGTGTAAAGCCAAGTGTGTTAGCCCATTTGGGAGGACAAGCAGGGCTGGGGCAAGGCCTCTCCCACTCATTCCCTTCCTCCTAAGTGCAATCTCTTCCAGGATTTGCAGGTAGAAGAGAAGCATGAATTTGTAGATGTAGGTGACAGACATGATTTATTTGACTTGTATGAAAGTTTAAAAAATGAATTATCTGCAAATTTTTCAAATTCAGTGGATTTCCCACTCAAGTCTAGATTCAAGTTTCTCCTAAAAAAGATCTGTCAGAGTAAAGATTGATGAGTGACAGATAGCTGTCTTTGGAAGGTAAAATATTCCCGGTTCAGACAGCTCTCTCCTGCCTGGTGGCATTGCCTAAATTAGCTGTTTGGCCCTTGTGGCATTTGGATTTGCCGCACCCACTCTACACTTAGCCTTGCTCACCCACCTCTACCTCTTCTCAACCACATCTTCCCTCTTCCCACCCTGGCAACTACCCACACATATATGTTTTTCCAGTGGAGCCCATGGGCTCAGTAAAAACAAGAACTGGCTGTCAGAAAAAGAACAGTGTTTACGGTGGCAAACCAATGATATTCAAAACCACAAACCATAATTCCAGAAATGCTAGTTCTGTTTCTTGTTTCTTTTGAGAAGTGAATAATCTTATTTTGGAAGTTATAATATGTTATGTTCTATAATTAGAACATTACAGTGGTAATAGTATTATGGAATCATTTAAAAAGCAGTGGAAGTGTTCCTGCTGTGGTGCAGTGGATTAAGAATCTGATTTCAGTCGCTCAGGTATTGTAGAGGAGCAGATTGGGTCCCTAGCTTGGTGCAGTGGGTTAAAGGGTCCAGTGTTACCACAGCTGCAGTGTAGGTTGCAGCTGTGCCTCAGATTCAGTCCCTGGCCCAGGAACTTCCATGTGCTGTGGGAGTGGTCATAAAAAAAAGCAATGGAGATGATAAAGATTGGAATTAAAATTGGAAATTAATATTGGAATTAAAATGAAATAAAAAGATAAATCAGGAAAAAATCTCACCAAAGAAACAGCAATATTTTTATTAAAAAGTAGACTCTTAATGTAAAAAAACATTGCTAGAGATAAAGATAACTTGCTCAGTTCCCTTGAATGATGTAGCAATTTTAAAGTTTGATGCTCCAAATAATACAATTTCAAATGTGTAAAGCAAAATCAATAGACCTGTGAAAGGAAATAACTCTACAATCATAGTGGGAGATGTAACACATCTCTTTTAGGAAGTAACAGAACTAGTTAACAACAAAAATCAATAAGTAGAGAGAAAATTTCGAGCAACACATTAATAACTTTGATCAAATGGTCACATTTAGAACAACCAAGAAGTGAAGAATACATTTCTTTTTAAGAACAGATGGGCCATTTCTAAAAACTAATATATCCTATACCAAAATGGAAGTGTAAACAAATTTAAAACGGTAAAATCATACACTACGTTTTCTTTTTTTTTTCTTTTTCTTTTTTTTTTTTTTGTCTTTTTGCCATTTCTTGGGCTGCTCCCGCAGTATATGGAGGTTCCTAGGCTAGGGGGTCTAATCGGAGCTGTAGCCACCGGCCTACGCCAGAGCCACAGCAACACGGGATCCGAGCCGTGTCTGCAACCTACACCACAGCTCACGGAACACCAGTCATTAACCCACCGAGCAAGGGTAGGGACAGAACCCGCAACCTCATGGTTCCTAGTCAGATTCGTTAACCACTACACCACGACGGGAACTCCATACACTACATGTTTTCTGACCACAAATACAATTAAGTTAAAAATCACTAACAAAAAGATAACTAGAAAAAAATTAATATGTTAAAAATCACTAACAAAAAGATAACTAGAAAAAAATTAATATAAGTTAAAATTAAGAAAGAATGTTCTAAATAACACATGGTTCAAAGAAGAAATGATAAAATAAATTAGAAAATATCAGAAACACACCTTAATAAAGATACTGCATATAAACACTCATGGGGTGCAACCAAAGCAGTGGACATAGGAGAATTTTTAGCCTTAAATTTATATTTCAGAAATTTTTTAGCTAATACATTTGAAAATATAGATGAATTCTTAGAAAAATATTACTCCCTAAAACTGACTCAAGAATAAATCAAAAAAAAATCCTGCAAAGATCATTCTAGGTCTAGATAACTTTGCCAGAAGTTTTATAAATCTTTAAGAAACAGCTATACAATACTACACAAACTTAGAGAGTTGAAAAAGGGGAGGGATGTCTAGGATAAAAATAATTCCTAGAATCAGTATATAAAAGACTGCCTCATAGAAAAAGAGGCAAAAACTTGAACATCTTCTCAAAATGGACATTTTTTTTGTATTTTTGTGTGTGGGCTTTTTTTTTTTTTTTGTCTTTTTACAACCTCACCCATGGCATATGGAGGTTCCCAGGCTAGGGGTTGAATCAGAGCTGTAGCCACTGGCCTACACCACAGCCACGGCAATGTGGGATCTGAGTCACATCTGCGACCTACACCACAGCTCACGGCAATGCTAGATCCCCAACCCACTGAGTGAGGCCAGGGATTGAAACTGCATCCTCATGGATGCTAGTCAGATTCATTTCCACTGAGCCACTATGGGAACTCCTTTTTGTACTTTTAAGACAGCTTTATTGGGATATAATTGATATTCAAAAAGCTGGACATATTTAATGTATAAAATTTGGTGATTTTAGAGATATGCATATACCTGTGAAACCATCACTGTAATCAAGGCAATAAAATATCCATTACCTCTAAGTTTCTTCCTGCTCCTCCTTCATTTTTTTTTTTTTTTTGTGTGGTTAAGAACACCTAGCATGAGATCAATCCTCTTCACAAATTTTTAAGTGTATAATATTGAATCGTTAATGATAGGCACTATGTTTAACAGTAGGTCTCATAAACAGATCCTCAACCTCAACCTCTCTTCTCTCCTCCCCTTCTTCTCTTTCAAACCCTTCTCTTTTCCAGGGATCTCAGTGGTCTTATTCATCAGCACATTCCCAAAGCATAGAAAATGGAACAGGATCTGGCTCGGAGTAGTCCTTCAATAAATATTGGTGTAAACTTGAAATAAATACGTATAGATA
This sequence comes from Phacochoerus africanus, assembly GCF_016906955.1. Taxonomy (NCBI): domain Eukaryota; kingdom Metazoa; phylum Chordata; class Mammalia; order Artiodactyla; family Suidae; genus Phacochoerus; species Phacochoerus africanus. The sequence goes on along the minus strand of NC_062556.1, from coordinate 48,868,208 downwards.
AAAACATCCAGGTAGAGGAGAGAAAGCTCAAAGAGAAAGTAAATGGAGTAAAAACAGGAGGTTAGAGGTGAACCTTTCCAGAACACTAACAGCAGGAGGTGGTAGAATTCGGAAGAGGGCCTGTAGAGTAGGCAGGATACGGAAGGAAGGTCAGGAGAGTATGTCAGCCTCAACTAGGTTATCTTTTTTTTTTTTTTGTCTTTCTTTTTTTTCTAGTGCCACACCCGTGGCATGTGGAGGTTCCCAGGCTAGGGGTCAAATCGGAGCGAGTTGTAGCCACCGGCCTATGCCAGAGCCACAGCAACGCCAGATCTGAGCTGCGTCTGTGACCTACACCACAGCTCACAGCAATGCTGGATCCCGAACCCACTGAGCGAGGCCAGGGATCGAACCCGCAACCTCATGGTTCCTAGTCGGATTCATTAACCACTGAGCCATGACGGGAACTCCTCAACTAGGTTATCTTCAGCTGCAGGAACTGAACATCTAGCTGAATGGCTTAGAGAAGAGTGGCTTCTTATCTCATATAGTAGTCTGGAGCTAGGTAGTTCCAGGGTTGATTACTTCAGTATTTCTTTGATGTCCAGGCTCTGCATTAGCAGCTAGTGATTCTTCTGGTTTTCCTTTTATGGTCTCAAAATGGCTGTCACAGGGCCAAATGTCAAAAACTGACTTTAAAGACAGGACTCGTACATCAGGAGGAACTTATCCTCAGGGCCTCTTGGCCAATACCAAGTCCTAAGCCTGAGTCCTAAGCTAATTACAACAAAGGGAAATGAGATTTCCTTGACGGGTCTAGGCCAATATGGTTCATGTCCTGGGGCTGGGGTAGGAGGTTACTTCCTCAGAGGGTGCTGCTGCCCACGCCTAATGCAGCTGGCAGCGTGCTGGCCAGGAAGCAGGTGTATATACATGTGAATGTGGGGTAATGTCTGCTGGGGAGACAACCACCAGTGTGTCTGTCATAGGATTCAAGGAAAGAGATGTTCGAGGAGGAAGTCAGTTGCCTCATTTGTGACCGAAGGGTCATTCGTGACTGAGAGGTCATTCAACTACAGGACAAGGACTGAATGTGACTTGGATTTGACAACAAAGGGAACATTGCTGGTGGTGGTGAGAGCAATTGCTATGGAGCTGGGCGGGGGGGGGAACTAGGGGAAAGGGACCAGGTTATGGTGAGTTAAAGAGTAAATGGGGCACAGGGAACTCTATTCAATATCCTGTCTCAATCCATAATGGAAAACTATGAAAAAGAGTATATGTGTGTGTATGTGTACATATATATATATATATAAAACTGGCTCACTGTGCTGTACAGTAGAAATTAACCCAACATTGTAAATCAACTATACTTCAATAAAGTAAGTTAAAACAAAAACAAATAGAAAAAGAGTACACAGGGGACAAGAGAGTAGAGGTAGGGAGAGAAAGCAAATTGCACAAGGGTCTTGGTTAGGAGAGAGGTGGGAGGAAACGGAGCTGGCCGGGGTCACTGTCCTTTCCTGGCTGGAAACCCTAGTCATTGTGCTCCCCAGCCAGGACCGTGTTGGCTGTGATGTTCCCTGCCTGCCTATTGCAGAACTTTTTGAATACTCCCCAGATCTGATGTTCGTTTATTACTGATCCTAGTTCCTTTTCTTTGACCCTTCTTAGTGCCAACCAACATTTTCTTCATCAGATGTGGCAATAAGAACTACATATATGCTTTTGTTTAATTTAGACCTGACACTTTTCTGGTTGTAAAAATGATATGTACTCATCATAAAAAATAAAAAAAAATAAGATGCAGAAGGAAAAATAACAAATATATAACCCTAATCCACGGAGATCATCAGAGACAATATAGGGCTGTGTTTTTTAGCTCACCACATTCACATTTGTATTGATTTTTTTAAAATTGCATATCAAATCTATTTTTTAATTGTTCACAAATTAAAATAGTCACTTCTTGAAGACTACAGTGCTACAGTATTATATGTAAAAATGGTATAATTACTGAATAAAACAGTCAATTATACTTATTTCATTTGGTATCTTTTGTCCTGCCTCAGCAGTGGTCCACACTCAGGTTTATTGTAATGATTATTGTGTGGATACAAGGGTAGTAATGACTATTCTGATACTGACATCTTGAACTGCTTACAGAATTTAATTTAAAAAAGCTATTAATAGTGGGAAATACTGGCTCTATCAGGACACTTCTATGATAAGATTTGTAATTAATAACTTCCTTTGGTTCTTAAAAACAATGATCAAAGTCAGTTGAAACCTATACATTTTTTTGAAATTTTATTTTATTTTTTACAGATTAAAATACATATATTTAAACACAATTACATTCACACAGATTATATCATGGATCTTAAGAAAGAGATTAAGTGACTCCCTATGGAGAAGTGGAATGGAAAATATGCTGAGACAAATGGGCAATTTATTCTATACTTTATCCCATTTTGTATGGCTTTCATCTTTACTATTTAGTATTATCTATTACATTTCAATTTTTCTTTAAAAATTAGCATTATATTAAAATTGTGTATATTACGCAACTAAAATTTATAAAGAAGAAAGCCTTATGTACCATTAAGTATTTTATATAGCATAATAAAAAGAATAACTTAACTGGTAAGAATAACAAAAATAATACACCCTCTGAAAATAAGTAAAATATAAAATGCATAAATTGGTTAAAAAACAGTGTAACTGTATAAATATGTCCTCACAATTTGTTACATCTTATTGATTCTTCAATATAGGCATTACACCATTCTAGGTGATGTGATAAACAAGACATTATAGACCTTACATTGTACCGTGGAGAGAAATGGTTATTAATAATACAATTGTATATCTGTATTATTTAATTATACAGTGGCGTTATTTAATTATAATTATCATAAATTCTTTGATGGAGAGGAAATCAGAATCAGATCTAAGAAGACTTCAGCATTCCAAGAAGGATGTCAAATGACCCCCTTCATGCTCGATTATGTACTTATTTACTATGATATATATTTCTTCTCCAGAGATTCCTTGTTTGTGTATCAACTGTAGATTTTTGGTTTGCAGTAATTCTGAAGTTTTGATATGAGTCTATATGTATATGAGATTGTTTTAAGTTATTGTTCTCTTCTCTATTGATTTTGTATGGTGAAATTCTATCTTGCTTTATAAGCTCATTTTTTCTTAATATTATGTGAGTTTCTCATTTCATTGAAATGTCCTTGATGAATACAGTTTTTTGACTGAAAAAATTCTATTGTATGAATAGGTCATGTAATATTCTTCAGTTAATGATCATTTACATTGTTTCTTTTTTATTTTTATTTTTTATTTTTTTTGCTTTTTATGGCCATGCCTGCAGCATATGGAAGTTCCTAGTCTAGGGGTTGAAAGGGAGCTGCAGCTGCCGACCTACACCACAGCCACAGCAATGTGGGATCTGAACTGTCTGCGACCTACACCATAGCCCACGGCAATGCCAGATCCTTAACCCACTGAGCAAGGCCATGGATTGAACCTGCAGCCTCATGGATCCTAGTTCAGGTTTGTTACCCCTGAGTCACAATGGGAACTCCCACATTGTTCCCAATTTTTGTTTGTTACATTGTGCTTGCCTAGGACATGTTATCTTGGGATAGGTTTGTAGCAGTGGGGCCAGTGGGTCAAAAAATGTAACCTAAAGGTTTTTGGCAGGACAGCAGTTTAGTAAATGTAGGCGCTCAGGGTCATGCTTGAGTTTCAACCCAGATTCTGCCATTTTTTAGATATGTGACTTTGTGCAAGTAACTGACCCAAGTCTTAGTTTCCTAATCTGTAAAATGTGGATCATAGCATCTACTTCCTAAGGCCCATAATAGGTTAAATAAAATAATTTGTGAAGAACTTTTAGCACAGTGTCTAACTTAATAAATGGAAACTATTACTAGAAATGATGCATCAATTTATAAGTCTAAGCAGGGTCAATTTTTAGTTTTTTATCTATAAAGTTTAGCACATGAGCTTTAAAAAAAAATCTGCAATGATGTGTATGACTGATGTGTTCAAAGACATTTATCTTCATAAATTTGGGGTTAGTAAATCTTCAGCCTTTAGGGTTTTCCCTCAGGCTGGATATTTCAAGTTTAGAGGTAACGTTGTGTTGGCTACAGAAGGTTCTCTAGAAAGTATTTATTTCACCCTTTGCTGAGTGTCTCTAGCTAGTGCAACCTGTGCAGATTCTCTTACATTAATGAAAGCATTCGAATTGATGTGAGTGGTGTTTAGACTACTCATTTCTCAAAGGGCTTTCTGCACCTCTAACCTGCTTAGTTTCTATCACGTTTTATGCCACCAGGACTAAACAAAGATATAAATTGGCTTTAAATAAAAAGAATGCTTAGATCTGTAAAAAAAAAAAAAAAAAAAAGCATGGATACCAAATATAACCTTTAGCCCTTCTGGAATCTCTCGGAACAGAGGAAAGCCAATCTAGTAACCTTGCTGAGTGCCAAAGGATTTTCAATAGCTAGTTAAGTGATCTATAGCTCTGATAGCCTCTGACTTTTTCACTTTCTGCCCTGAGGCTCAGTTCCAGCTCAGGGAAGTCTTCTGGCCCGTGAATTTGCTTTAGCCTGACAGTCATGGAGCCTGGAGCCCTAACCGCATAGTAATTGTGCCCAAGATTTGAGAATAATCTTTGGGAGGATAGAATCAAGTGAGTTCACCTAGCCCTTTTATGTATCAGAAATGGCCCCTCCTGAATTTTTGATTACCAAATGTAAACTTACATGTTATTTTTTCACATGTAAGCTTATTTTCGATCTAGTTTTTCACTGTATACTTATTTTCTTTTAACGATAATGCAAACTTCAAATAATTAGAATGATTTTTAAAAATTATGTGTTTTATCGCCCCCCCCCCGAACTTTAAACTGCTGTATCTCCCTGAGAAGGGTTTTGCAGTGATCTGCTGGAAATGGCTCATATTGGCTCATGAGGGCCAGTTATTAAATTTTCACAAATTGGTTGAGGTATATCTATAGCTGGAAGTCATCCATGGTGTGGGTTTTTACACCATGGAAATCATCAATGCTTGAAGGCCTGCCCCTACCCCCCACCCCTAGCTCCATAAGGCTGGTTGGTAACCATTTAACCAGCAGACTCTTGCTTTTCAGACTGTTTTAAAGATACTAGAAAATTTAACCAATCAGATTAAAGTTCCATATAATAAAGTCGAGGTAGAATAAAAAGTTTAGTTATCAGGTATTGCACATTCTACCAGTGGATGTTTGTGAAGTGCTATCGTTTACTAAAAAAATCGTCATTTAAAACATGACAGACAAATTGAATGTGGGAAGAAAGGAAACCACAAATAGAAGGCACACATTATAGTAAATGTAGAAAAATAGACAACAGAGGTCTTTTCCAACAGAGGTAGGAAAATAGAAAGCCAGAGGAAAAACATTCTTGAAGAGTGAAGGACAGAAAGAAGGCTGTGCAAAGGAAAACTGACACTAAAACTGAATCTGAGAAGTACAGAGAGGTTAAAAAAGGCATCAGAATGAAATAGTTTTGAAAGTGGTCAGCAATGCCAACTTGGTGAAGTAATGTCTTCCACCCAAGGTGACATTTGCTGAGATGGAAAGTGGTGCTAAAACCACGAGCTGCTGAAAAACAATGCATTTTGCCTTTGGCACACATTTAGAGAATAGAATTATGGGTAGGGAACTATATATTTATGGTCCAAACTGGGACTCCTGTGAGCAAAGGGGGACTCTGATAATAATTATTTCAGAGCAGCAACATAAACCAGAGCCATGCAGGCAAACCGGGAGATATGTCCACACTAATTATAAGCTCTGCCATCGGCCACTCAGTTTCCAACCCAATAAGTTAAAAGAACTTGACTGATAAACCTTAGAATGAAAAGGTTGAAATAAATATTCTAAGAGTCCATGATGATATTAATTAGGTGTTTTCCCATTATGAGAAGGTTAAAAAAGTAAAAGGAGGTGATTAATAATACTGTTGAATAAACAACAAAAAATACACGAGGACCTGTAGAGCTCCATCTCGCCCTGGTCTCTCCTGACCTGGTTGAGAGGGGCGGGGTCCTGGAGTAACTGTCCTTGTAACTGACATTGCTGATCATTGGCCCAGATGCTCTCCAACTTCCAGTTACTTATTAAGTCCTCCTCCTCATACTGCTTCCCATAATATTTCTAGCCTTTTTTCTGGGTGCTGCTTGAATGATTATGTGTCTCAGTATCCAGACACCTGGGGTACGGATCCTCAGGGCTGTGTGAGAACATGGCTGCCTTCGAGAGAAGGGCTTGTAAACTCTATCAAATTCTATGATTTTCCTCCCTCAAACTTGTCTTTCCTCATGGTAGCTGATTGTTTCAGTCAGCTTTCAGAACTCTTTCTCAGAGGCCTGTATAGGATTTCTCTGGAAAACACCAACTTTCTGATATTTGGGGTTTCTCTAAAGGCTTTGCTGAATCACCTACCCACCTTGTGCCCCAGTATCTGGGCATGTCTATCTCACAATATGATGGCTCTGCACTTGGCACTGCAAAGGCGATTTCATGCTCTGGTGTTTTGGCCGTATTTTATGGTGTATTCACTTTACTTTCTAGGAAATGGGTCAATTTTAAAAAATTCAGTATCTGAGGGAAGGGATTCAAACCTTATTTTTCTTGAGACTCTCTATCTGGACTGTCCAGTGTAATAGCTGTTTGCTACATGTGGCTACTGAGTATTTGAAATGTGGCTAATATGACTGAGAACTCAATTTACAATATAACTTAAGTACATTTAAGTGGAAATATCCACTTATAGTGAGTGGCTTACTGTGTTAGGTAGTGCAGCTGCATGCCAGCCCACTAGCTAGAAACTGTCTAATCAGGGATGCCCTCGTCACAGTTCTGTTCAGCGGTATTTCTAAGTGAGGAGTGATCTTTAAGGGTCTGCACTGATCTGACTGAGATCATTTAAAAGTCTTACTGCGATTTCCCACAGTATCAAGGAGCTGAAATGAAGAGGGGGAAGGTAGTCTATGGTGTATCTGAATATTGCACTGGAATTTGGACTATTCCTAGTCAAACCCTGTCTCCTCCAAAGATTATAAATATTTCTGAAGGCTCTCCCATCTAGTGAAAGTATAATATAGGGCTCATGACAGTATTATGAACACGACGAACGCTGTTAATACTGTTCACAACAACAGTATGAATAATGTCATCATCTCTGACTCAATCTCATTTTTGTAACTTCCAAGTCTTCTTTGACCTTTTGTCTTTTTTGGGGGGGTGGGGCACACCCATGGCCTATGGAAGTTCCCAGGCTAGGGGTCGAATCGGAGCTACAGCTGCCAGCCTACAACACAGGTGCAACAGCGAGGGATCTGAGTTGTATCCGTGACCTACACCACAGCTCATGGCAATGCTGGATCCTTAACCCACTGAGCAGGGCCAGGGTTTGGACCCAAGTCCTCATGGATACTAGTCATTAGTAACCCACCGAGTTACAAAGGGAACTCCTAGGTCTTCTTTGACCTTGATAGAGACTGAGTACAGCTCAGAAGTGGTCTGTGCTGCAGCCATTGATGATGCCAAATGCTACCTACTTGAGGGCCACTGAGAGCTCCTACCCTAGTCATCCTACTGTGACTGTTCCCTTTTCTGCCAATGCCATTTTCCTCTTTTATAGGCATGTCATCAGGTACTCACAGCTCCTTCTAAGGGAAACTTCAATTTATTTTGTAAACAATTTTATTGAGATATAATTTGCATGCTATGTGATTTGCCAATTATTTATGTATTTATTTGTTTACTTATGGCCACACATGAGATATGTGGAAACTCCCAGGGCAGCGATCAAACCCGCACCACTGCCGCAGTTCAAGCCACTGCAGTGACAACACTGGGTCCTTAACCCACTATGCCGCAAGAGAACTCCCATGATTCACCAATTTAAATTATAAAATTCAGTGGATTTTGTATATTCACAGAATTTTGAACCATCATCCACAATGCATTTTTGAATATTTTCATTATTACAAAAGGAACATTATACCCATAGGTAGTCAATTCCCATTTCTCAGCATCATTTGCCCAGTCCTAGATGAAAACTAATCTGTTTTCTGTCATGATAGCTCTACCTGTTCTGGAGATTTCACATAATGGAATTGTCTTCTGTGAGTGACTTCTTTCACTTAGCCTGAGTTTTAAGGTTCATCAGCATTATAGCATGTTTCTGTACTTCATTGCTTTTCATTTCTAAATAATATTCCATTGCATAGATATGCCACATTTTAGTTTTTCATTCATTAATTGATGGACATTTGGATTCTTTCCACTTTTTGGCTATTATGAAAAATGCTGCACTGAACATTCATGTGCAAGTTTTGATATGGACAACTGTGTTCATTTCCCTTGGGTATATCTAGGAGTGGATTATGGGCTCTTGTGGTGACACTAAGTTTAACATTTTTAAGGAATATACAAACTGTTTTCTAAAGCAGTAAGAGTCCTAATGATTTAAAGCCAAATTGTCTGCAGAAGAGAAAGCCTATGTGGCACTGTCTCAGGACAGCCATCCTACACCTCCTTCAGCCCATCCAAATGCATCACAGTGATTTAAGATGTTTTATCTTTGCCTTTCCTGAAATTGTATGTTCTTCCCCCACCCTCTGTAGTTTTACTGAGCAATAAATGACATGTATCATTGCATAAGTTTAAGGCATATAGCATCATAGTTTGACTTATACATATTTTGAAAGGATTGCCACAAAAAATTCAGCTAATATCCATCTTCTCATATAGATACAATAAAAAAGAAAAGAAAGACAAAAAAGGATAAAATATTTTTCTAGAGATGAGAGCTCTCAGGATTTACTCTCTAAATAGCTTTCCTGTACATCAAACAACAGCCATCATATTGTATATTGCATCTCTAATACTTACTTAGAAGTGGAAATTTGTGCCTTTTGACCATCTTCCTCCATTTCTCCTCCCCACGCCCTATGCTTCTGGTAAAAAACGTCTGATCTTCTTTTCCTATAAATTTGACCTTTTTTCTTTTAGATTTCACATGCAAGTGAGATCATATATTATTTGTCTTTCTGTCTTAGCACAAAATCTTCACGGTCCATTCATGTTGCAACACATGGTAAGATTTCCTCCTTTTTATAGCTGAATAATATTCCATTTGTTACTTCTTTATCCATTCATCCATTTGATGTACACTTTGTTTCCATCCTTGGCTATTGTAAATAATGTTGCTATGAACATGGGGGGTGAAGATATCTTTTTAGGTTAGTGTTTTCATTTCCTTGGGTATATTCCCAGGAGAGAAATTGCTGGTCATATGGTAGTTCTATTTTTAATATTTTAAGGATCCTCCAAGGGAAAATTTTTTATAGTTGCTCTGCAAGAAACAGTCTCAGATGGCTGTGCTAGCATCACATGGCTCTTGTCCCCAACTGTAGTTCATTATTCCAGAAATAGGTACTTGTCCCAAAGGCAGCTGATTCCCAACCTGGCCAGAGCCCTATACCATCAACTGGCCTCAAAAGATGAGCTGTGCTAACTCAGTTCTCTCTATCAGGAATGTGATATGTGAATTGTAATTACAGGGAAGAAGTCAGCCCTGGAGCTGAAACTGAAAGACTACTTAGAGAAAAGCCACAGAATAGCATTGGCGCCTTGAGGATTGCAACAAACCGAAGTCATGAGGAAGCAGAAATAATGAGGAAGATAAAGCGTCAGAAACTAATGAGTAAGCAGAAGATACAAGACAGGGAATAGATAAACAGACTAGCATATGGAGAGTCAATCTCTAGCTACTGGAGAATGACGGAGACATGAAGGAATAGCAGAGCTACATCGGTGGCAAAGCTTTAGAACAAGAAGTACAAGTCCTGCTGCTCAGACCCTTGCTTGGTAACTGGTCCTGGTCCCAGGAGCCTGATTCTATCTTCTCTTTTTTTGTGTAAGACAGGGCTATTGGCCTCTCTTGGGTTTTCTGGTATAGACCTATATTAGGTACGGTTTTCCAGAAAAACAAAACACACACACACACATATAAATTATGTATTTATATATTGTTATATTAGATGTGATTCTATATCATATAATCTGTGTTGTATATATAATATATTAAAAAATAGAGACAGAAAGAGAGGCAGAGAGAGAGACAAAGAGGGAGGGGTGGGAAGGAGGAAGAGAGATAGAAATAAAGTTATTTTTAGGAATTGACTCACGTGATTGTGGGGACTGGAAAGTCTGAAATTTGAAATTCAGGTAAGAGTTGACACTGCAGTCTTGAGTCTGAATGCCTCAAGGCAGCAGGTTGGAAACTCAGGCAGTGTTTCTGTGTTGCAATTTTGGGAATTTCTTCCTCTTTGAGGTTCTTTCCCCTTAAGGTCTTTGAGTGATTGAATGAGTTCCACCCACCTTATGGAAGGTGATCTGCTTTACTCACAGGTTACTGATTTAAATGTTAATTGCATGTAAAAAACACCTTTGATGCAACATGCAGACTGGTGTTTGACCAAACAGTTGGGTACCGTAGACTAGCCAAGCTGACACGTAAAATTAACCCTCACTAGTTCCTTACTAACAATCTCCTATTGATTGAGTGACTTTAATCTCTGTACTGTTCTCAAGTTTTTTTCAGCTAGTAGGTGTTGAGGAAGAATGTGAACCCAGAAATCTGACTCAAAACTTGCATTTTTAAACATTAAGAGTTTATATCATTTTGTCTTGATTGATATGTCTATCATTTACTTACCCATTTCTTTATTTAGGAATATTTATTGGGGACCTCTTAAATGGTTGGTATGGTGTTAGCTTCTGGGGAAACAGAGTAAATAATTAAAACATATAATGACATTTATAAAGTATGATAATTAAATAAGATTAAATACAATGTCTTAGTTAATGCCTATATCAAATATCTTTTAAATATAATTAAAACATAAAGTATTTAAAATGTAAAATTATATCTACTGTGATAATAGATGGGGAAAGGCACAATGGGGAGGGGCAACTGCTGCTGCTGGGAGGTGAGTTTAGGGAAAGTTTCCACTGGGCAGCACTGGGTGTCAGATGTGAAGAATGAATCTGCATTAACTAGTCAGTAGAGCCTGGAGAAGCACAGGGCCTGAGAAAAAAAAATCACATAATTGAAATGTTAGCTGGATTTAAGTGTTTGAAATAATGATTTGTGTGACTTCCTTCTCTTTTCTTTTCTTTTCTTCCTTCCTTTTCGTCCCTCTCCCTTAATTTCATCCAGCCCCCAGACACTTTATTGAGATCTTATATATCCTACACTCTTTACAAAAATTATTGAATGAATGAATGACTAATGAAAAATATACATTTTATCTTGATAACCAAAGTCTTCCATAAGTCTAGTTGCTGCCTTCAGAGGCTGAAAAAAAACAAAACAAAACCTGAGATCACAGGTCTCAGCTGGTATAATAATTATTATTTTTTCAAATAATTTTCCTTCGATGATTATATTTTAAATTATTGTTGCCCCTTCCCCTGCTTTCTTCTGGATGATCAAAGACTGGTTATGGCTGTGAACTAGGTAGGCAGAGAAAGAGCCTGAAGACTATATTGAAACTTAGGCTTAAGCCATGGAATGTTGCAGTTGACTGGGGGGGAACAGCTGCCACAAACACCTCCTTCTGGCAGCCAGTAATTATGAAAGAGGAATTTTGAAGTTCAGTTTGGACATAACCAACAGGCCATCTGGAAGGCCAAGAGGCAAGGCGGTGAATCATGATGAATATTGCATGAAACAGTGTGTGTGAACCATATGTGTGTGAACACACATGTAGTGTGTTAGGAATGTTTCGGGTCATCAATTCTTTTTGTCTAAAGGGGTGTTGATAATAGAACAGTGACATGAGGAATTATTATCCTGGCTTAAATAGTTGTAAAATGTTTCGATATTTTCATTATATATTCTAAAATTTAGAAAGAACTGAGTGTACAGCTTAGAGGCAATCAGCTAGTATGTATATGTAAGTTTGTTTCCCTGTCCCAACAGCCCAGCACACGTGACATATTCAGATATGTACATACCATTAAGTCTGTGCAGAATGATGAAAATAACTAGCCATAACTCCTAACGGTAACCTTATAGTAAAGAATAGTCCACAGTTTCATATGGGATTGAAAACTCTCTAAGCTCGGCACTACTATTGGCTACTTATGAATAAGTTCTTTAGCTTTTCTGAGCCCCAGTATATTCATCAGCAAATCAGTTGATCAAAGGAGTTGATTTTTCTAATTCATAAAATGTCATATTCATCAGAAGAGTTCATATTTTAAAAAGCATTTCAAAAAATGTAAGACTTCATACAAATATAAGAAGTAGAGCTATCTTTAATTCTTTAGTTAACATATGGAGCCTATTACACTGTTGATATTTGTATAGTTATATTTTATATACATATAACTATATTATATTATATGCTGGGTACTATGCTAATTGTTGAGGCCACATTGGTAACAAGGACAAATTTCTTTTTCTGTGTGGTCTGTATGGTCTCTTCGAAGTGGGCAAAGATAATTGGAAGAATCTTGTGAGTTTCTGTGTTATCCTTAATAGGTCTGTAATTTCAGTATAAAATGGAAGATTGTAATATCTTTCAGGACTGTGTCATAGGATGGCTATGAGAATCAAATGTGGTAATTGCTATAAAATGTATAAAGTACTATACAAATGTGACCCAACTATGAAATATCAAGAGGAGATAGAAGAGAAATTGGAAGAAGGTTGAACCATGGAAACTTCCCCAACCTAAGGGTAGGGATAAAAGAAAGCACAATGAGAGGAAAATAGAATATTGACAAAGAGGGAGATAGAAAAATGAGAGGAGGTTGTACATGGGAAATATAAGCTAATCGTACCAAAAGGGTTTTTCATATTTTACCTAGTTTAGTATATTAAATTCATAGGTCTTATTCCAGCAATATCTCCTTCAAAATTTGGGTGAAAAATACATTTTTACTTTTTAAAAAAAGTAAAAAAAAAAAAAACTCTCTGATTCTTGTATACAAATTCTAAATTAGTTTCTTTCTAGCTTAAAGAAAGGTCAATACTACAAAATCAGTCTGCATTTGCCCTTTATCCTGAGCCTGTCTTTTCAGCTACTTTGCTTAAAAATATCTTTGCTCTGGACTTGGAGAAAGGGCAAATGGTGTTTTCAAAGAAAGAGTCTATCCAGTTGACCATAGACTTCTAGTTGTGTGTGGGAGCATGCATTCTGGCTAAGATCTGACACCAAAGAACAATTCTTGCTGGAATGGGTATTTCACTGGCTTTGTTGAAGAAGGCAGGCAAGATTAAATGCTTCACTGATGTAAGAATAAAGGAGCCAGGAGATCTGGCAAAGGTTGAGCAGTATATTTTTATTTATTTATTTATTTATTTTTATTTTAATTAAAAAAATTTTTTTTATTTTCCCACTGTACAGCAAGGGGGTCAGGTTATCCTTACATGTATACATTACAATTACATTTTTTTCCCCCACCCTTTGTTCTGTTGCAACATGAGTATCTAGACAAAGTTCTCAATGCCATTCAGCAGGATCTCCTTGTATATCTATTCTAAGTTGTATCTGATAAGCCCAAGCTCCCGATCCCTCCCACTCCCTCCCCCTCCCATCAGGCAGCCACAAGTCTTTTCTCTAAGTCCATGATTTTCTTTTCTGAGGAGATGTTCATTTGTGCTGGATATTAGATTCCAGTTATAAGTGATATCATATGGTATTTGTCTTTGTCTTTCTGGCTCATTTCACTCAGTATGAGAGTCTCTAGTTCCATCCATGTTGCTGCAAATGGCATTATGTCATTCTTTTTTATGGCTGAGTAGTATTCCATTGTGTATATATACCACCTCTTCTGAATCCAATCCTCTGTCGATGGACATTTGGGTTGTTTCCATGTCCTGGCTATTGTGAATAGTGCTGCAATGAACATGCGGGTGCACGTGTCTCTTTTAAGTAGAGTTTTGTCCGGATAGATGCCCAAGAGTGGGATTGCGGGGTCATATGGAAGTTCTATGGATAGATTTCTAAGGTATCTCCAAACTGTTCTCCATAGTGGCTGTACCAGTTGACATTCCCACCAACAGTGCAGGAGGGTTCCCTTTTCTCCACAGCCCCTCCAGCACTTGTTATTTGTGGATTTATTAATGATGGCCATTCTGACTGGTGTGAGGTGGTATCTCATGGTAGTTTTGATTTGCATTTCTCTTATAATCAGCGATGTTGAGCATTTTTTCATGTGTTTGCTGGCCATCTGTATATCTTCTTTGGAGAAATGTCTATTCAGGTCTTTTGCCCATTTTTCCATTGATTGATTGGCTTTTTTGCTGTTGGGTTGTATAAGTTGTTTATATATTCTAGAGATTAAGCCCTTGTTGGTTGCATCACTTGAAACTATTTTCTCCCATTCTGTAAGTTGTCTTTTTGTTTTCTTTTTGGTTTCCTTTGCTGTGCAAAAGCTTTTCAGTTTGATGAGGTCCCATGGGTTTATTTTTGCTCTAATTTCTATTGCTTTGGGAGACTGACCTGAGAAAATATTCCTGATGTTGATGTCAGAGAGTGTTTTGCCTATGTTTTCTTCTAGGAGTTTGATGGTGTCCTGTCGTATATTTAAGTCTTTCAGCCATTTGGAGTTTATATTTGTGCATGGTGTGAGGGTGTGTTCTAGTTTCATTGCTTTGCATGCAGCTGTCCAGGTTTCCCAGCAATGCTTGCTGAATAGACTTTCTTTTTCCCATTTTATGTTCTTGCCTCCCTTGTCAAAGATTCATTGACCATAGGTGTCAGGGTTTATTTCCGGATTCTCTATTCTGTTCCATTGGTCTGTCTGTCTGTTTTGATACCAGTACCACACTGTCTTGATGACTGTGGCTTTGTAGTATTTCTTGAAGTCTGGGAGAGTTATGCCTCCTGCTTGGTTTTTGTTTCTCAGGATTGCTTTGGCGATTCTGGGTCTTTTGTGGTTCCATATAAATGTTTGGATTGTTTGTTCTAGTTCTGTGAAAAATGTCATGGGTAATTTGATAGGGATTGCATTGAATCTGTAGATTGCTTTGGGTAGTATGGCCATTTTTACAATATTTGATTTTCCTAATCCAGGAACATGGAATATCTTTCCATTTCTTTACATCTTCTTTGATTTCTTTGATTAAAGTTTTATATTTCTCGGCATATAGGTCCTTTACCTCCTTGGTCAGGTGTATTCCGAGGTATTGGATTTTGTGAGGTGCAATTTTAAAAGGTATTGTATTTTTGTATTCCTTTTCTAATATTTCATTGCTGGTATACAGAAATGCAACTGACTTCTGAATGTTAATCTTATATCCTGCTACTTTGCTGAATTTATGAATCAGTTCAAGTAGTTTTGGGGTTGAGTCCTTCGGGTTTTCTATGTATAGTATCATGTCATCTGCACACAGTGACAGTTTGATCTCTTCTCTTCCTATATGGATGCCTTTTATTTCTTTTGTTTGTCTAATTGCTGTGGCTAGGACTTCCAAAACTATGTTGAAGAGCAGTGGTGATAGTGGGCATCCCTGTCTTGTTCCAGATTGGAGTGAGAAGGCTTTCAGTTTTTCCCCATTGAGGATTATATTTGCTGTGGGTTTATCATAAATGGCTTTGATTATATTCAGGAATGTTCCCTCTATACCCAGTTTGGCGAGGGTCTTGATCATGAATGGATGTTGGACTTTGTCAAATGCTTTTTCTGCGTCTATTGAGATGATCATCTGATTTTTGACTTTTTTTTTGTTAATGTGGTGTATGATGCTGATTGATTTGCGTTTGAGCAGTATATTTTTAAAGTAATACAATACCAATTTTTATGAGTCTGTTGGTCACATTTTGGTTGCAAATCTAATCTTGTTCCAAGACTAAAAAGATAATACCCTCTCAATAATATATAAGGTTTTAAAGGCAAAACGATTTGATTATTTTCTCTCTGACATGTTGAGACACTGTCATTTTAATCAACACCATGAATTAGTATGACCCTGCATTTGAAGCTTTTATAACGTAAAAAAAACTTGTTTGTGAGTGGTTTTGCTGATATTTAGCATCATCTCCTTGGGTATCCAGCATTTTGGCTAATGCTTTATTTAATTATTTGTTTGTTTGTCTTAAGGCTGCACCTGTGGCATGTGGAGGTTCCCAGGCTAGTGGGCGAGTTGGAGCTACAGCTGCCAACCTAGGCCACAGCCACAGCAACATGGGACCCAAACCACGTCTGCAACCTACACCACAGCTCACAGCAATGCTGGATCCTTAAGCCACTGAGCAAGGCCAGGGATCAATCCCACACCCTCATGGACACTAGTCAGTATCATTACCACTAAGCTATGACGGGAACTCCTGGTTAATGCTTCATGGTCCTTTCCTTGATGTAAACTCTAATCTTTATCTACTTTGTGTTGCTTATGAATCACAAAATATCTTGCTGAAATTAGAATCTTTGATATTTAGGGCAAATTTTAATGATCTGTCTTCTTCTGAAGTGACTTATTTTAAAGGAAAAAGGGCCAAGTCATATTTGCAATTTCCAGGCATGCATTATTTTGTTACAGGTTTTCTCTGAGCATAAAGAATTTCTTCATAGAGTAAGAATTTAGAAGAACACAGGCACCAAAGCCAAGGCATCTGCAAGTAGATTGTCTACAAGGGGAACAGCTTATCTTAAATTTATGCTGCAATCAAGAATAGGGATAGATAAAACCTTCTTACATTGTCACCGTAGGGAGGAAAAGCACAAATGAATACTTACTGCTTTGTATCTCTTCTTACATACCTTGCCAGAAAAAGATTTTCCTGGTCAAAGCTTCTTTGCTAAATTTATCTCCAGAGGGACACTGCTGTTCAATCAAATCTTTGCAAGATTTTTACCCTGGTGTTCCAAAAAGAAAAATTACTCAGTGTGATTTGTTTTATTATTTTCTTTTGAATAATTCCAGGAATAGGTCATAAAATATACCGGTCAGCAAGTGTTCCAAACTGAGGCTTGGAGATTAAGTTGTCAAATTAAAACAGAGAGGTTACAGAATCCTTGTCTGGGATGGTTTAACTGTTACTATGTCAAGTTGAAAAGTAGCTTTATGTTAATTTATTTATTTCAGAGAATGAAACATGAAATAAAAAACAGTTTTGCTTGTGCTCAGCGTTCTCATTTTAAAGTGAGAAGATAAGCTTTTATGGAAAAATCTGAAAACTTTGAATTAATTCCCAAGACATGAGGTAGAGAGGTATGATTTTTTTTTTCCTGTCACGTACACACATTAACTCTTTCTTTAGTCTATTTTGTCCTGCTAAAAATATATACACCCACATGGTTTGGGTTTTTTGGGCACAGGTTTTTCCTCAATTTGTGAAGCTAATAGGAAAAAAAAAAATACCCATTGTCCCTTCAAATTTTCAGTGTGAAAAAAAAACTAGCTTACTTATATGTTACCCAGAAACTGATAGATAGTATCTGTGTCTCTTTAAGTTTTAAAAGAATAAAACAGAAAGGTCTTTGTGTATGTGTTTTTTTTTTCCTCATTATTTTGCCTAATTTATTATTCATAATTTGAAAACCAAAACTTGTTTCAAATGTTAATATCAAAAGTTGACTTACCTATGAGACCCCAACAATGAAATTACTATTAATTTTTAAAGCTTTTGTGCTCTCAATTAAAGGTCTCACTCTCCACGTACAACATATGTGAGCAGGTTGAGTAAACATTGGTTCTCAAATGAAAAAGAATAATAAACCCAACCCAAGTTTAGCAGAGGGTGCTGCATAGAAAGACAAATGTTGATATATATATATATGTTTAGTTAAAAAATTTCCTGTCAAGAATCCTGGTTCTATCAGAACTATGGATGAAGATTCCCACTCTCCATGGTCCATTAGTCAGTATCTGTGATCTGTCCTCAGCAGAGGAAGTGGATAATGTCTGTTACTCTCCTCCCACATTCTCTGTTGGATGTTACATGAAGTATGGAACTCGAGGATGTCTGGTGGTCTGAGATATCAATGAGCAAGATGGGCAGAATTTCACTTGGTAGGAGAAATAAAAAGCCCATAGGTCAGTCATAGTTTGCTCAACCTATTTTTTTCCAACCTAATAGTTTATTTCTGAGCTTTTATAAACCTAGTGTATGAGTAATAATCAGAAAAAATACTTGGGGATTATTTGTTGTGAAGCTTCTACTTCAACCAAAACTGCAAAGGACTTTTTCCTCGGATCAAGCGCTGGGGCCTCAAAGCAATGTCATCTAATTTGCCATTTTTTTAGTAGGCTTTCGTCTGAACAAGTTGCAATTTTAAAAACAAAATTAGGCCTCTAATTTCATTATTATTTAATTATTTATCAAAGGAATCAGGACTGACAGAACACCTTTTGTGTTTCCATGCCTGAGTTTTTACTTTTGGTTTGATAATAGAACTTTGGTGCTTCAAGTCCATCTTCTTTGAATGGATATATTGAAACAGAATGCCATTCCAAGGAGAGTGATGGCTGGTACTAGGGAGGCTAGGTGATTAGAATTTTCCTATGACAGTCACTTTTATATAACAATTTGTTGTAGTTCCTATCCACTGCCCTAGCTGGAATCAATCTCATTTCCTTTCTTTTACCATTTTTCTTTTTGGTTATAGGTATCAAGAATTGTAATGATTTGTAAATAGCTTTCTAAACTAATGGAACAAATAGTGTCAAATTCATTTTTTTTTTGCACTTTATGTTTTAATAGTTATCCCCCAGCGTTCATTTTCTTGCCATGCTAAAGGCAATTCTAAGATGGGTTCTATTTTATTAGTGTTGAAATATAAGATCTCTGAAATCACATGCTGTGTGTGGTACCATGTCACTTGACTGGTACTGTTACTGCCAGGGAACACTTTTTCATAACTTTCTTGGTGAAGCTAAATTTGATTTGTGAAATTAAGCAGAAAATTTAAACAGAGAAATCTTCTCTCTCCTATCTCAATCCTAGAAATGGAAAAGTTAAAGACAGTCTGGGTTTCTTTTTATTTTTGTCCTGTGTCTAATTTACTGTCCTAAATGAGCCACCACCATTCTCCCACCATTCTCCCACCATTCTAAAAGAGGTTCCACCTTGGCACCTGGCTTCAGACCTGTGGGCCCTCAGCCTGCATCATATCCTAGATGATGTCAACACTTGTCCAAATGACACAGGCTCCCCAGGGCTTTGTGTTACTTACCCCAGCACCTTCACCATTGAGTCCTTCCTTTTCCATACTCTGGTCTTTTTCATCATTCATGTCTTCAGCACTGAAATTTTATATCCAGACTTTGCTCTCTTGACATAGCCTCTGACAAGCTTCATCCATCTCTTTGTCCCATTAGGCTCTCCAGACTCTAGATGCTTCTACAACTTTCTTTCTCTGTTACCCATTTTCTATATTCATTCCCCAGTCCATTTAGATTTTATATTCTATCACTTCGGTTCCTCTTGGACATTATCAACTCTTTTGTCCCTAACTTCTTCTTTCACATTGGCTTAACAAAATCACAAGCCTGGATGAATTCAGCCATCCGTCTTCCACACCTAAGCTTTGCTGATTAGAAAATCTTCTCTTGAGTAGATTGGTGCTGCCAAAGGTTTGATGGATTCATCTAGGATCTTGGTATATTTGGCCTTGACTCCTTGCCACTCCCAGGAACATGGTATATATCTTCATCTATTTGAGCCTCCTTTAATGCCTCAGAGAAAGAAGTTGGGGCTTTTTGATACATGTGTTTGCACAGTTCTTCAGGTTCCTCTTTAGTATCGGTAGTTCAAATTGTGATGTTGAAAGATCCATGAAAAATTTTGGCCCCATCTCCAATGTGGTGAGAGATCCATGGGCAGTAATGCTGATATGGAAAGTCTAAAGGGATGTAGTATGGTGGCGCTTGGCATTCTTTCCGGTTTATGGCAGGATCCTAGGTAATAACTGAATAATAGGGGGATCTAGAAATGGGCTGGGAAAGTTGTCAGGGCCTCAGTTACGTGTCTGGTCTTATGGAAGAGCTTCAACTCCAGTAAGACGACGGGAAGGCCCAGTCAAAATCTGAGAAGAAAGGCCATGCGCCAGTGTGCTCAGCAGTAGGGGAGGGTTAGCTCAGCTCTGGTTCCCTGGGCTCAGCCAGGCACACTAGATATTAGTGGTCTCACCCCAGGATTGGTTTAAGAATTTACCCACTACCTCCTTCTTGAGGACTAGTTTTGAGATATGGGTAGAACTGAGAGTCTAAGTAGGTAGGGCTGGTGAACCTCTAGGGGTAACAGTGGTGGAGTATCTTCAGAGACAAGAGAAGAGAAGTGAACTGGAGTCACCCTGTAGGAAGCTTTGTCTACCTGATAGAGAGCACTGGAGGAGAGTGACCCAATGGTAGAACCAAATTAAATGGAAATTGAATAAATAGGATAGTGTCAGTTATAATTTTTTTATAGTATTATTTCATTTATATAAAAATAGGAGGGAACTTTTAAACCAAGGATCAACTCTTGGTTTTCCACTTGAGGACTGTACACTTTAAGGAAATCTTAGACCTGAGCATAGTTTTTGGGTCTGTGGTCTCCTGGCTCTCCCCTCTGCATGTTAATCTTTTGGTTTCCGTACATTCAGGGAAAATAAACTAATTTTAGTATTAGCCTAATCAAAGTACAGGAAGGCAGATCTGCTTTAATAACATAATAGAGTTTAATCCAAAGCTTAATATATTAGTTTCCTGCTGCAGGCAACTCTAATATGTTAATAGGTAGTTATAAAAATCAATTGAAGGATAGTTATTGGCTTTAAAAAATTTGATCATAAGGTTTCTGTAAAAAAACTCAATTTCCTTTGGGGAATTCAAAATCTGATTTGGCATACTACAATTCTATTTGCACTCACATTTATCCTGATTAATAATCAAGTGAAACTTATTAATAGGGATAAATATACACTTTTGTGTTTAAACTTAATAATGATGTCAGTGCTAAGGATGGAGCTGAATGCGCTGGCTTTGCAGCAGCTCACAAAGCTAGTTTTATTACCTGAAAGCTAAGTATAAGGCAGTAGGGTGACACTGATGCCAAAAAATGCGCGGGCCATCTAGCCTCAGTTAATAGAAATCAAGATCTGGAATGAGAGTGGCAGGTCCACTGCCATGTGGACCACATCTGAGTACTTCCCACCCCATTTTCTGGGGGAACCCAACAAACTCAGTGTCTGTAGAGGCAAGAGGGTGGGACAGTGAAGGATCTGGGGCCCTGTCAAAATCTCCAAGGATGAAGGCATAGAGGAAGCTTGGCTTGAAGAAGAGAAGGCAATAATGGTTCCCAATTGTGGTGGTTTGCCCTGTGGAAGGCGATTTGGATTTATTTGTTATAGTTTCAGATTTAGAATTCAAGGTGGGAATTACAGGGAAGTTGTTTCCAGATTCCCCTTCTTCAGGTCAGAGTGTAGTGAGGTTTATTTGTTTTTTTTTTTTTTTTTTTTTAATAATTTTAAAAGGTTACACTGCATTTATTTTTTCTTAATGATTTTAATTTTTTTTCCATTATAGCTGGCTTAGAGTGTTCTGTCAATTTTCTACTGTACAGCAAGGTGACCCAGTCACACATACATACGTACATTCTTTTTTCTCACATTATCATGCTCCATCATAAGTGACTAGATATAGTTCCCACTGCTATACAGCAGGATCTCATTGCTTATCCATTCCAAAGGCAGTAGTTTGCATCTATGAACCCCAAATTCCCAGTCCATCTCACTCCCTCCCCCTCCCCCTTGGCAACCACAACTCTGTTCTCCATGTCTGTGAGCCTGTTCCTGTTCTGAAGATAGGTTCATTTGTGCCATATTTTAGATTCCACATGTAAGCAATGTCATAGGGTATCTGTCTTTCTCTTTCTAACTTACTTCACTTGGTATGAGAATCTCTAGTTGAATCCATGTTGCTGCAAATGACATTTATTATTTTGTTCTTTTATATGGCTGTGTAGTATTGCATTGTGTATATGTACCACATCTTCTTAATCCATTCATTCTTTTTTTATGGCTGAATAGTATTCCATGGTATGTGTGTGTGTATGTATGCTCTGGCTTTTCAGAGCATATACATATCACATCTTCTTTGTCCATTTATATATTATTGGACACTTGGGTGGTTTCTATGTCTTGGCAATTGTAAATAATGCTGCTATGAACACTGGGGTACATATGATTTTTCAAATTAGTGTTTTGGGGATTTTTTTAAGATATATACCCAGGAGTGGAATTGCTGGGTTATGTTTTTGGTTTTGTTTTTTTATTTGTGTTTTTAGAGGATTCTTATATGAGCTAAGAGTTTAAACTGGCAGCTTCCATAGCTTCTTCCACAGACTGCTTAGTTAAAATTTATCCCATCAGGAATTGGATAAGCTCTTCAGCTGTCATTTTTTTTTTTGTTTGTTTATACTTATGTATCACTTATTACATGTTTGGGACTTTTCTAAACACTTAAAATATCAATTCACTTCACTTACTTTAACAACCATGCAATCTAGCTATTCCCTGAATTTTATAGATGTGGATACTGAGGCTCAGAGATGTTAAGTTAATTGCACAGAGTAACACAAGAGCCAGATCCATACCCAGGTTATCTGCCTCTTTATTTTAGGAAGAGGTGCCTTGAGGATCACATTATGCCTGAATTATGTATGTGGTGACTCCATTCTTGCTGTATTATTGAGCTACTGCCTGAAAATGACTTTTATCTTCATCATTATTAGTATGATTTAAAAATTTTTCTCATCTGGGAAGAGTTTCTGATTCACCTTGATACGCATATATGTATGTTTTGCTAGAAAACAAATAGAAATACTCTTTTGGGTTCCCTCTAGTCTGGATCCTTTTCAAATAGTAATTTGGATGATACTTTATCACCTCAGGCCTCTCTTATTTGTAAATTAGTGACGTTTAAAAAATGATATTTCTCACAATTGGTGCTCTTCACAGCCCATGTAATTTCTTTACAATCACAAGATCTTAGGTTCTATATCTGTGACTTGGAAGAATTTTTTTTTTTTCCCGAAATTTTAGCTCCCTATCAGGGGTAATCTCAGTACTGGAGGGTATATGGTTTATTAAACATAGAATGGTGTTTGCTGTTCCTTCGGCTCACAACCTCCAAAGCCTCATCTGTTAGCAGACAGCTGTAACACACCCATAACAGCCTTCCCAGTGTTTATGTTTAGTTCATGAAGCAGAAAATATGACAGGTTCTGTATCTTTCAAAACATCTTCTCCAAATGCTAGTTAATCCCCTGGCTTTCAAAGGCCCCCAAAAATTTATCTTTCTGCTGGCGGCAAGAATATAAGTTTTTTCCTCAGTCTTTTGTAGATGCTATTTATTGACACTATTGTTTATCCAAGATGACTATCATTTTCATATGATATTAAACAGAGAATCTTTTGTCTCCAAAATATAAACTAAATTGTTGAAGAAGAAAATATCACGGAGTCCATGTTCTAGTTTTTTCTTTGTTATTGAAATGGTTGAATGATTTTAGATCTGAAGAAGTACTATCTTAAATACATCCATAGACACTTTAAAAATATTTTAATAATGTAATTATTTCAGTGAACAGGTTGATTGTCTAAACAACACTAATACAATATGACAATTGAAAACGCTATTACAAAGTGTATTGCTTTTACCAATTTTATTGTTTTTTTTTGTTTGTTTTTTGTTTTTTTGTCTTTTTTGTTGTTGTTGTTGTTGTTGTTGCTATTTCTTGGGCCGCTCCCGCGGCATATGGAGGTTCCCAGGATAGGGGTCGAATTGGAGCTGCAGCCACCGGCCTACGCCAGAGCCACAGCAACGCGGGATCTGAGCCGCGTCTGCAACCTACACCACAGCTCACGGCAACGCCGGATCGTTAACCCACTGAGCAAGGGCAGGGACCGAACCCGCAACCTCATGGTTCCTAGTCGGATTCGTTAATCACTGCGCCACGACGGGAACTCCCAATTTTATTGTTTATACAGCCAAAGCTACACATTGTTAGAGAGCAGGGAGAAGCTGAGCTGTGTTTGGGCAGGAGGGCTTTTTGAGAACCACAGGGGAGTAGAAAAATTGGCCACAAAAATAAAACTGATACAGTAGAGAGAGGCAAGTGATGGGAAGGTGTCTGCCCCCATTACCAGGTGATACTAAGGAGAAAACTTATGAAGCCGATATCTGGGGGAATGAGTAGCACCAGTATAAGCACACTGGTCATCCAGAATGTGGCTTCCTGGAAGCCTACAGCATGAGCAGCTGGAAGTGGGACCAACACCTGGAAGCAGGAAGACGATATGGGGACGACCTAGCAGAAGGGCTGGATGTATGCACCTGATGTGGGGAAAGGTGAAATGCTGAACACAGGAGGACAAGGACCTAGGACCTAGTTTTAGCCTAGGAAAAGAAATCAGGTGTCAGGGGTGATGGCTGAGAATGACTTCTGCAGACTGAAATCTCTTGGATGATCTCGAGAGCAATGTGGGGTCTATAAATATATTGGTCAGGAATGCATGCATTAGAAAAGCCTACTATAATGTCTTAATCGAACAGGATTTTATTTTTTATACATGATGAAAAATCTGAGGGTGGGTTGTTGGCTCTGTTGAGGGGCACAGCAAGATTAGCACTGAAGGCTCTGATTTTGTTTGTTTGTTTGTTTGTTTGTTTGTTTTCCTCATTGGCCATTGATCATTACAGTAGGGAGAAGGGAGAAGCCTTTTCCTGTTGCACTGTGTCATGTGGACATTGCAAGCTGGAAGAGAAGCTAGGGGAGAGACTGGAAGAGAGGTTGCGTCATTCAATCAACAGTGTCTGCCATAGCATACTTTTCTGCTAAGTAATGTTTGAAATAGAATCTCTTGAGAAGAGTCTTTTTGTTTGTTTGTTTTTTCTGTCTTGTATTTCAAACTTCCCAAGATGTGCTGGAAAAGAAGAGGATGTGTGAATATGAAATCCCTGTGACATTCAATGAAAATATTTTCTGAAAATTGTGATGAATGGATATGGTACCTTATAATAATGATGAAGATGATGGTGATATTAATAACAGCCAGCACATATAGCTTCTTATGTGCGAAACTCTGATTTAAATGCTGTATATAAATTGCTGTTAAAAATCTTACTAACAGAGATTTCCTGTCATGGCTCGGTGGATAACGAATCCGACTAGGAACCATGAGGTTGCGGGTTTGATCCCTGGCCTCGCTCAGTGGGTTAAGGATCCGGTGTTGCTGTGAAATGTGGTGTAGGTTGCAGACACGGCTCGATCCCCAGTTGCAGTGGCTCTGGCGTAGGCCGGTGGCTACAGCTCCGATTGGACCCCTAGCCTGGGAACCTCCATATGCCGCAGGTGCGGCCCTAGAAAAGGACAAAAAAAAAAAAAATCTTATTAACAACATTATGAGGTAGGAGCTAGCATTCGTATAACCATTTCACACACTGGATAACTGAGGCCTTTGAATGATTAAATGACCTATCCAAAGTCATCTAGCTAGTATAAGTGGGGAAACCAAGAGTCACATCCTGCACTCTTGCTCCAGGGCCCATGTTCTTCACCACTGGTCTGCTTGCTGTTTAAATTTTAATTTTTTTTTAACTGTCACACTTACCTCTTTAATATTATTCTAAATGCATTATTTTTTTAATGATTGATTAATTCTATGGTCCTGAAAAGGCTAAAAATGTAGATATGGACATTTGCCCCATTTCCAAAAAATAGAATCACTGCTAGGAAAACAGTGCCTACACAGGTGAAGTGGAGAGATGAGATGTTGCATGCATGTATCATGAAATTGGCAAAAGATGGCTGAGTTAATCCTGTTTTATCCATTTTGAGAAGTCTGGCCCGGATTAGGAGCCACTGGAGGAAGCGGAGTGCAAGGTTCTGGTTGGCGACATGACGTATTTAAAAGGCAGGCAGTTAAATGATTCCAGCTTATATATAACTTTGGGTATAATGTATTTTGTCACCTAGCTGAGCCAAACAGAATATTTCCTGCTGGCATTTTTCTTCTGTGTTAATGCTTTTGAACACCCAGACTAAACAATTTATTTTTCATACTGAGGCAAAATTTCACAAAATGCCAACATTCAAATCAACCAGCTTCTCACCTATCAAAATTGAGTGAAAATCTGTGTGTGTGTGCATATCTAAGTATAAAGCAAATAATTTGAACTGGTTTGTTGCAAATGAAAAAATTATTAAATAATTTACATTAAAATGCTAAGAATAAAGAAATAATAATTTCTGTAATAATTTCATTTGTCTGACATAAGTGGAAAAAAATATGGTTTGCTGAAAAGAGAAGTTAGCTAGGAGTGAGAAGAAGCAGGTCCTATTCTATGGCACTTTTAATGCCCTTTGCATTTTGATATCTTAATAACACTGAGGTATTTGTCCTGTGGTTTGGTTTAGTGCCTTCAGATCTATGTTATAGGTCCCTAGTTTTCTTGGCCATTTAAAATCAGAAAATAGAATCTTGACTGGAAGGGATTTATCTCAGAAGTCATTTCCTCCCATACCCATCTGTAGAGATGATCCATGAAATGTTTGAATCAGTATCTAAGTTGACATGTTGATGAGAATTCTATGGCATTTAGTGTAGTTGTGGTTCATCTAGAAATTGAAGTCATTTTTATTTGTTTGGATCTTGGAAGCTACACAAAGTCTTTCAAGCCTAGACATTCTCCATTTTTGCCTTTAGGGTAGAGTCCAAGGTCTTTTGCCTCAAGCTGTCAACTAGCAAGTGGTCACTGCCTCTGAAGAGAAATACCTCATCACGTCTGGCCTCTTACAATGCGGAACTATCTAGGCTCCTTCCACATGCCATGTCATCAGTCACCTCTTCTCTGTCCTTACATGCTTTTCCCTAACTGAAATGTCAGTTTTCATCTTTCACTTGTTTAATTTCTTTGACAACTCTTAAGTCTCAACTCCAGCATCACCACCTTCAAGAAGCCCACCTTGATTACTTCACGTTGAGTTAGGCCGCCCTTCTTTGTGTTCCCATAATGGCCTGTGGAAGTTTACTCTAATACTGCATGTTCTACATTAGGTTTAAATTATCTATTTATGCCTCTTCCCATTAAGACTGTCAGCAACTTGACACTAAGGACATGTCTTAGCCATCTCGTATTTCTGGTATCTGCTACAGGACATGTTGTTAAATTTCAATAATTCTTATGGACTTTATGAAAGGATAAAAAGAAAACACCCCTGAATATTCCTGCCACAGTGTATGAGGTGATTCTCTTCAGGAATGGAATAGAACGAGTTTGGAGACTGCCTGTATCCAGGTAGACATAACTCCTGTAAGAAGCCGTGCATGCTTTTCTTTGCATATCGTAGGCTGGAGTTGGCTGTCAATGCATTTTGGTCACTGGCAGCTGTTGGTAGCTAAGGGATTTTATTTGTTTAGTTGCCCTTAGTAACAATAATATGAAATGTTTCAACTTACATTGTTAGTTGATACCTGATATTATGTTGTCTTATTTTTGATATTTATTTTCTCCAATTATTTAAAATAGTCTAGTATCTGTACAATATGCTATTTTGCAAACCTTGTGTTCGGCATACTGGAAGGCTTAATACCAGCAAAGCTTAGATGTTGTAAAGTCTTTTCCTAGTTTCTAGACTCAGATTTATAGGTTTTTCTGTATTACAGAGTTTGCCGTCAGAGATACAGGTTGAGGCCAAACACCAAATATTGTGTTATTATGTGCAAAGACCCACGACAGGTGCAAAAACATGTGAGTGATGGACGAGCAGGAGACACTAAGCAGAAGTACTTGGAAAATTAAGGGCAAAATAAGGGTTAAATAATAAAACAAGAACAGCTACGATGCTGGATGAGTGTATAGCTAGACAGGTGCTGTAAAATTAGAGGAGGGAAAAAACCCTCAGGCTGTGGAGATCTGCGAAGGTTTTGGAGTTGAGAGGCTCAACTGGGATTTTGAGAAATGAGAACGCTGCCTTTAGGCAAAAAGAAGGTGAGAGGGCTTCGCAGATGGCAGAGAAGAGGGTTGAGAGAGCAAGGGCCTGGGAGCTGGGGAAGTTTAATTTGGTGGGTGCATTTCATGGGGGGCGAAGACCTCAAGCAGAGAGCCTTGAAAGAAGTTATTCTAACACCAAGGCTAAAAGTAGTTTCCTGGGGTGTGCTTCTCAAACTGGAATGCAGCTGTGGGTTCTCCTGAGGATCTAGTTAAAACGTAGGGTCTGATCCAGTTGGTCTGGGGTGGGATCTAAATTCTGCATTTCTACTATGATGCTACTCTATCTCACCTGAATAGCAGTGGATTGGAGGACCAAGTGAAAAGTTGTGAAGATTTAACTGGAAAAGTGGTTAACGACACTCTTATTATATATTATATAACCTGACTATTTCAGGGTTTCACAAAGCACTTTGGAGGCGTGAAAGAGTTACAGCTTCCAAAGGTACATACTACTCAAAGAGGGAGTCACATAGACAAAGTTTACATTCAGCACAGAATGCAGTTTTATGGAGGGGTCCTGAAAGAGAAGAAATTGGGTTGGTTTTTATAAAATACCTCTGCAAAATATGTACCTTACTGAATATTAGACAAATTTAAAAATCTGGAGGAATTACTTTTTTAAATTGGGATAACTTCTTCAGTATTTGTCCAAATTCGTCATTGAGCAAGAAATAATTTTCTGCATTTGCGAATGGGCTCAGTACTCTGAATTTCTTGGGTTAGATCCTTGATTCATAACCCTGACTCACATGAACCACCTGCAGAGCTTAAAAAAAAAAATACTGCTATACCCTTGGCCAATGAAATCGGAATCTCTAGGGCTGGTGCCTGGAGGGTTAGTCATTTTTAAAGGCTCCTAGGAGATTCAAACGTGCATTTAGGACTGAGATCCACTGAGTTATAACAGATCAGATTGTCTAACATTGAATTAAAATGCTGAAACTAAGGATTTTGACTAATATACTATGGGCTTGGCAGGATTGAAACCAGAGCTGTGAGTCAGGCTGTGATCCAAGCGGCAGAATCCAGGGATCCACCTCCGTAGGGTTCTAGGAGTTCAGGGGGAAGCTGCCAACAGACGGGTGGTGTCAAAGGTGTGTTTGGGGTTGGGAGCCCTGGTAGCTAGGGAAGCAGCAAGGTAACCAGAGGCCTGGGTGTGGGGCCAGTTGTTAGGGAGAGAGAGGCAAATGCATCCTGCCAGATGGTGCCTGCCATCTCCACAGCACCAAGCAGTTTTAATCAGGCAAGCTTGTTCTTGCAACTGCCATCCTAGGTCTGTGGTTCAGGGCACAGAGCCCTTCAGTGCAGACAGGCAAACATGAAGATGGGGTCAGTGGACAGAGAACCAAGAGAAACTTGCAAGGGATTCTACAAAATGTAGGAGGGCGTAAAATAGAAGGGGGCATCCAGGACACACTTTGCATGTCTTCTAACCCTCCTTAGTTAGTGCTGTGATGAGGTCCCACAGTCAGTGTCCGCGGCTGTGCAGGTACATGGTCATTCCTAAGACTCGGATCCTGGTGACCAGATTCTTGCCATGTGTTTATATCAAACATGAACTGATGCTGCAAGGCCTTTGCCCAAGCTGTTGCTTAGGTTTTAATGAGCTTCCTATGAGAATATGCCAAGCTGAGTGATTTGGGGGCAGAAACACGTGCTTTCAAAACAAGCTGAAACTAGATGGCTTAGTTTAATTCTTTAATAAGATTTTTTTAGATGTAAAAAATCTTATTTCATATAGGAAGTAAGTCGTTTTTATTTTCCAAGAATTTATGGTGGCAAACATTTAACCATATTCACATCCACTGGCCCCCACGCCAGTGGCGTGAACACGAGGACCCAGCCCTGCTTCAGGCTGCACTGCACGTAGCAGTGATGATGACTCTGGCCCTATCGAAGTAGAGGGAGACAGGTGCTCGGAGCAGATTTGACATCTTGGCTCCGTCCTGAGTATAACAAACAAACTGGCTGAAAGATAAAGAAAAGCACTTTCAGGCCGTGAAGGAATTAGGCGAACACAAATAATTATCTGCTCTCAGTTGAAGACTGAAATAGGCACAAGGGAGACCATTCTTATTCTTGGCAAAATGTTCTGGATTGTAAAATGTGTTTTTCGCAGAGATTCATCTGAGCCCTCCTAGTATGAGACCCAAGCTCTGACATCTTTTAGGGCAGGAGAAAAAGATCAGCGATGACGGCTTGGGGGAAGATCTGTGGCCAGGAGCTGAGCTGCAGTGTCCCCTCCTTTCCTTGCCTTGGAATTTGGATGTGTAGGAGGGCTCGCAAGGGCTGGGTGGGATCTCAAGCCCCAAGCCCAGGCCTGCTGGGAGTGGGGTGTGAGTATGCAGGCAGAGGTGGGCTGGGAACAGAACAGTTAGCCTTCAGTGGGGAGGCCAGTTCTGATGAAAAAATTTTGAGGATGGGAAAAAAAATGGGCCAGGCTTTGTCAAACCATCAGCCTCTAAGATTTTTTTTTTTTTTGGCTTTTCTAGGTCTGCTCCCACAGCATATGGAAGTTCCCAGGCTAGGGGTCCAATTGGAGCTGTAGCCACCAGCCTACGCCAGAGCCACAGCAACACCGGATCTGAGCTGTGTCTGCTACCTACACCACAGGTCACAGCAACGCCAGATCCTTAACCCAATGAGCAAGGCCAGGGATTGAACCCGAAACCTCATGGTTCCTAGTCGGATTCATTAACCACTGAGCCATGATGGGAACTTCAGCCTCTAAGTTTGCAATTAAATTTAAGGCCAACTATAAACTCAATAGTTTCTTGGTTATGAGATCTTGGCTAATTTTTTTTTTTTTTAGTAAAATCTCCCACAATTGCAAAGAACATAGCCATTTACAACAGTTATTCAGCAGAATGTCTCAAAGTTAAAATTGATTGCTTTTTTGGGGGGCTAGTGTTTCCACCATGCAGGCCCAGACAAAGCTGCCCGCAGAGGACATCTGCTGTCTCTCCCTCCCACTTTTATTCAGGTACCCTGGTTCTTCTTATTAAAATATGTTACCTGAGGGAGTTCCCATCATGGCTCAGCGGCAACAACCCAGCTAGTATCCATGAGGATGCAGCTTCCATCACTGGCCTCGCTCAGTGGATCAGGGATCCGGCATTGCCATGAGCTATGGTGTAGTTTGCAGATGCGGCTTGGATTCTGTCTAAACTGTGGCTGTGGTGTAAGCTGGCAGCTGCAGCTCTGATTCGACCCTTAGCCTGGGAACTTCCATATGCCGCATCTGCGGCCCTAAGGGGAAAAAAAAGATAAAATATGTTACCTGGGAAAAGGAATGAATGACCGATAAGAACTTGAAATGTTCTCTCTCCAGGGATCACTTTTTTTTTTTTTTTTGTCTTTTTGCTTCTTCTAGGGCTGCTTCCCATGGTATATGGAGGTTCCCAGGCTAGGGGTCTAATCGGAGCTGTAGCCACCGGCCTATGCCAGAGCCACAGCAGCATGGGATCCCACCCGCGTCTGTGACCTACATCACAGCTCACGGCAAAGCCAGATCCTTAACCCATTGAACAAGGCAGGGGATTGAACCCGCAACCTCATGGTTCCTAGTCGGATTCGTTAACCACTGAGATGGGAACTCCTGGGATCACTTTTAACAGGAATCCAACCTTGGGCCACAGGTTAATTCCGACTCTGACTAGGGGGGCTCTAGCTATGCTGGTTCCCCATTACCCTGAGTTGGAAAACTCCTCAAAGGGCAGGTGGAGGCTGGTGAGACCCATTGATGCTGTTAGGTTAAATGCTGGAGTCTCTGGAGTCTGCAGATTATCCGCCAGCCTCCTTTCGTCTTGTGCCAGTGGTGATCTCCCTTTTTCCTTCTTCTTCACCTCCAGTCCCTTGAGAGATTGGGATCTTTCTTGGAACAAGTCCAGCAACTCCTCTCCACCTAAGTGAGGTCATGCAGTCCTGTGGCCCATTGAGGACAGAGTCCATTTGTGGTTTTCAGGAGTTTGTAAACCCCTGAAATTTCAGGCAAATATGTTAGCTTATTTTTGAAATAAGATGATTGATTAGATTCATTAGATTCTCAGAAGGCTAAGCAACACCCCCACACCTCCTGCTACCACCCACCAGCATCCCAGATGCTCCAGGATGGCATTTCAGGCAGAAGGTAGCAGGTGGAGGAAACTAGCTGAGGGTCCCTGGGGTCTTCTTGGTGCCTGGGGTCAGGGATCAGGTCCTACAGGTATCTGCCAACACACGGTCCTCCATTCACGTCCTCCCACCTTGGTCCTCTGTTGAGTAAAGATTCAGCATTAACACCGTGAGTCTCTTACTTGAGCCCCATGGCAGCCTGGGGGTCCCGAGATTGAGGTCTGAATTATTCAGCAGTCTTTCAGTTGCAAGTTTGTTTAAACAGAAAAGACTATTGGCTCACACAAATGGGATATTTGGGGGAGGAAGTGGATTTTAGAGATGATTCAGCTAATAGCATCAGGAATTGCTTTCTCTCTCAAAGATAAAGTGCTACCTAGACCACTGGCTTTCATTCTGCTAGTTCTGTAGCCACAAAGTGAAGACTTTAATTCCTCCCTCCCTCCTTCTTTCCTTCCTTCTCTCCCTCCCTCCATCTCTCCCTCTTTCCCCTCTTATCTGATAGCTCCAGTGAAAGTCCTAGAATACTCTCTCATCAGCATTGTGCCATCCATGGTGTCTTCGCTGTGACCAGGGGAATGATGTATTCTGACTGGTTAATCTTGGGTGGTGTGTCCACTTCTGGAGTTGGAGGGAGTTGGCCCACTCTTCTCGAAACACGTGGACTGAGAATGGGAAAGAGGTGGTTCCACAAAGGAGAACAAGTGCTGTTAACAAAAGGAAAGGAAAGGGATGCATGGCGGGTGAAAGCAATGGCTGTCTACCATGATATCCTTTTTTTTTTTTTTTGTTTTTTTGCTACTTCTTGGACCGCTCCTGTGGCATATGGAGATTCCCAGGCTAGGGGTCCAATCGGAGCTGCAGCCACCGGCCTACACCAGAGCCATAGCAGCAACGCTGGATCCGAGCTGCGTCTGCAACCTACACCACAGCTCACGGCAATGCCGGATCGTTAACCCACTGAGCGAGGGCAGGGACCGAACCCGCAACCTCATGGTTCCTAGTCGGATTCGTTAACCACTGCGCCACAACGGGAACTCCCATGATATCCTTCTAATTCAGGTACTTTCACCCTCTGAGAGGTGGATGGGCTCTTAGAACATCTTAGAGTTGAGAGATGTATGATTCCCTGAGCTTGTATGAAGAAAAGAGTCTGGCACATATATAATATGCACCTAGCTTCAGGGAGAGGACCCATGGCTTTTACCAGCTTCTCAGATAAGAACCACTGGACTAAGAAGAACCCTTCATTTTTTCAGATGATGAGGTGAGGGCCCAAAACTCTAGGTGACTTGACCTTGGAGACACTGTGTCCAGCATCATCTATCCCCCAGGGTTTTCTAACAGGACACTAGCCTCTGGATACTGTGTTAAAAACAGGCTTCTTTGGTCAAAGACATTTGGGAAACTGCACAGAATCCATCTCTAGAGAGTCACAAAGCATTGAGGCATATTAGAAGCTCTGAGAAATCTTATTCTAAAGAAGTGCATTTAACTGTATTTAACCCAGAAACCTATTTGAATACTCTTCAATACTCTTTTCACAAGCTGCCAGTAACACACTTCAGGAAACTGTGTTGCAGCACCTTGCTGCTCCTTTAGGCTGGGTGCTCTCCTATGGGCCTTTGCTGGGAATCTGGGACACCTATTTCCAGGGCTGTGGCCTCCCAGTTTATTTGGTTCAATTTCAGAGATTTCAGGACATGGTCACTTTATTCTATTTTATTTTTATTATAGTTAATATACACTGTCATATTCTATTCTAAGAGATTGGATATAGTTCCATATTCTATACAATAGGACTTCATTACTTATCCATTCTAAATGTAATAGTTTGCACCTACTAACCCCAAACTCCCCATCTATCCCACTTCCTCCCCTACCCCCTTGGCCACCACAAGTCTGTTTTCCATGTCCATGAGTCTATTTCTGTATTGTATAGAGGATCATTTGTGCCTCATTTATTTATTTATTTATTTGTTCATTTATTATTTATTTATCTTTTCATAGCTGCACTGTGGTTAATGGAAGTTCCCAGGCTAGGGGTCAAATTAGAGCTGTAGCTGCTGGCCTACACCATAGCCACAGCAAGGATCTGAGCTGCATCTGCAACCTACACCGCAGCTGATGGCCACGTTAGATCCCCAACCCCCTGAGTGAGGCCAGGGATCGAACCTGCATCCTCATGGATACTAGTCGGGTTTGTTACCATTGAGCCATGACAGGAACTCCAATTTGTGCCATGTTTTAGATTCCACATAGAAGTGATATCATATGGTATTTGTCTTTCTCTTTCTGACTTACTACACTTAGTATGAGTGTTTCTAGCTCCATCCATGTTGCTGCAAATGGCGTTATCTTGCTCTTTTTATGGGTAAGTAGTATTCCATTGTATATATGTACCACACTTTCTCAATCTATTCATCTGTTGATGGACATTTAGATTGCTTTCATGTCTTGGCTATTGTGAATAGTGCTGCAATGACCATACGGGTGCATCTATATTTTTGAATGAAAATTTTGTCCAGATATATGCCCAGGAGCGGGATTGCTAGATCATATGGTAATTCTATATTTAGTTTTCTGAGGTGCCGCCATACTGTTTTCCATAGCGTTTGTTTCACATTCCCACCAACAGTGTAGGAGGGTTCCCTTTTCTCCACACCCTCTCCAGTTATTTGTGTACTTGTTAATGATGACCACTCTGATCATCGTGGGTGGTACCTCATTGCAATTTTTATTTTCACTTCTCTAATAATTAGTGATGTTTAACATTTTTTTCTTTTGCCTACTAGCCATCCATATGTCTTCTTTGGAGAAATGTCTATTTAGGTCTTCTGCCCGTTTTTCGATTGGGTTTGGTTTTTTGTTGTTGTTGTATTGTATGAGTTGTTTGTGTATTTTGGAGATTAGGCACTTGCCAGTTGTTTCTTTTGCAAGGATTTTCTCCCATTCTCTGGTTGGCTTTTCATTTTTTTTTAATGGGTTATTTTTTTGTGTGAAAGCTTTTGAGTATATTTTGTCCCATCAGTTAATATTTGTTTTTATTGCCATTATTCTAGGAGGCAGATCACACAAGATGTTGCTGTGATTTATGTCAAGCAGTATTCTTGCCTATGTTTTCCTCGAGGAGTTTTATAGTATCTGGCCTTTCATTTAGGTCTTTGTTCCATTTTGAGTTTGTTTTTGTGTATGGCACTAGAGAATGTTCTAATTTCCTTCTTTTACACGTAGCTGTCCAGTTTTCCCAGCACTGCTTGTTGAAGAGACTCTCATTCCTCCACTGTATGTTCTTGCCTCCTTTGCCATAGATTAGTTGACCATAGGTGCTTGGGTTTATTTCTGGGCTTTCCATCCTATTCCACTGATCTGTATTTTTGTTTTTGTGCGCGTATCATACCACGGTCACTTTCTAATGTATAGACACTCCTCTCCACTGCCTGCGTTTTATCACCCTCACTGGTCACCTCAGGGCAGTGATATGCGTGCCTCTGGCTCAAGCCAAGAGGGAAAGGATGACCACAGTTAAGTGTAGGCCCTTAGCGGGCCTTGGTCAGTGCCATGTGCCTGGGACATGGGTGCTGTCCGAAGGTTGCTCTACAGACTCTTTGGTTGTAGGAGGGGCTCATCTGTTCTCTTTCCCTTCCAGCCCAACACCCACTTCCTCCCAGGCCCTCCTAGTTGCATCACCCCATGTGGCCTTCCTGGTCTGGTTTTCTAGACCTTTCTCCTTTCCCATTGCTTATGTGTGTTCTCAGTCATTAATAATTATAATAATGCTAGTCAGTATTTACTGGGAGCTGACTATATGCTGGAAACTGTTCTAAGATTTTAGATGTATTAATCACCAATTCTTCACTAACTCTTCACAAAGACATTATATGATAGGTGCTATTCTGCCTCCACCTTATCGAGGTAGATGCCTATTACGTTCTACATCCAGGGATTTGCAAAGCTCTGAGGAGATAGAGAACAAAACAAACCTATGTCTATGGTTGCCCTTATTCCCTTGGAATGGCTGTCTAAGGTGAGCCCTGGGGATACAATACCTCAGTGCTCATGAAAATATTAACAGGCACTAAGGGCACAGTGGATTCCTCTGTATCCAGAGGACATGTTCTGCTTTTATTCACTGTCTTGGGAAGATCAGATGTCTTTAACTTGAGAATGATCCTAATGAGGAGAGTTAGAGCTTGAGCGAGGGATAGGAAGATGATTTTTTTTCATGCAGGAATCTTTCATTCCCCCTTAAAGTAGACCATGCATGTAACTGCCTAAGTGGGACTGCTCCTACCGGCCGGCCGTCTCTTCATTTTTGTATTTGGGATTTCTAGAGTGGGAAAACAAGAGTGCTTGTAGTGGGGACACAGAGAGAGGCAATGCTTACAGATCCATTTTTGCCAAGACTTTAGGCCAATAACAAAACTTAGGGACCTCTCTCAATTACCTGTTTTTCCTTGGCTGGGACCAGTTCGATTATATGTTGATAGGTCTCTGTTCACACGCATATGCGTAATCTGTGCCTTTATGGTTTTCTTATTCCACAGAAGAGCCCAGTGTCCTAATATGAATCCTACCCCTAAAAATCACATGAAGGAGTTAGTGGCCAAATGTATATCCTTCCCCAAATTTCTTACATGTCAAATAAGGACGTGGACATCAACATAGGATTGTGAAGGGCTTTCTTTCAGATGAACTAAAATGTCCTTCTCACCATCTGGGCCATTTTTTATAGATTGCAAACCTGTTTGCAGAGTATAGAGATTTTAATGCAGCTTATATATAGTTGTGGGTCTTTGGTTAAGGAATTGGGTTAAGAAAGAGGAAAAGAGAAAAGTACCTGGTGAGTTCAGGGCTGGTAATGAAAGGCAGGGATGGGAGAGGGTAGAGACCAGAAGAGGTTGGAGGGAGCAAGGCTGAGGATAACCATGGATGCCAGTGCCCAGAATAAGGGGGAAGGCAGAGGAGAGTTAGGAGGTTTCTAAGTTATGGACTTACCTGTGCTTGGCCTCAATGGGTGTATTATGGAAGCCCATATTCCAGAATCTGTGGAATGTGAAGATGGAGGCAGAGGGTAGAATTATGCTGCCACAATCCGAGTCTGGGGCTACCAGCCGCCGGAAGGGACAAGGAAGGATCCTTCCTCTACAGGTTTCAGAGGCAGCATGGTCAAGCTCTCACGTTGATTTTGGACTTCTTGCCTACAGAACTGTGAGGCAATAAGCTTCTGATGTTCTAAGGCACCATGTTTGTGGTACTTTGTTGTGGCTGCCCTGGGAGACTAATATTAGGGAGAAGGTAATTACATTTGCTAAGGCTTCCTACGTGCCAGGTACTGTGAAAAGGGCATCTTAGTCAGTGCTTCTCTTTATCTCCATGGCAACCTTGAGAGGTAGGCACTATTGTGATAACTGAGGTTAAGTAATTGCTCAAGAGGAGATAATGAGTACTCAGTGGAGCCTGGGGTTTCCAACCAAAGCCAGCTCCTCTCACCACACCACAGCTCTCAAATCCCTGGGCACCGGTAATGGAATTGATGGCTAACCTGGGAGTTTTCAATTTGAGGCCACCCTGGGGACTTGGTCTGAGGCTTCTCTTAGTTGTCACAGAGCTTACTGGTGTCTCCTAAAACTGTCACCCTCTGCTCTGTTACAGGAGTTTGAAAATATCTGCTCGCCTTTAATATCATTTTCTGCATCCTGCTCCATCCGTCTCTCTGGGTTTAGTATCTCTTGGATCAGTTTCTAGCCTGAGACGGGCCATATGCATTTCAGGAAATGCCTAGGAAAAGGAAATTTTGTTTTGAGAAGCAATGTGATGAACTATTATTATCACAGTTCTCTCTAATAGCTTTGCTATTCTTTGTCCTACAATGGAAACTTCTAGAGGTCTTTTTTCAGTTGTAGGAAAGTCTAACCTGGGACAGAAGAACCTTGGATTATCATCCTCATTGTCTTCATCAGAAATAATTGGTCTACTGCATTGAGTCTGGTATTTTTCTGCATAGCAAGTTAAATAGGCATGACCCTCATTTTCATACACATTTCAATTGATGACTAGCCTTAAAATTCCACAAATAGTTTAGAGTAATGAAATCATACACACAATAAAATTGTGACATCTAAATTTAAACATAATAGATCCAAGGTGTAAAATTTTTTGAGTAGATGTCTGGGTAAGAAGAAAATATAAAATGCACATATGCTAAGTCCATCAGTTTGAAGCTGATCAGGAGGGAGAAACCACATAGTCATTTGGGTGTGGAAAGTTTAATATAAATAATTATTGACTGTAACAGGGAACTGAAGCAACAAGGGGTTGCCTGGGAAGAAGTAAAGAGAGGACAGTAGAACATCAGAAGAGGAGAGATGTGGAACACATCGGAAGAGCAGCGATGGGGAGCAGACACCGCTCCCAGTGCTGTGATACAGTGGGAGGAGGATGCCCTCAGGGCTGAGACCCAGACTGGTTGGAGACAGAGCAGCTGGGGCTGATTGGATAGCAGAGCAGTCACTGAGATTCGTTGCTATTAGAATTATCTAGAAATTCACCTCGACGGACTTGCTGGCAATCTGCCCTCTGGGGTGTTGGAGTAAGCTGTTCACAGGGAGATGAACACACAGATGTCTCAGTGGGAAAACTCTGCTATAAATCTGCCCAAAGGCATGCTGGGGAAGTTGCTGGCTGCTGGGCAATGTTGACCACTGTGCTTTGCAGGAGTCAGGCTCTGGGGAAACTGCTTCTGGGGCAGGTGCTGGGCACTGGGGAAGCCACATGTGCTGTCAGAGGACCCTAGAGAAGCTGTGCACCCTGCAGGAGTCTGGAGAGCAAGCACCAGCCCAGGAAACAAAATCCTTTCATCCTGAAATGTCTCTCCAGAGCCCACTGCTGATAAAGGTTAACCGTGCCAGCTGACAAAGAAAAAACATTTAAAGGGCCCATATCCATTTTCACAGAGCAGACAGATGGATAGAGCATTACATTGCTAACTGGCACACTGAGTCATAAAATTCTAAGTGCCTTCAATTCTAGCTGTATCTAATATAGATCTAAATAGAACTGGTCTGAAATGGGTGCTGAGTTTCCTGGTGGCCAAGGTGAAATAAAAAACATGATCAGTTTTCATCATCTATAAGATAATTGCTTTCAATTTCTCAAGAAAGGCAAAATATTTTGTAGAACAAATATTTAGAGACATCGTCTCATGTGGTACCTACTTTCAGAAGGCACTGGAAGATGGAGGGCACAACATTCCCATAGTAATATCCATCCAAAATAGGTTTTCTGTAATTTTATAGTTTTCCTCAATTAAAGCTGAAAGTATAACATACTTACAGAGATCTTACTTTTTTTTTTCTTTTTAGGGTCACAGCCACAGCATATGGAAGTTCCCAGGCTAGAGGTCCAATCAGAGCTGCAGCTGGCAGCCTATGCCACAGCCACAGCAACATGGAATCTGAGCCACGTCTCTAACTTACATAGCAGCTCACGGCAACGCCAGACCCTTAACCCACTGAGCAAGGCCAGGGATCAAACCTGCAGCCTCATGGATGGTAATCTGGTTTGTTACTGCTGAGCCACAGTGGGAACTCCCTGAGATCTTACTTTTTATTGGACACGGATATTTAGAAACTTACCATCTTATGTAGGAAATATTATGGTAGTGAAAATAAAGTCAACTTTACTTCTGATGAGAGAAGAAAGTCAAGTACTTAGTAAGAGAGTAACCAGTAATATTCTCTCTGAGTGAACAGAGCATGATAGAATGAAAAAGAAGAAAGCAAAAAAGTGTTTTTGACTTGGGCCACTAGAAAATGTTAACCTTCCTGTATACCTATTGTTATAAATGTTTGAATAGGAGTATCTAAGATGTAGATACCCATCTATACCACACTCTTAGTATTTTCTTGAAAACTGAGGCTTTTGGAGTTTATTCTCAGACAGGCCTCAGATACTATGGTTAGCATACCATTAACTTGAAGAGGTAAAGGCAAGTTGGGTTTCCTCACAGATGTTTGTGAATGTATGAGAGGTTTCTAAGTGAATCTCCATGCCACAAAGAGGCAGATGTTTCTCTCACTTGTTTAATCTGACTTGACTCTTTAGGGAGGGTAAGGGGAAGTGTTACCCTTTATCCTCCCTAAAGAGCATGTGTTCTCTGAAGTCCTCTCAAAGGTAGAGACGGAGAAATATTGGTAAACTTTCTTTTGTTGAGCCATTCTCCATGTTAAAGCAAGATGTTTTATGAGGAGTTTCCGTCGTGGCGCAGTGGTTAACGAATCCGACTAGGAACCATGAGGTTGCGGGTTCGGTCCCTGCCCTTGCTCAGTGGGTTAACGATCCGGCGTTGCCGTGAGCTGTGGTGTAGGTTGCAGACGCGGCTCGGATCCTGCGTTGCTGTGGCTCTGGCGTAGGCTGGCGGCCACAGCTCCGAATAGACCCCTAGCCTGGGAACCTCCATATGCCGCAGGAACGGCCCAAGAAATAGCAAAAAAAAAAAAAAAAAAGATGTTTTATGAAAATTTACTTGAAAATCTTTTGGATATACTCCTTCTATAGAGACCATGCTTGAGTGTAACAACATGGAAGAAGGTATCTTAGTCACTGGCCAGTGGTTAAAAGCACTGTCTCTGGAGCCAGCTGGTCTGGGTTTAATTCTGGGCTCAAATCCTGTGTCTGTCTCTTATGTGTTGTGTGACCCTGGTTGAGTTTTACACAGGCTTCCCATCTGTAAAATGGAAATAATGTCATTTACTTGATGGAGTTTCCATAGGACCTGTGAGCTCTCAGAATGTACCTAACACCTAATCAGCACCATTCAGATAAATATTGGACCAATATTCCCAGATTAATGAGAGACACTGAGATGTTATCTCTGTTTCTGCCAGCATGCTTGCTGGGGAAGTATCAACTGCTGACTTCTTCCTCCCTGCATCCCCTAAGAAAGATGCCCTAATTAAGAAAATGCACAAGTGTCAGCATGTGGAACAGGGTCATGCCAGGAAGCAAGAGTATCCATAATCACTTTCGTAGGCAAAAACCCTGTGGAGTAAAGTAAATGTAAAATCACATATCTTTATGGACTGCCTGCAATGAGCAAAGGCTTGTGTGAAATGCTATGGGCATTCTAAGAAATCTGACAAAGAGCTCCTGCCATCAAGGGCTTTAGTGGCTAATTGGGGAGATAAGACATAGATGTGCATGAATAAATAAATAAATAAGAAAAGACAGAAAGAAGAGTTTGAGACAATGAGAGAAGTGATGTCATGTGGTACATAATTTACTGACGAATGGATTATAAACTAAGTTACCACTGGAATTTGAAGAAGAGAAAAGTCCTTCCTACTAGGGAATTATGGAAGGTGATGGATGTAGAACTGGGTAGGCTGAGTGGATAGTGCCTGGCCCTCTAGGGATATGAAGTGAACAACAAGGTGAAAGTACATGCTGAGCGGTAGGACGGGTTGGGGGAGCTCACCCGTATGGCTGTGGCCAGGTAGAGAATTTTGGAAGGTATGTGGAGACATGCTGGAAAGACAGACCAAGACCCTATTGTGTTTGAATGGTGGTCTAAGGGCTTTGCTCTTTTTCCTGAAGGATTTGGGGGTTTACGTCATTGGCTTTTCATTGGCGCTACCACCAATGCGCATGTTCCATTCTTTATGGCTGCCCAGTATTCATAAGGGAGACCTATGAACATTGTGCCCATGATTGGAAAACTTCCCAAGGAGGAGATGTACCAAGTCCCCGTGGCTCGTACCCATCGTCCCTCCAATTAGGGCACAGGCATGTGACCTGGGTACCACCAGTCAGACTTTGAACTGGAAGCTGGTGAAGCCAGAGATGATGTGAGATCCATCTTGGCTGATGTCGTGGGAAGAGCATCCAGTTTCTGGAGTCGGTTGCGGCAGAGGATCTAGGGGAGCCAGGTGTACCCACGTTGGCAGGGTTGGTTGTTTATGCCTAGCTCTCTGTAACCACTGGGATGATTGAATATGAATTGGGGCATTTTCTTGGCTGCTTAGCCCCCAAGCCTACTAATAGTCTCTTCTAAATGTACAGTGAGTGAATTCATCTCCCTTTTTTTTTTTTTCATGCTTAAACTATTTAGAATTGGTTTGGGATTGCCTAAAAGTGAACTAACAGGGCAGAGTGCTCAGGGGGCAGTGTGGGACAGGTGCTCTGTAGGGAAGAGCCACACTTTTGCATCTTTTATTTGAATATCTATGCCCTCTCTTCTTCCCCAATCTTCTGGACAATTTATGAACCTATGTGCCTTGATCTATAAATCAGTCTACATGATTTATAGGCCTTTTGGTGCCTGGGTCAGCTGTCTTTGCCACCTTTATGAGCATAAATGATCACATATATCCCACTTATTTCATGCTATCTTATTTGACACATTTGATGCACTGCCTTGACCACATAGGATGTGGAGCCCAAACTCTGAACTCCCTCATGATTTAGGACTTTCTAAAATGATAAAAATTATAGAGTGAGTGGACAGATGGGCAGGAAAGAAGATGGAAACGGAGAGAACGGCAATTCTTTAGTGCCTGAAGCTGAGTGGAAAGAAGGGTGTTGTGATCAGGGGTCAGAAGCATGAGCAAAAGGAGAGAGAGAAGGAGGTACCAAAGGCACCCCCAGGCTTGCCTCCTGCCCCCGCCCTCTCCCATTTGTCCTCTTTGTTGTTAACACAGCATGGGAGTTTCTGTTGCGGCTCAGTGGGTTAAGGACCCGATGTAGTCTCCATGAGGATGTGGGTTCCATCCCTGGCCTCGCTCAGTGGGTTAAGGATCTGGTGTTGCCATAGCTGCAGTGTAGGTCACAGATGTGGCTCAGATCTGGTGTTGCTGTGGCTGTGGTGTAGGCTGAAGCTGCAGTTCTGATTAGACCCCTAGCCTGGGAAACCCTAGCAAGTGTGGCCATAAATCAAAAACAAAAACAAAAACAAAAAAAACACCACAAGGTGCATGACCCCATGGGGGCCATCCCTCCATGGCACCCTCCTATCAAAGATTCAGTGAGCTTCTCACCTATATTTTCATTCCCACTCCTTCAGCCTGGGAAGAAGCCTTTGAGGGAACAAGATGCCATTGGGCTACTTTTACCAAAACAAGTTAACTTTCATTTAAAAAAAGCGAACTCCCAGTTAAAGGGGCCAAAGGACTGGACCAGTACCTGGGGTTTAAGAAGCTGCAGAGACCTGAGCTTTGTGGCCTTTGGTGGGAGTGGCTGGCTGGCTGGCTGGAAATGGCTGCTTTAAGAGGAAGTTCCCGTATGGAGTCTGAGAATTTTCCCTAAGCAGATGTTGGGAGAACAATAATTAGGAAAAGCCCTGGAACCAGCCTGCAAGCCATATGGCTGGGCTAGGAGAAGCTGGGAGCTGTACTGACTTCATTAGGGATCTGGAGGCGGAGCTTGGACTTGGGGCACAAGAGCACATGGTCACAGGGAGAATCCTTATTTTAGTTACCCACCCATCGGATATATTCTCTAAATAATGTATTTTTTATTGTGGTAGAATATGCATAAGATACAGTTTACTGTTTTCACCATTTTTAGGTGTACGCTTTAATGGCATTAAGTACATTCGCATTATTGTGTAATCATCACCACCATCCATTGCCAGAACCTCTTCTTTTCCCCACCCTGAAACTCTGCACTCATTAAACCTCACCTCTCCATTTCTCACTCCTCCCAGTTCCTGGTAACCATCATTCTACTTTCTGTCTCTGTGTTTGATTACTCTAGTTACCTCGTATAAGTGGAATCATAGAGTATTTGCATTTTTGTGACAGGCATATTTCTCTTAGTCTGTTGCCCTCAAGGTTCATCCGTGTTGTAGCGTGAGTCAGAATTTTCTTACTTTAAGGACCGAATAATATTCCAATGTGAGCATATACCACATTTGTTTATCCATTCTCCCATCGATGGACGTTTTGGTTGTTTCTACTGTTTGGCTATTGTGAATAGTACTGCTGTGAACATGGTGATGAAGAGGTCTGTTTGAGTCCCTCCTTTCAATTCTTTTGGGTATGTACCCAGAAGTGGAATTGCTCGCTCTTCACTTGTGGGTGTCAGAAGGAATGCTCAGAGTTCGTCATCGTAGAAACTGGCGCACGTCTTTCCAGTCGACCTCAAGTG
The DNA here is from genome assembly GCF_016906955.1 of Phacochoerus africanus. NCBI lineage: Eukaryota > Metazoa > Chordata > Mammalia > Artiodactyla > Suidae > Phacochoerus > Phacochoerus africanus. The sequence goes on along the minus strand of NC_062556.1, from coordinate 48,823,896 downwards.
CAGAGACAGTGGTATCATTACTAATAGTTACTCTAATATAAAAGACAACATTCAATATTTATAGTAAGCCAAGGCCATTGATTTAAGCAGATGCCATGAATGATATGAGTGTTATTTATCTGTTGCAATACCACATGCAGGAAATGATGGGTATTTCTGCATTTAATTGTCATCCATCTGTCAGTGCCCCCCGTTTGCTACAGCTCATAACTCACATAACCTTTTTCTTTCTGAATTGTATATAAATGTCCTCACCGTAGTGTGTCATCTTTACCTGCAGTTAATACAGAATAAGGATATGTGAGCCAAAAAGCATATTTTTAATTCTTTCCCAGTTTGCCATCTCATCTCCATGAGCTGTGGAGTAAAATAACAGAAATGGCAGGAAATATTGAAATATGAATCTGTGGGTTAATTTCTGTGTCCTACTTCTAAAGCCAGAGAGTATTTGTATTAAAGAAGACTTCATTTCCCCCCAAATGTACATTTTTTAAAAAAGATTACAAGCCATTGACATACATTTGCTTGTATGTGTAAAATGATTTGAAAAGTAAAAGACTTCCAATTTATAAATTTCCTGTGCTGTTCCTTCAAAGCCTTATTTATTCTCCCTAAAAGCACTCAGCAAACCACAAATGCAGTAAAAAAAAAAAAAAAAACCATGTTCTAAAGGCAAGCTGGGCTCAGGGCAGTGGCTTTTGATCTGGGATGTGTGATACATTGACTCAGTGTACAACATAAGCAGTTTGTATCCTTTATTTACAATCACTTAAGTCTAACAGCTTTAGAAGCTGAAGGTAATTTTCGACTGATACAGAAAACCTGGGGGAGCAGTTTTTTGGAGAATTTGAAAAGATATTCGCAGCCAGGATCTGAGTGCCTTCCGGAGGAAGTCCCACCCTGGTTTGAGACCATCCCCTCTGATCTCCTCTCTATTCTTTTTGCCTTTGTTTTTTCCTCAGACCACAGTTATGGCTGTTACTGTTGGTGAGGGAGGCTCTGTGCTCTCACCCTGACTCCCCTCCGTGAGCTTGGCTGAGATGAAGAGCCTTCTTGGAAAAGACCTGACATGAAGCTGGCTCACTGGGAGACCAGCTCTCTTCTCCGGCTTCCCCGCTTTGAGTCATGCTCAGCAGGTTATCGGGGAAACCAGTAGTCCATGCTCGGACGTGAAGGTTTTGTTGCTTTCTTTTTCCAGCCTGTCATTTGGCTGTAAGCTTGGTGACTCAGGCACGGTCGGTTCCCTGTTGTGGGAACAGGTGATGCTTCTGTGTGCTAACAGGCACTCTTCCTGAGGCAGTCGCCTCCTGCAGCTTCCGAGCATCGTCTGCCCCCTTGTTCGGTGCCCTGGGAGAGAGGACACACTAAGCATTAGCTGGTACCTCTGGAGAAAACCAGGTCAGAGATTCCGCTTCCCATGTCTGCTGAGTCCCCTACTGCAGCCTGTTGGGAAAACCCTAGAGATAATATTGGTGACGCGCTCTGGATCAGAGCCTCGCCATCATCATCATCATCATCATCATCATCATCACCACCTCCATTTAAAGATCACTTTTATTAAACACTGGATTCTACAGGATTTTCTATTTAATATGGAATCGAAAAAACAGCCTGGGTTCCTTCGATTTAGAATTATAACCTAAGATAAACACACTGGTATGGGCACAGATGAATAGGTATGATAGAAAGATGAAACCCGCTGGCTCACAGCCAGCCTGGATCTTAAAAACTGGATCCCTGATTGGTAGATAGGGAGGACTTTTATCTCAGAGAAAAGGGGGGTAGCTCACTTTTCTCTGGTTGATATTTAGAGGAACAGTGAAGCAGGGCTCATGTTGCCTGAGTCTTGGTGGTCCTGGAGGGTGGGGGCTGGGCGGGAGTATGGGGGGTTCTGGGTGCTCAGCTTTAAGGCATGTAGGATTGAGTGGATTAAGTGAGCTTTGCCCAGCTGCACCTGGGATGGCTGGAAGGCTCAACACAGTAGAGAAAGTCCAGGTTCCAGGCCCAGGCCCAGTTTTGAATCACAGCCCTGTTACCTGCTACAATTTGGGGAAAACCATGCAAGGAGAAATCCTCAACCTCATTTTAGAAGAGGAAAAAGAACCTGATGTATTTGAGGTCCCTGGTGTGGACCACAAAGAGTGACAACACTTATCTTGGTACATAAGAAAGGACAAGTAATAATACCTGGAAGGAGTTCCCACTGTGGCTCAGTGGGTTACGAAGCCAACTAGTATCATGCAGATGCGGGTTTGATCCCTGGCCTCGCTCAGTGGGTTAAGGATCCAACGTTGCCGTGAGCTGCAGTGTAGATTGCAGACAGGGCTCGGATCCCGCATTGCTGTGGGTCTTCCAGGTGTGTGGTATAAGCTGGCAGCTGTAGCTTCCGTTTGACCCCTAGCCTGAGAACCTCCATATGCCTCAGGTTGGCCCTAAACAGAAAAACAAACACACACCTGGAAGACCCACATGAAAATTCCTGGAGCCTTGGATTTCGCCATGAGTATGCATTTCCTAAAGCTGGCGTGACCCCCTGCTTAAAATCTAGGTTTTGTGATGTACAAAGATCCTCAATCTAAAGAAGACAAAACCGTGTTTTTTATTTTTAAACTCTCAAAGCCCTGTTTTAAAGTGAGTTAATGGGACAATTTCTGCCGCAGGCAGGGAAATTCACCTCCTTTTACACCTGCTTGCACACGGTGGCGCCTGTGGAGGTGGTAGGGTGGGGCCTCTGCAGCTGTGGGTTAGCTGCAAGCCCTCCACACTCCTTCTCTGCATTTTGGCTGCTAAGGCTGACCACAGCTTCCCTTTTCTAAGTTTCCTCATGTTTCCACTGTAGTTGCAGGCTGCCCAGCCTGCAAGAGAGAGGCCCCGGGATGCAGAGGGCACTTTGTCTGCACCCGGGGACTGAGCTGCACTCTGTGACTACTCCTCTGCATCCAGAGCTGGCACCAGGCCTCAAGGACCGGTCTTTGGAGCTGCCCAGATGCCTTGTGAGGACTGTGGGCAGAACAGATGAAGCTGCGCAGTTTCTGATTCAAAAAACCCTTGGCTGGACCTTCTCAGTTTTTCCACTCCAGGACCGTCTCTACTTCCTTCCTCCTCTCATCCATTGCACAAGGAGACTGTGAGGAGGCGTGACAGAGAGTCAGCGGAGACTCAGATTCCAGCCCTGGCTCTGGCTTTGTGTAATGGTGGGTTCCCACCACCCCTCCAGGCTAGTTTTTTCATTAGTAATTGATGAAGGTAGACAGAGGGTCCTCTCTGTTGAAATGCCTGGATCTTGAACCCTGCACATTCTACCCCCTCCCGCCACCCTACCAGGGTGGCCCACACTTCTGGTGCACAAGACAGGGCTTTGCTTGTGTCTCTGCTCCTGGCTGTTCACCACCTGCCTTCTGCATGGAGCAGAGGCTTGGGCAGGAAGTGAGAGGAGTCAGAGCCTGTTGCAAACTCTTGGTGGTTTGCTTTGGAGGGTGGGGAGGATGGGGCAGTGGAAAGTTTGTGCTCATTTCTATTTGCCTGATAGAAATTGAGCCAGGTAGCTGGGAGCCAGAAACCATCCAATAAACATGGTTTCCGGGGCAGGGGTCGGGGTCGGGGGGGGGGGGAGCCCACTCCCTGAAAGTTCCACTGCTCTGCTTCAGGATTTTTGCATGAAACCTTTCAACACTTGAGTGCTTAGCTAAAGCTTGGCCCTGTTCCTCAACCGCTGGCTTTCCTGTCGGACTGGCCAGGCTGCCAAAAGTGGCTCATTGTGTTCGGGGCGGTGGGGTTGAGTGAAACCTATGATCTCATTCTCACACTTTCCTCCTCACAGTCTGCACTTGAGCAACACAAATCTAGTGCCTGAGATGGGGCTGAGGAAGCCGAATTAAAAGCTGGGTCAATACGTGGGAGGTGGAAGACTGGATTAAGAGAGATGTTATAAGTACTATTTCATTAATGTGGCGATTTCGTTATCTGGATATTTCTGATGAGACCTCCAGAATGGCTTGCTCCTTTGAATACAGATACATCTAGAGACAGTGATATTTTATGAACCATGGTTTTCTCTGCCTGGTGCCTGACGATATGCTTAATGGGGGTAAAAATGCAGAGTATGGCTGCAGAAAAACCTTTTTCTAATGGTTTCTTGGAAATGACTGTCATCCGTGTCCCTTAGCATGTGAAACGTCAGAGGGGGTTGCATATTCCCCTTGGGAGTGAGGATGTGTCTAGAGATTTCTTTCTTAACTCCAGTGCATTTGTTACTGAGACGTAGGAAGGCTCATGGAATTTGATGCCTTTGCTTATTATCGCTCCAGACTAAATTCAGCCCCAATTGCTTCTGTTAGAGAAGTGAACTTAGATGGTTCCTTTTATGAGGCAGGAAGGGGAAATTCCATTTTCTGCCTGAGCTCAGTGCAGCCTCCCCGAGGGCTGAGGGGTCCGGATGTGGAGCCAGAGATGGACTTGGATTCGAGAGGAGCAGAGTCAGCAGCTTTGACGGCAAAACCCTCACTTGGAAACAGATGCCATGAAAGCAGAACAGAATCCACTCTGAACAAGCTGCCACCACAGCTCGCATGGCTACCATCTGCTGTAGTAATGTCCCCACCATCATGGCTCCCCACTTCTTCTGGTACCCTTCCCATGGGAGGGGTGCCGCCTGGTTTGGGAAGCTGTAAGCTGTAAATAATGGCATTAGCATCACACTCAAGCCTGGAGCAGAGTTCTCCACTCTGGGATTGGTCCTAGCAAGGGGGAAGTAGGTGGGTGCCTTCATCTGCCCTCTCCCTTCCCCTCTTTCCTTCCTCTTGTCACTGCTCTCCTCCCAATCCCCACCCTTCCTCTCTGTAGCATCTGTGCTCTCTGGCCTTGCCAGTTGCACCTAATAGGCCAGCTTGGAGCAGTGAGCTGTTGCCTCCCCACTGGGTAGAGTTTGCAGTTTGAAAGAGAGCCCTGGGGAGTTCCTGTTGTGGCTCAGTGGTAATGAATCTGACTAGTATCCAAGGGTGTGGGGATTCAATCCCAGGCCTCGCTCAGTGGGTCAAGGATCTGGCATTGCCATGAGCTCTGGTGTAGGTTGCAGATATGGCTCGGATCCTGCATTGCTATGACTGTGGTGTAGGCAAACAGCTGTAGCTCCAATTAGACCCCTCATCTAGGAACTTCCATATGCTGCAGGTGTGCCCTAAAAAGACAAAAAAAAAAAAAAAAAAAAGAAGAGACAGAGTGAGCAGGGCTTGCTGCAGAATGGTATTTGAATGGTGGCTTAGCAGGTGCCCCAGTTCTAGCCCCTGGGCCAGGAAGGTTCTTCTGTACAAGGTGCCTCTGGATGCGTGTCCTCCACATCAGAGCATCTGGGTCATTTGCCATGCCTTCGGGGGTAGGTTTGGCACTGATGCAAATTAATTTCTAATCCTACCTTCAGAGTAGCAGCACCCAAGAATGGGGACTGTTGGCATTCAGCTGACTGCACTGGGGACAGTTTCTTCAGACATTTCTATAGTTTCATTTGGCCTCTATTTTTAGCACAGGGTTCAGAGGTGGTACTAACTCTAGGGCATCGGGTGTCTTAGCTCCGCTTGCTACAACCAAATACCACAGACTGGGTGGCTTAAACAATTATTTCTTAGCATTCTGGAGGCTGGAAGTCCAAGATCAAGGTGCTGGCTGATTTGTTCCAGTAAGTGCTCAATGCCTGGATTGTGGACAGCTGTCTTCTTCTTGTGCTATGTCCTCACATGGCAGAGAGAGGAAGAGGGACAGGGACAGAGGAAGGAGGAGGGTGGGAGAAGGGGAGAGGAAGTCTTTCTCTGGTCTCTTCTTATAAGGGCACTAATCCTATCATTAGGATGGGTAGTGGTCCCCCCTCACGATGCCATTTAAACCTCATCATCTCCCAAAGGCTCTGCCTCCAAAGACCATCACCTTGAGGGTTAGAGCTGTAACATATGAATTTGTGGGAACACAAATATTCAGCCTGTAACACTGGGCAAGTCGTTTAACATCTCTGGGTCTCAGTTTCTTTTTTTGTTTGTTTTTTTCGAGGGCCACACCCGTGGCATATGGAGGTTCCCAGGCTAGGGGTCCAGTTGGAGCTGTGGCCGCCGGCCTACACCACAGCCACAGCAATGCCAGATCTGAGCTGTGTCTGCAACCTACACCCCAGCTCATGGCAATGCTGGTGTAGGTCAGTCAGTTCGATCACTGAGCGAGGCCAGGGATCGAACCTGCGTCCTCATGGATGCTAGTCAGATTCATTTCCGCTGAGCCATGATAGAAACTCTTGGGCCTCTGTTTCTTTATTTGAGAAACGCAGATGATGATAGAACCGTAGGGCGTTTTAGGGACTGGATGAACTGGTGTGTGCAAAACTCCTGAAACTTAGTAAAGATTCAGTCACTAGTAGCTCTTAGTTCTTCTCCCATCTTGGCAGCGTTGTTTAGTGTGTGTCAACTCTCTTGTATCTTAGAATCATAAGCATTTAGAATGGAAAGAAACCCTGGAAATGATCTCATCTAACTCTTTCACTTTTTAGATAAGGAACTGAGGCCAAAAGTGTAAAAACAAAGGTTTCCCAGGGCTTTGGTGGCTGTACATGGTTAAGAACCTGGGTATCTGAATTCCAGTCTATTGTTTTCGACACCATCCCTGTGCCTCAGGTACCAGTTGTTATTTTAGTTACAAAATTTGCCATTTCAGACTTCCTTTGGCAAGGAATTTGTGCTATGAAGGTATTTTAATAAAAATAATATTTGTCTCAGAAGAAAGTTGAATACATAAGGATTTGCAGATGCCACCACCAAATGAGTAGCACTTGCATCAAAACCAGGCCAAACATTTTCTCTTCTAATGAAAAGTGAACACTAGTTCTAGGCAGAGGTGACAACTTGAATAAAAATATCACATGGTCCTTGAGATTGTGCATTGGCAGTATTAACCTTAGAAATAAAACATTTCTTTCCTTTCTTTCTTTTCTTTTTTGGTAGCACCTATGGCATGCAGAAGTTCTCGAGTCAGAGATTGGACCTGAGCCACAGCAGTGACAACGGCAGATCTTTAACCTGCTGAGCCACCAGGGAACTCCGAAATAAAACATTTCACATACAATCACCATGAAGCTCAAGACACTTGTTTGACCTCATCAGTATTGTGAAGAATGAGAAAGAGGCAGGGAATTAAGAGACGGAGATGCTGACACTAGCACTGACCATTCAAGCTCTCTCCTGGGAGGACAGAGGGCCCCGTCTTCCCCAACTTGAGGCATTGACTCCTAGAGACAGGGGTGTGCCAGTCGTGGTGATGAATGGACCTGACATCATATAATCCAAATCCTCTGACTAGCTCGAGGCTAGACTCACAGCGTGAACTTCTGCTTTCAGTCTGTGTTCCATGTTGTGTTCATAATTGGAGAGGCTGGGCTGGCTGGAGGAGACACGAGAAAAGATCCCGAATGCTACATGGCCTGCAGTAAATGCATGTGCTGGCCTTTTCGTCTATCCCTCAATCTCCCCTGAGTTTAAATCTTTCAGAGGTGAATTCACTTGTGTGTGCCAACAAGGTGAAATATCAGAGTCTACAAAGGAGGGCACTTGGCCTTGACCAAGGGAGAAAGCACCAAGGAGAGAGAGCCCTTTGTGGGGTCACTTTTCCCTAAGCCTGGAAGCTCTCCTGGTGACACATCTAACCTTCTTTCAAACTTCTTTTGCTGTAATCAGGACAATTGTTTATATGCATACAGTGTAATTGAACTCCATTTTGTCCAGCTACATCAGAAGCTTAATTTCACCCCATTTCTTTCCTCATTTCAGCTCTTGCTCTACCTTCTCCTCTCAATTCCTGTTTTTCATTTCAAACACTGCTTATGGGTCTACTCATGGTTGAAACAACTGGAGAACGTAAAATGGGACTCAGCACCTGCTAGTCTTACTTGCATGTGATAGTCTTTTCTTGGATGAACTGAAATGCTTCATTCCTCAATTTTCTAAGAAATGATTCATTTCTGGGTGTATTTCCAAGAGAGAGTCGATTTAATAATGAATGCATTTGTCTTTCTGTAATATGTGGTATAAGAATACTTGTCTTAATAATAGCATTTTACTTTACGGTCTTGCCTCATGCAAGGAAAGAATGTGACGTAGGACCTCCTACCAGTTGAGGGGAAAGAATCCAAACCAGGAGAGTTCTGATAACAAAAGTAGTGGAAGATGGCTTCTGTGATAGTAACAGTAACAACAATGATAGAATTCCTCCGTGTCTGTATATCACTTCACAGCTTCCATGGTGTTTGACCTTCATGATGACTTTGTGAGGTGGTTGGGAAGGCTACATTGTTTGCCTTTAATTCACTAAGTGGGAACTGGAGAAGGCTTGGGTTTTTTTTTTTTTTTTTTTTTTTGTCTTTTTGCTATTTCTTGGGCCACTCCCGCGGCATATGGAGGTTCCCAGGCTAGGGGTCTTATCCGAGCTGTAGCTGCTGGCCTGCACCAGAGCCACAGCAGAGCAGGATCTGAGCCACGTCTGCGACCTGCACCACAGCTCACGGCAACGCCGGATTGTTAACCCACTGAGCAAGGGCAGGGATCGAACCCGCAACCGCATGGTTCCTAGTCAGATTTGTTAACCACTGCGCCACGACGGGAACTCCCGTAATTTTTTTTTTTTTTTTTTTTTTTGAAGGCTTGGTTTTGAATGAATGTTCTGTTGTGGTGGGGAGTGATGCCACATAGGCAGCGTAAGAGGCTTTGGAGATTCAGGCTACTGTTGATTTAGAATCTGCATTCTTTCACAGACCTGTCTGTTATATAGCAGCCACTGCCTCCCACCAATCCCCGTGACCGGAATCATGTCATCTACCTCCCAGGGAGAAATCAGTTTATTTGTTACTGTGGTTGAAGGCCTATTATGTGCAGGTCACCCTTCTAGATTCTGGAGAAAGATTTGTGGACACGATTCTTTCTTTGGAGGTCACAGTTAGTGAATAATATTAATGCCAAGGAGAGCTTCCTTTCGCTAAAGTAACCATCACCATTCTTGACATGGGTTAGGAAGATGAATTAGACATCATCCATATCTTCTGGGAACTCATGCTTGATGCTGAAGATAGAGGGATGAATAAGAAAATATTGCTGTACTTAGAGGGTACAATCAAGTAAAGGCTAATGAATATAAATAATAATAATGGCTTCTAGTTGTTGAGGATCTACTATGAACCAGGCACTGTGCTAAATGCTTTGATTCTGCTCCTTAAACATTACTCTTTGCAACTCTATCCTAATGTTTAATTGGGATCCTACTTATAGAGAAGGGTTTAGGGTCAGAGAGATAAAGTGAGTTGATATTGACCACCTGGGCAGAATACTGTGGAAATGGGATTAAGCCCCTCTGACTTCAAGGCTTGCCCTCTTTTCTCTGTACAATCATATTGTTTAGGTAAAATTTTATCATCAGTAAGGAACAGGTTCTCTTACCCCCTCTCTATTGTTTTCAGACGCTCTGGCAATAGTATAGGAGAGCACACAGCCCCCATGGTGGGCACCTCAGGAAGAAGGTACATATTAACTAAGCTAGAGTCATTGCTGCAACAAAGAAATTTAACTAAAGAATGTAGAATGGCCCAGATGCAATAGAAGCTTACTTCTCACTTATATAACACCATCAAGGATTTGATTGGTGGCTCCTGGGGGTGACTCAGGGACCCAGGCTCCCTCTATCATGTGGCTTCCCAGGTGGTTGTGTCTGTTGCCTCAGACTAGTGGGTGGGGAGAGAGCATGGATTACTGTGCATGGGAGTGTCATGGCCAGACCTGTGAGTGCCGCCCGATCCTTAACAATCTGATAGTTAGAATTTAGACTTGTGGTTGCCAAGGGGGAGGTGGGAGGAGGGAGCGGGATAGACTGGGAATCTGGGGTTAACAGATGCAAACTATTGCGTTTGGAATGGATAAGCAATGAGATCCACATTATAGCACAGGGAACTATATCTAGTCACGTGATGGAGCATGATGGAGGATACTGTGAGAAAAAGAATGTGTGTGTATATATGTGTGTGTGTGTGTGTGTGTGTGTGTGTGTGTGTGTGTGTGTGTGTGTGTGACTGGGTCCCTTTGCTGTACAGTAGAAAATTGACACAACATGTAAGCCAACTATAATGGAAAAAATAAAAATCATTGAAAAAGAAAGAATTCAGTCTCATGGCTGTGACTAACAGTGAGGGAGCTGGGGAGGAAGGTCCAGCTGTGTGCCCAGGAGAGAAGAGGCAAATGACAACCAGTCTCAGCCACAAGGTGGTCTTGCTCTACCTTAGTACTGAAAGGCAAAGCTAACTGGGCAGCACCAGCGTGGCCTGTGAAAGCGAATATCCATTTTGGCGACAGCCTTGGCTTAGTGTCCAGGAAGTTCTGGCTGGAGGATTCTGTGGAGAAAAGTAGGGAGCAGGTTTCTCAAGGAAAGAGCAGTAAAGGTGAGGCCAGGAGAAAGCAGTTCAGCACCACTCACATTTCCAGAGTCTCCCCCCGCTCCCCCATCTATAGACACAGGAGGCTTTTACTGGCATTTAGTTGGTGATGCCCCTGCATCTGACCCAGCATCTCAGTGGGGTGCAGGGAGCGTCTTCTTGAGTAGATTGCTGTGGACTGAGGGGGGAGGGGGAAGACCCGTGGGACCTGGGCTCTCACTTCATGGCCTAATGTTCACTTGACCTTTTGGGACCAGGCACTCAGGACTCGGCAGTCAGCAGGTTAGAAAGGAAGAGGATGGCAGATGGATGAAGAAGTGGACCACTGGAGCAAAAGCCAAATATTATTTTTCCTCTCTCCAAATTCTCTATTATTTCCTTCATTTCTCTTCATTGAACATGATTTTTCTCTGAGAGAATATTTGTGCAGATCTTGTACCTCATGGACCCCTCTCTGTCATCCAAGTTATAGAAAATGGCATCTAGGACATGCTGTAGGAAGCTCCCTGGGGAGCAGAGTCACAGGGTCAGCCCCCTGGCACAACTGCAAAGGGGTGACATTATTTTTGTCTCTTTGCTTTTCATTATGTGTCCTAGACAGGTGCCTTTCCTGATTTTATTTCTCTCTTTCTAGGTTGGAAAAATATCTGATGAAGGAATCTCTATAAATTCTTAGTCGTTACTTGTGGTGGGTCTTGCATTATGTTGGGCAGCTCTTCACACATCTGCAGAACAGATTCCCCAATGACAGGATTTCTGGCTCCATGACAACTTGTTGGGGGTTGGAGCCTGGCAAAGCCTTCTAGGTGCTCTCCAGAAGCAATGGCTATATTCTTGAAATTCATATTCTTGAGATCTGTTTTTTATTTGCCGTGAATTGGGTGATTTTATCCCAGTCCTGAGTGGGGTTCATTTTCCTATATACGTGGAACAAATCCCTGAGTAGACTTGAAAAATTCTCTGCTACCTGAATCATTCCCTTCATAGGTCTGAACTTCCCATCTTTAGACAATGTAGTCAGTTAAGCAGCTGGTGAATTACGATTCTTCAGTGGAAGAGGTGCTGGAGTTGGAGCATTTGATCTACACTTCATGAAAACAGAGGTTCTTAACATCATTGTGTTCTGGGCCATGAACAGATTGACGGCACATTGCAGGAAAGTGCAGTGTAGTGATGGTTCCTGGTGTCTGGGAAAACCTTCCTCTTGCTTGCGCTGCTCACCAGTTTGCTCCAGTGGTGTCCGTTTTGGGGGACCTATTGCTTGCCCTGAACTCCATCTCTCATATACTCACAAGGCAAAACGCTTGCGCGTTCTAGTGAACAGAAAATCTTTATGTGGATCTGGAAAGATTATATTCCTCCCTCTTATTCATGGCCAGTTGTCCTCTACTTTGTAAAATTTTTGTTAAAACATGGTAGCACATACACGCAAGGCCCACTGAGAATCAGTTCAAGACAAGATTGAATATGCAAAGAGGAACATGGACTAGCTAGGCAGTAGCACAAGGCTACTTTATCAGGGAGAGTGTTGTGGGTTAATTGTAATTGAAGTCTTAACCTCCAGTACCTGTGAATGTGACCTTATCAGAGAATAGGGCCATTGCCAATGTAATCAAGTTAAGACGAGGTCATCCTGGACTATGGCGGGGCCGTAACTCAATGAAGGGTTTCCTTACAAGAGGAGGCAAATTTGTCCCTGGGGACACAGAGACACACAAAGAGAGTGCCATCTGACAACAGAGGCACAGATTGGAGGGATGCAGTGGCAAGCCAAGGAACGCTAAGGAATGCCAGCAAGCACCGGAAGCCAGGAGAGAGGCATGGAACGGATTCTCCCTTAGAGACTCCAGAAGGAACCGGCACTGCCAGCCCCCTGATTTCAGACTTCTAGGCTCCAGGGCTGTGAAAGGAAAATATCCTCTTTTGTGAGCTACTCGGTCTGTTACGCTTTGTTATGACAGCCTTGTAGGAAACTAACACTTAGGGTAATGTCGAAATGTCTTCTCCTACGTTCTAGGTGTGCCTTGTGTTCATGGAGACCCTGGCAGTGTCTGCTGCTGGGAAAATGATTTCTGTGTAATATTGCTCCCTCTTGGAGCTAAGACAACTCCTTCTCTCTCTTCCCCCTTCCTCTTTCCTTCTCTATTTCTCCTAGCATCTTAAAAGATCACTCACTGGTAAAAGCATCACAGTGATACCTGTATTTTCTTTAAAAATACGTGTTGTCAGGGGCCTATGTTTTTCTCTTTCCTTTTCTAACGCCGAAATTTAGTGAGCCTTTCTTTTCAGTATCACAGGGCTTCAATCACCAAATAGTACTTGAAGTCTTTCAAAGACCTACAAGATTGAGAAAGATTCCAGCCTGTTAAAATGGGAGATAATAGATTTCACATACCTTCCTCATTCCTATAAATTTCCTTCCTTACTGGCTAGAATTGTGAAAGGGAAGGGAACCCATATTCAGAGGAGAGGCGAGGGGGCTTGGCAGGACAGGGTGGTGCAAAGGAGAGAAAGTGGCATTTTGTGGGTTAGGCTGATTTACTGATTATCCGGGAAGAGTCTGTTGACTCCAAGGAGCCTGTTAAACCCACCCCTGCAGTCCCATGGTTGCCTTTGATATTTAGAATTGAGGAGGTTGAGGTAAACCCAGTCCAATTAAGCATGTGGTACTTTAATCAAATAAGGATTAAGGGCAAGCAAATACAAAAATAGTTCCTTTACTGATTTCTGGGAGATAATTAAATCAGACTTACAACACAGGGAGAGAAAGGATATTATAAGCTTATAAGAGAGAAGACCTTAAATTCTGCAACATTAAGTTAATGCTCTGCATCCACAAAGCGAGGAAATCCCCTCTTTGCTGGCTGATGCGGGGGAATCAGGATAGTAAATAGCTATTTAAAAAGATCGCAAAGGGTGAACAATGAAATATCCTCAGCCATTTGTGTTAAATAAACTACACATATATTGTTTGGATGAAATGTTCTTTTTTTTTTTTTTCTTTTTTGTCTTTTTGCTATTCCTTTGGGCCACTTCCACAGCATATGGAGGTACCCAGGCTAGGGGTCTAATCGAAGCTGTAGCCACCGGCCTACACCAGAGCCACAGAAACGCTGGATCCGAGCCGCGTCTGCAACCTACACCACAGCTCACGGCAACGCCGGATCGTTAACCCACTGAGCAAGGGCAGGGATCGAACCCGCAACCTCATGGTTCCTAGTCGGATTCGTTAACCACTGCGCCACGATGGGAACTCCCTGGATGAAATGTTCTTTAAGCCTGCTGCGTAAAATATAAATTTTATAAAATATAAAATTTTTCAACACAGGGAGGTTGAAATTCCCCACTATTGAAATTCTCACTGAAAAACGCTGTTGCCAATTTTAATTAATATTCCATTGAAAGTACTAATGAATTTCAGAATATACCACTAGGGGGGTGTGTGTGTGTTTGTGTATATCATGTGTGAAAAAGATGTTTTCTCAGCTCCTGTCATTCCCCTGGAGAGGGCTTATGGGAGCCTTCCCTCCTGGAAATTCAAGTTCCCTGCATCCTCTTTATTCACTGATCAACAGTATGCATCCACCCATATATACCAATTGCCCAGAATGTAAATAATATATTTAATATGTGTTCTTAAAGTTTATTTCATCAGTAACTGTAATGGTCAGAGTCCTTGGGTTGTAGAAACAGAAACTGATTTGTGGCAATTTAAGAAGGGAACTCCTTGGAAATTGACCAGGAGCTCAGCGAATCAACTGGAAAGCTGAGAACAGGGCTTGGTAATAAGTCGTTACTTAAGGCTGCTCTGAAGGGCTGGGGATGTTTCCAGACCAGGAGCAATCATGTCAGGAAGCCGCAGCTGGAAAGTATGATTTCAACAGCTTCCTCCATCCCAGCATCTCTCACATAAAATGCAAATCCTGGATGCACACGACTATCTACTAAAATAGTTTATATATTTACATTTGATTGCAATTTTTTATATGTATTTATGTATGTACATAGATTTTGGCCACTTTTTAATGGTGTCTTGCAATGATAGTGCTTAATTAATACTTCATGATCAAAGTTTTTTTCAGATTTGTTGCAGATTTTTGAAGGCTATGATGATTCTCTTCTGGAGGTAATTTTCCCTGATTGGAATGGTTTCTTCTTTAGAGTCTAGCAGAGATGGAATGAGGGTAATGTACTGAATCAAAAGCACATCTATTGATTTAGGGGGTGCTTCAAAAGTGACTTGGGGATTAACAGATCATTAATTTGATAATGTTGAAAAGATGGATGGAAACACACAGAGAGAGGGGTTGAAATTACTGGACCACTGGCCTCTTAACCTATTTGGGACAGGGGTCTCTAGTGCTGAGAGGTCTGGCTCATGAGCTGAAGCAGGTGGTTGGAAAGGAAGAGGAGGATGAATATGGAATCATCTAGTCTAAGTCTTTTTTTTTCCTTTTAGGGCCGAATCTACAGCATATGGAAGTTCCCAGGCCAGGGATCCAATGGGAGCTATAGCCACTGACTTACACTGCAGCCACAGCAATGTTGGATCTGAGCCACATCTGACCAACACCATAACTCATGGCAATGCCAGATCCTTAATCCAGTGAGTGAGGCCAAGGATTGAACCTGCATCCTCATGGATTCTAGTTGGGTTCACTACCACTGAGCCACAACAGGAAATCCAGGTCGAGGTCATTTTTAAGACTTGTGAAGCTAAACTAAAAGTTAGATTTTACCCTTGATGAGTACATCTTTTGTCTTGACTTTGTTTCTAGAAGAAGGAGTTAGTTGTTATTTAGCAATATTTATATCCATACGGATAAACATCTTCATCAAATTTAATATAGTTGCTAAAATTTTATTTAAAAAGTAGGGTTATCACATTAAATTTATAGACAAATACAATTAAGAGGTCTCTTTTTAAAGAAGTGGTTACTAAAGGATATTCTAGCATTTTGAAAACACTGACATCTGTGATTTAAAAAAAAGAGTCTAAGTTGTTATATTTTGCATCCTGACTTTTTGTTAGCTTCTTGACCTATTGCCCTAATCTACATTCTCTGCAAACTAAGGGCTTTCAGTAGAAGAGAGTGGGCATTTACTACTAGCAGAAGTTATTTATTTAGGTAGACCAAAAGAAATGTGCTTTCCTCTGTGCAATTTCCTTTTAAATCCAGTAAAATTGTGGTTTTATTTTTTCACAATTCTGCCATGATGGTATTCAGTTGAAGTTAGTTTCTTTTGTTTTCCTTAGCTCTCCAGGGGTGGGTATTATTTTATTCCCTCCAAGGCTGACTGTGTAAGAAGAGGGTTAGTAGATGCAAACTATCCCATTTAGAATGGATAAGCAATAAGGTCCTGCTGTATAGCACAGGGAACTCTATCCACTCTCTTGTGATAGAACACGATGGAAGATAATATGAGAAAAAGAATGTGCAGACATACAGTTTTTGGAGGCATTAGCCCACCTTTGCTTGGCAAAGCAATAAAGCTATCCTTTTCTCCTTCGCCCCCCAAGAAAAACAAATGAACAAAAAACAATCACTAAACATTGGTTAAAAAAATAGAGCATTGGCAGCCATGCAAAAGTGCCTTGCGTGTCATTTTGTGATCAACACCTTTCTTCCTACCTCAGAAAGAAAAATTAAACTGACTTATCCATAAAAAACAAGACTAATAAATATTTGGATTAGAACACCCAAAAACTGTATTATAAAAGTTGAATTTGGAGGGAGTAATTTTCAAAGAAGTTACATCTGAGAATTTTCCAGAACTAATAAAAGGCATGAGTACTCTGAAAATGTGCAACAAAACCAAAGCCAAAGAAAAGAAATCGATACCCAGACATAAAATAGTGAAACTACAAGCAAGGATAAAGAGAAGACCTTAAAGGGAACTAAGGACAAAAGACAGACATATAAAGAATGACAATTGGCGTTCCCATTGTGGTGCAGTGGGAACGAATCCGGCTAGTATCCATGAAGAATGTGAGTTCAATCCCTGGCCTTACTCAGTGGGTTAAGGATCCGGTATTGCTGTGAGCTGTGGTGTAGCTTGCAGACATGGCTCGGATCTGGCATTGCTGTGGCTGTGGTGTAGGCCAGCAGCTATAACTCTGATTTGACTCCTTAGCCTGGAAATTCCATATGCTGCAGGTGGGGCCCTAAAAAGCAAAGTAAATAAATAAAAGGAAGGAGAAGAAAAAGAATGTGTGTAAATATGTATGACTGGGTTACTTTGTTGTACAGCAGAAATTGACACAAAGTTGTCAATAAACTATAATTAAAAAAAAAAGAAAGAAAAAGAATGACAGGATAGCTTACCCTGGAGACCAGCTTTTGTCTGATTGATGTGGGGTTATACGAGCTTGTCAACCCTTTTAAACCTAAAACAGGAAGTGGATGGTAATGTATTTGGTCTCCCAGGTGAAAAGTCAACAGGTTCCACATTACTACAATTTCCTGAATATGAGTCTTTCTTCATGGCATTAACGTATTTTATATAGTCCTGAAAGCAGCTATGCATATGTAGAAATGAGGAAATCTCAAACAAAACCTTAAGCAAGTGTTCTTAACATGAGGATAGTAGTTACGTGGGACCTGTAGAAGGCCTGATGGAGAAACAGTTGGACAAGAAGAAGAAATGGATTATAAAGGAGACTGTACTAGAGAAAGAGGAGGTGGGATGCTATACCTTAGGGAGCACTCCCTCTATGCTCCCTCCCACTCCTCACAAATCCCTTAGAAAACTTCTTCCATGGGGGTGGTTGCTATAGCTGAACTTAAAGGTTTTTCTTCTATTATTCTTACAAAATTTCCCTGGAGTAGGCTAATATTATCACCATTTTACAGATGAAGGAACATATGTCACTAGCCCACAATTATAAAGAAAATGGCAAAGCAGAGATTAGAAAATTGTTCTGCACTGTTACCTAAAAAAGATTCACGATATTCATATGATTAATCCCAAAGTGGTGTGAAGGTTCAGAAATATCTGGAAAATTGCACCCCCCCCCCGAGAATTTTTTTCTTTTTTCTTTTCTAAAAAAGTTTCAGTGGGAAACTTCCCAATGATCTCAGAAAATAATAAAGAAAAATGTATGTTCTCCCCACATTAGAACATTTAAAAAAAAATAGGTTTTCAGACCTTAACCCAGAAAGAGTTGAAAATTTGGTTCTACTGTCTTGAGACCCAATATTTTGCAAGCTCCTGTAGATTTGCTGGAAATAGGTGTCTGGAGTCAGGTTTCTGCAGCAAGGAACAGAAGGAGGGGTGGCTACACCAGACACTAAGACCACCTTGCAGTGTTCGTGCATAATCAGAGAATATGATGGTTGTCATCACTGAACTCAAGATTAGGGTGGGCTGCAGGGCGGCATCCTGGGGAGGTATCCTTCAGGACACACGTTTGCCGTCTTTTTAGGATCCTTCTTCTCCTCTGACTTTTGTTTGTGTCACTTGTCTAAAATCTAGAGCAAGTAAAAGCAAAGGCTAATTTTGTAATGTTAGGTCTCAAAGAGGAGGGGCTACACTAAGCAGCGAAGACTGCCGCAATGAACACTTTAGTGTGGTATCCTGAACTAAGGATTGATTTCCTACTTTAACTCCCTCTGGCACTTATGTGAGCTTTGGCCAGTCATAAATCTCCAAGCCTCAGTTGACCTCATCTGTAAAATGGAGCCATCTTTCTGGGTCTTGACAGGGTATCTTGAAGGATAACTGAGTTTACTGTACACAGTAGAGGCTGGGTCTATATGGAATACTTTGGTCTGACCAGCGATTATAAGCCAAGTCTTTCAGATGAGGTCTGAATTCTAACTTTTGGAGTTCCAGATTAGAGCTTTCTAAACAACAATGTAACTGAGCAGACAGAGGAGCTAGTGTTTGGAACTCAGATCTGTGGTATTCCTACTTGGTCATTCCTTCAGTCTCTCCCAGTTTGTGTGATTGCCACAAAATTGCTACAAAATGGTATCTCCTGTTCTCTGTAAAAGCATCACTTACCCACCTAGGGCTTAATAAATGGAAAGTTTTAGTGCTTAGAAAATAATCAGGTGTTGAGAAGCACAAATTGTACTCTCCTTTTCTGAAGGTTAATAGGCTTTTTCTCTTTCTGTTTTTTCCTCCACAGCATTACCATCTAACACGAGGCCGCTTCTCCAGATGAAGCAGAGATTGAAATGTCACACCAGCATGATCAATTAGATGATGTAGAATAGAGGCATTTGCTACCTGACCTTAATCTACTGGGCAAGAATGAATGAATGGTGAAGACTGAGTGCAGAGAGACTCAAAGGTGGAAGAAATCAGGAGGCTATCATTTAAACAGACACAGAGCAGTATGAATGTTGACTCAAGACAAAATGGACATTCTCAGGGTAAATGCTTATTAGGATGTATACTGGCTCACTTATTGAATTATTCTGAGTAGCTACGAAATGACTATAAAAGCCATTAACAAAAGCAATATGGTAGAAAAGGAAGCAGATATGCTTTTCCAACCATCTAGATTTGTTTTTATTACTTAACTCGCTTAACCAAAGTGACAGGGAGAAAGATGATGCAAAATATATGCAAGCTGTTCTATGAAGAAGACAGAGAAGCTATGACTAAGATGGGAACATGATAGCTGTCTTCCTTTATTTAAAGGCTTGTCATTGGAAGAGGGATTAGACATGTTTTGATGGGAATGGCAGAGAGGAGGGGTGTAAGTACTTGACTTTGACTTAGTATAAGAAATGGCTTCCCAATAGTTGGAACTTGACAAGGGTCATTGGAGCAGCCCTGCTCAGCTTCCCATTGCTGGATCCATGGATAACCATGGTTATAGAGGAATTCTTGCCTTAAAGTAGCAGACCTCAATCACCCCTTCGTATGCCTGCTCCAGAGCTTTAAGTCACATTGGGGAAGACTAAAATGACTTTGAAACTTCTTTAGGAGCAGAACTGAAGGAAATTTGGGGCTACTCAGGCCTTGATAGAATTAGTCCTCCTTAGCAGCATGTATGTACGTTGTAGGCTGGGAATGGTTGCCGGTCTGTTTCAATTACAGACAGCTGGTGTTAGCTAAAGGATTTACCGGATTAGTCATCCCTAGTAACAGTGATATGAGGTGTTTCTCCCTGGATTATTAGGTAATATATGCTATGCTTAACCTTTCTGTTTTATATTTATTTTTCTTTTACATTTAAGCACAACTTAATGTAAAAGCATTGTGGTGGAGATTGAACTTCCCAAAATAAGCCACTTATTTTTTTTTTCTAGAATGCATTGGTTGTTTCTATTTGTGGAGTTCAATGGTGAGACATCAATTTATCATAGCTGTGGAAAACTAACTGAAGGTCCAGAGAAAAGTCATGGAAACGATGACGAACAAGGAAAATGGAATTCAACCATGTATCCTGGAGAGGTAAGGTTGGGAATAACATTTACCCTTGTCTGCATCTTCTCTTCCTAGCACAGATGCTCAAATACATGTGTGTTGATCTGTTTGTGTACAACCAACTGTGGTCATGAAAGTTACTGTAGAGGATGTTTTCTGTTGAGACTCAGGCATGATCAAGATGGTCACATAGTAGGCAGCCTATGTTTTACAAACATTTATTGGATCCGCTTGAGTTTAATGTTAGTTTCAATATAGGCATCATGCTGGTAGTGAAGCTCATTGAAATTTGCAGTGTGTTCCCAAAGAAACCAGTGGCATCTTCATTTGAGGGCATCATTTAGATTGGATAGCTAATTATCTGTTTAGAATAAAAGCAGAGGAAAAATTCTGAGAAGTTCTTAAGGACTCACACAGTTCTCGATTTCACTTGTGTGTTTGGCTTGTAAGCAGAGCACTAAGTTCATAACCCAGGGGTAAAAATAACACATCTTAAGATGACTGGGTAGAAAGATTCTTCTCATTTGAAATCTTGATTTTTCTCTCTATTCACATAGTATATGATAGTCCTCGTTCTGCAGTATCACATTTCCTAATAAAAGCCATTATCACATATATTTCTGAGAGTGCCCAATATGTATTGTAAACTTATTGCCCTGAGGAGAAAATTGGTTCTGAGGAAGAGGAGATGGAATAAAAATTTGGCTTTTAAAAAAAAGTAACTGCATGGAGGACATATTTTTCCAGAACAAATAGTGCCAATAGGAATTAAGAGTTTCAAGCTGGACTGTGATTAAAATTTTACTGTTGGACAAACTTTCTTTTCTTTTCTGGCTTATGAGTACTGTAGTAGGCATACTTGGTGTTCACCTCTCAGGTACCCACCCAGGAATTTTAGATGACACTGATCCTGCTTATACCTCCATGTATATAATCTGATGGCTCTGATTGGCTTAGTCTAATCTGCATATCTCAGTCTCACTGTACATGAAGGGAAGAGCATATAACTCAGCTAGGCCAATGAGCATGTGGAGTCCAGAAGGAAGCTTCTTTTTCTCTGAATGGCATGGGAAGGAGATGTAAAGGCTGACACTACCACAGCCATTTCACTACTTGGAGGGAGAGTTAAGATGAAGCTGTCAAAATGAAGCTGACCAGCAACCTGTTCTTTGGTTTCCTCATCTTTAAAATAGGAATGATACAGTACCTTCCTCTACGTTTGTTGTGAAATTAAATTTCTTAACTTACGTAAGATGCTCAAAATAGGAAGCACTCAATAAATGATAGTTTTTATTGGTTACTTTAACAAAAAGCATCTTTCCCATTGAGGCCAATGTAATAATGGGGGGGGGGCTGAGCCATCTAGTTAATTGTTATTTAATTCCTTAAATTATTTTTTTCCCTCTTAAGTGAGCTCTATACTGGAGTGATCTCTGCACAGAATTGGTTTTGCCAGTAATAAATTGTCTATGTTGGCATTTAAAGAATGAAACCATGGAGTTCTCGTCGTGGCTCAGTGGTTAAGGAATCCAACTAGGAACCATGGGGTTGTGGGTTTGATCCCTGGCCTTGCTCAGTGAGCTGTGGTGTAGGTCGCAGACGTGGCTCGGATCCTGCGGTGCTGTGGCTCTGGCGTAGGCTGGTGGCTACAGCTCCAATGAGACCCCTAGCCTGGGAACCTCCATATGCCACGGGAGCAGCCCAAGAAATGGCAAAAAGACAAAAAAAAAAAAAAAAGAAACCTTAGGGACTGTTCTCAAAGCACCATCTCTGGATCAGGTATCAGCAAAGTACTTGGTCCTTCCTCTTGAACCCACAGCTCTGCCCGGGAATACAGAAGGAAGGATTGTGATGCTGTTTCCTAGCAGAACCCACAGGTGGGATGGGTTTCCAAATGGGCACTAAACTGAGGCATCTGCTGAGCTCAGTTAAGAGCCTGAGCTAATAAAGATTGGCACATGCCTGTGTTTGAGGGGCCGAAAGCTGCACACAGAGGCTTCTGTGCTATTCTTGCTGTCCTAGTAACATTTCTTCCTTTACTATTCATGTTCATATGCTTATTATTTTAAAGATAACAAGATTAGCAGGGATGGAGAATAATGGTCAGCATCAATTCTGGAAGCTATACATAATGGACTTTTTCTTCAAAAGCAACTGTTCCAGTTTAGAAGAAATTTGTCAAGTTTATGATTAAATTTGACAGAACAAAGACTTATGATATTTATAGATATTCTTGTAGAGCTTTGGGAGGAATGGATAGGAACCAGGTGAAGATGCGTACATTTAAAACAAAAAGGGTCTAAAACAGGTGCCTGTTGGTAGCGGGGTGGGTGGGCAGAAGGTGAAACTTGAAGGAGAATCTCCTGTTTTTACTGTATGTACATCTGTATGGTTTGAATTTTATTTGATAGTGAATTTATGTTTCGCTCGTATAATTTTAAGAATTTAACTTTAGAATGTCAATAATTCTATCCTTAAGGGTTATATTTTCTACAGCTAATTGTTGAGATCAGATTAAGGTAATCATCCCAGGTGTTTATACTTGAGTCACCCGAAGATCCAGGTGAATTCAGACTATGAAACTTAACTGTCGGTTAAAGAGCTAACTCCTTATTTATGTTTGGGACCGCATATAATTTAATGTTTCTCAAAGGCCTTCTTGCCCCTCTCTTTTCTGAGTCCTCTTCCCCCCCAATACTGTCGATATTTGGGCTATATTTACATCAACAATGAAGATTTTGCCCGAGAGACCTGCTCTGAGATAAAACAGCAAGTTGGATCTCTGGCATATTTAGGATGCTTGGCTTTTACCACTTCCAGCTGAGAATCCTTTGCTTTGTGAATGGAACTGTGCAGTAACCTCACATTTGTGGTGATGACAGCTTCTTGCTGCAGTTGGATCTAGCAGCTCATGAAAAGGAGAAGTTTTGGGTGAGGTGAGCCTTTGGGATTATCCAGCCCAACCTTGCGGTTCATATATGGGGAGAGTTTGGCCCAGGATGCTTGGGGATTTCCAAGGTCTCTGATTACTCTTAGGGGCAGGATGGGGACCAGGAGCCAGTCCTTCTGGCTCCTTTTGCTTCCTGACACTTGACGAGCTGAGGAGGCACCCAGAAATCAGCCTGCTTGCTTCGTTTGCATCCTGAAAGCCAGAAACAAAGATGAACCATGTGAGATAAGCAGCATCCAGATGATAGGACATGAAATTCGTGGAGTAGAACGTGGTGTAAATAAATAATAACATGCAGGTTTAAACTGAGGACTATCTTACTTCTGTGTAGCAGTTTAAAATGATTATTTTTTTCTGCTTATAAAAAATAATACATGCTCAATTTTGTAAATTTTTGAAAGCATAAACAAGAAAATAAAAATTACTCTTAACCACCTTTTCAAGAAATGAACAAGAATAATATCTTGGAATCACACATACAGACCTATATATAGTCAGATCAGATCATAGTGCCTATGCAATTTTGTATCCAGGTTTTTCATTTAATATTATATGATGAGCACTTTCCCATGGCATTGAATGTTCTGCAAAAATATGGTTTGTAAATGGCTAATATTCTCAGGTCTTTCTTTTTGATTTTTATTTTAAGTGATTTAGAATGATTGGAATAAATCCTAGTAGAGAATTAAAAGAAAGGGATGCTAAGATTTGGGGCTAGGATCTGAGGTGTCAGCATGGAGGGAAGGGTGACAGAGGCAGTTGAAAGCTGTCAGTCCTTTGCAAGCAGCAACATGAGGGTGTTTAGAGGCAGGTGACAGACAGTCAGTTCAAAGACACACTGAAGACAATGTAATGTAATAGTTTCTTATTTTGTCCTTCCCATCAGCATGCATCTTTAATGTAAAGCACTATTTAGGCCATACACTTGTCACTCCAGGCCACCATGAGATAAAACCCTCATCTTGGAAGTGCCTACACACAAAACTGACTCTTCAGAATTCAAGCACCTATTATCCAGCTCACTTTTTCCCCCTTAGGACACTCGGCTTTTAGACCCTGTCACTGCTCATTACTCTTCCATTAGAATCCCTGTTTCCTCAAATCCCTAGTATGCTGATCATTAGGAAGCTAATTGTACCTCTGTCCTAATGAATTGAGCAGAATTCAGATAGGGAGCACAGTATTTGTGGTGGAAAGAGTTTGTGTAATGATTCCAAGATATGTTCCTAAGACTGATATATACTCACAGGGTACTGAGAGCAATACAGATGCAGGGTATTTTGCTTGTTTTGTGTTTTCATTGCGGGTCGGGTTGATGATGAGTCTGTTGCCAGCAGGGTATGGTTTCCTCCTGTGCAGAAATGCCAAATTTGCAGCTCTTGGTGGGGGATAAGCTCAGAATGTGATTTCTTCCCTTCTCCAGCAATTTTCTGCCTGCATGCATGAAATGCTAATGAACATCTCACACATGACAGAGCAATGAGATGTATCCTTATTTTTACTATTTTGGGAAGATTCTGACTTTACAAAGTCTGGTAAGTCTTAACGTGACAGTGACAAGACATTTCTAGCAGACCCTTCCCCCACCTCCCTCAAATTTGTGCTCTGGGTGTTGCTCAAGTTTGCGCTGAGTTGATGTGTTGTATCTCTGATTTGAAGTAAGCGCTGTATTGCCACGGCATTTCTGCCTCCCATCTTTCCCCATCATACCTCTGTGCCTAAGTCTGGGAAAAGACTAGCTCCAGCAAAGTAAGTCTTGAACTTCAATCTCAGACCAAGTCAGATATTTGTTATTAGTTGTTAGCTAGTAACATCAAGCCAGATTTTATTTATTTATTATTTCAACTAGTTAGGCGTAGGATGGGGCACCAATAGGGTGTTGAACATGCTTATGAGCTGCAGGTTAAATGCTTAAATGATTTTATAATTATACCAGCATATAAATTTACTTGTGGGGGGACTGAAGTGAAAATAAAGCTTCTATTCAGGACGTGTCTGACTGATGGTGCCAGGGAAGAGCTTAGTTTGGCGCACATTGACCCTCTCTTGTGGGATTGATTGCTCTCATAGCCTCATCACATCTTCAGGACGGCCACTCACAGAGTCCATAAGTGACAGAAGCTTGTGTGGGCATGAGGCATGAAGGCTGGGACCTTGTGAACTGCAAAGACAAATGGAGATGCTGCTTTGGTGGAAGTCTTTTGGCAGCGTTGACTGATGAAGAGCCCAAACAAGAAACTGGGGTTTAGCCTGCTTCTTATTTGTAATCCAGGGCTGCCTGTGGCAGTTGGGCAAAATGTGTTTGATCTGTAGGAGAAGGAGAGAGACCAGAGAAGTAACAGATGGATTTTGTAAATGCAGTAAAATTTAAAAAGACCCAGGGCAGAGAAAAAGATGGGCTTTGGGGACAATGCCCAGGATGAATCCAGCTTATTTAGGGTCCCCTGGTTTGAGATTTAATTTAAGCT
The DNA here is from genome assembly GCF_016906955.1 of Phacochoerus africanus. Classification (NCBI taxonomy): domain Eukaryota; kingdom Metazoa; phylum Chordata; class Mammalia; order Artiodactyla; family Suidae; genus Phacochoerus; species Phacochoerus africanus. Next base: position 48,798,650 of record NC_062556.1, on the reverse strand, counting down.
CTGGATCTCCTTATTTCTGTTCCATCTTCACCTTATGTTCTCATCATTCATCTTCTTTTTTTTCTTTTGTCTTTTTGCCTTTTCTAGGGCCGTACCCACGGCATATGGAGGTTCCCAGACTAGGGTCCAATTGGAGCTGTAGCTGCCGGCCTACGCCAGAGCCATAGCAACGCAGGGTTCGAGCTGAGTCTGTGACCTACATCACAGCTCACGGCAATGCCGGATCCTTAACCCACTGAGCAAGGCCAGGGATAGAACCTGCAACCTCTGGTTCCTAGTCAGATTTGTTAACCACTGAGCCACGATGGGAACTCCTCATTCATCTTAGTGAACTCAGAAATTCTAGTGTATGATATTAAATTCCTATCCAAAAGTCCATGGCTGCAAACTATGCCAGCCAGAAGCCCCTTTGATTGCTAATATATCCAAGAAAAGAGGTGTTTCCTCTTTTGTTCATCTTAGTTTCTGTCATATAGGAAAGAGACCAAAAGATGCCAAACTGGATAAATAACTTGGAAATGCACTTGCTAGGCTATAGACCTGATATCAGAATAGTCTAGCGTGGTGATCTCAGAATAATTATAAGGACCAAGAAAGATGAGTTGGAAAGGTCTTTAATTTTTCTGAAAGAACTTCAGTATTTAGAAAAACTTAATAAATTAGCATTTGTGGTTAGAATAGCAAAAGCCAGGAAGGTTTGACTGAACATTGTGAAAGTGTGAAGAATAGAGATTGGATTGACATGCATGAGCCCAGCCTAGCAACACCAGGCAGGAGGTCAAACTTGAAGCTTGTGAATCTATAGAATGTATCTCACTGAGTATATAGAATTAGCCTTACAGAATAGGAAGGATATAATATAAACAGATTCACAGAAGCTTAGATAAATTATAACAATATGTTATAAAGGAGTTGATGAGTACCTGGAGGGTGAGTTTCCATCTTTGTTTTTAATATTCTAAATATTATCTTAAACTAATTTAAAAACACATTCTTTTGGTAACAATTTGGGAAACATAAAAAGGAAGAAGATAAAGATTAATCATAATCTCATTCTGCAGACTTAACATTTTGATGTATTTGCTTTCACTTTTCCCACACTATTTTAAAATTATCTTACATAGTTGTAATTTGCAATTTTGTATTCTTTTATATCTCTATTTAAGCCCAAAGTTTTCTCTATGTCTCCAGAAACTCTTTATTTTATTTTTGTCTTTTCTAGGGCCGCACTTGTGGCATGCAGAAGTTCCCAGCCTAGGGGTCTAACTGGAGCTGTAGCCGCTGGCTTACACCGGAGCCAGCAATGCAGGATCCGAGCTGTGTCTGCGATCTACACCACAGCTCACGGCAACGCTAGATCCCTAACCCACTGAGCGAGGTCAGGGATCGAACCTGCAACCTCATGGTTCCTAGTCGGATTCGTTAACCACTGCACCACGACGGGCACTCCCGAAACTCTTTGTTTAAATGTGATTTTAAGATGCCGTTGATTGAAGGACACATTATTTTACATACAACTATGAAAGGAAAAAAATCTTTCCAATTAAATGATGACACAAAAGTGTTAACGATCCCCTGAAACACATTTGTTGCTTACACCAGCCTTTTGATGCTTTGACATTTCTTTCATCTATTCTAAGCATTTGGCAACTCTCTTGTCTTGAGGTGCATTACTTAGCATGTAGGAGATGCTTCTTTTGCATATTGTTCAGAAAAGCAAAATGTAGCACCGTTTCGTCTATTTCCTATAGGTTCCATAAAACACATTTACAGAATTTTTTGTTATGGAACAAAATATAGGCTCATGATTATCCCTCCTATGATGAATGTTTGCCTCAGCAATATAAAATTTACCTGCTGTAGCTCTGTTTATATGTCTTTTTGTGTACACAATAACTTTTCATCTCAATACTGAATCACAGTGTTACTTTTGAGGACATTTTAAATAGTAGTGAAATCGACATGTGTGGTACCAGCAATGTACATCATTCCATTGAGGTAATGACAAGATGAACATCTGTGACCAAAGTGATGCATGCCTGGCAATAACAGCCACTTTGTGCCTACTGTGTGGCTGAATAATAAGATGCCGGCTACTATAAGACACATTCCAATTTCACAGATATTAAAATGTGGAAAAAAGTGAATCTTGGTATCAATGAACATACCTGAGTTTAATTGACCATTTTGTTATTCTGGATCTTTTATTTATAAAAATTTACTTATTTATAAAAAATCAAACTTTTTTCCTCTTATAATAGTAAGAGGAAAAATAAATAATATATAATATGTAAAAATGATATACACGTTTCCTTGCATTTGCGACTGTTTCTTTGGGATAGATTCTGAGAAAAGGAATTATTCAGTGAAAGGATAGACATATTTTAAAGGTATTTGACATGCATTTCCAATAGCTTTACAGAAATATAGTTGCAATTATATGAACAATGTTATTTCAGCTTCCTAAACTTGATTTTTTGGAGGAAAGCTGTGGTAGGCAGCCTGCAGGGTGACAGCAAAGATTCAAAGCATTGGTGTGTGGCTTTGAGACTTGGTTTTACAAGATTGTAGCTCCTAACTTGCTCTTTTGGACCACATATTCTTCAGATGTAAACCAATGTGAGACTTTCTGGATTCCATGAAGAAGGAGGAATGTCTACATTAAAATCCAGGTCAGGGATTTCCCACCATGGCTCAGCAGAAATGAATCTGACTAGTATCCATGAGGAGGCAGGTTTGATCCCTGGCTTTGCTCACTGGGTTAAGGATCCGGTATTGCTGGGAGCTGTGGTGTAGGTCACAGATGTGGCTTGGATCCTGCATTGCTATGGCTGTAGCGTAGGTTGGCAGCTACAGCTCTGATTTGACCCCTAGCCTGGGAACCTCCAGGTGTGGCCCTAAAAAGACAAAAAAAAAAAAAAAATCCAGGTCAGTATCATGTAACATTGCATCCCTCTACCAACATGAATTATCTTTTATATTAAACGGAATCATTTAAAATAATGCACATCCCTTTTGATGTGGAGTGTTTCCATTTCCCTCGAGCCAATATATCTGATGTGCATGGCTTGCAGATGTTTAATGTGGGTGGGATCCAAATGCATGAGAAATGGTATTCCTAGATGTTAAATAAGAGTTCGAGAGCAAAGGAGGGTCAATTATCTTTGCATTATGGATGAAGATCAAAGTAGCTATTGGATTGAATTCAATTCAAGAAACACTCGCTAAGAGTTAACCCAGCACATGCCAGGGGGTATGAGTAGAGTGGTCACTAAAATTGCTGGTCTTCCTGCCCTAGTTGAGCTTACAACCAAAGGGCAGCATGGTTCATCCCAACTTTCCTGATGTATCTTCATCTTCTGTTATAAAATGTAAATATTTGAGGTCTTCGAAAGGTGCGGAAGCTGGTAGTAGACTCCAAGATATTTTATTAGGAGAAGAGTTTTTCAAAATTCATTAATTGACTCATTTTTTTTTTTACTCAATAATTTTGTTTTGTTTTTGTTGTTATTTTTTTGAGTTCTATGGTGTATTGAGTACTGTTGGTTGGAAAGTCCTTGTCAGCTCCCATGACATCTAGCTGAACAGGTTGCCAATATGATTTCCTAAGATTTTGAGAGTCAGACAGAATCTGTCTTCTTTAAATTATCCCTGGACCCCAGAAGTCTGTGTCTCCTTCTGAGAGTATAAACGTGTGTGTGTTTGTGTCTTGCTCCTCTTTGGTACCTTTTGTCTGCATATCATCCTGGGCACCCTCTGAGGTGGTGTCATATAGTGGAAAGTTAAGGGAATTTGAAATTAGAAGAACTAGGTTGGAATCTGGTTCTTCCACTTCCTAGCTGTGTGTGGTCTTAGGAAAATTGCTTAATTTTTCTTTCTTATCATTTTCACGGCCACCTTATAATATAGAGACTATCAAGCCTATTTTGCATTTGAGAAAACAGAAGTTCATCAAGGTTAGGTAATTTTCCCAAGAGCTAGGGTTCAAATACATGGGGTGTGACATTAGTGTCCATACTTAAGGGCTCCTTTATGTCAACAGAGCACAGTATTTGGTACATAGAAAATCCACAATGAAATATAGCCATGATTGTGGTTGTTATGACTCAGAACCAAGATAATAGGACTATTTACTAAAGATGGAAGCAAAGCCTCAGTGGTAGATCTGTGCTAGAGTTATTTAGGAGTGGAGAGCCATTCTCATTCAACCTCTGACCCCAACCACATGTAAGGCTAACCTTGATTAGAGTGGTAAATGTCATTTGTAATTGAAAGATCTAATTTTTATAATTCTTCTTCTGCTGTAAAGAAGAATTACGCTTTTGACATTTTACGTTAATGCTCTAGATAGCCCTAGATTGACATATGTGGTACAAGGAGCCTTAAACCAAGAGCTGAAATATGGAGATGAATCCTTAATCAATGAGTTATGGGTCCCGTTAAAAGGTTAAAGTTAAATTAAATATCCGCAACTAGTGCTATTTTGAGGGGTTTAAAAATGTTCCTGTTCTACATGAATTAAAAAAAAACAACAACAGGGCAAAATGTATATAGATTTTCACATATGGCAACATGTATAAAATTTTTGGCTAGTGATACACAATTATCTCTTTGGCTCTGCATGGAAAAATGAAGTCTAATTTCTTTGTCAGTTCCTCCCTATCTTATTAGCATTTCAGAGGTTAATACTCTGTTAACACATTTTCTCAGAGTGCTCTTGTTTTACACTCACAGGTTTTATTTATTTTTTTACCCACTCTAGAGAGAGATTGTCCTCATCTTTTGTTGCATTTAGGTGGGGGATTGACGTTGTTCAAGCATCACGCTCAAGGATGTCTTTCCTGTCCTTTCACATCCCATGCTTTTTTTTCAAGTTTTCTGTTACATCTGAAATAGTCTCTGAGTTTCTGGAGAAGATTAAAAAAAATCATTTTGTAGTGACAAAAACTACTGCAATTATTCTTCCTTCTTTGAAACAGAATCAAATCTCACTTTCCTATATAAATGTGACTGAAAGCATCTGGCACGGGTAGACAAACACGGCGGTGATTTGATCATGAACATATCCACCCTCACAAGTCCCTCGGGAGGGCGAAGAGCTTATGATATGACCACCAAAATGTGTGTTCTGTTTCATTTTCCACAGAACTGTTTAGGTCAACTCAAATAATACTCATTAATAGACTCATTAAAAAAATTTTTTTTGGGGGGGAGGGGCCACACCTGCAGCATATGGAAGTTCCCAGGCTAGGAATCGAATCTGAGCTACAGCTACTGGCTTACACAACAGCCACAGCAACGCCAGATCTGAGCCATGTCTGTGACTTACACCGCAGCTCACAGCAACGCTGGATCCTTAACCCACTGAGGGAAGCCAGGGATTGAACTCACAGCCTCATGGATACTAGTCAGGTTAATTACCACTGAGCTGCAATGGGAACTCCTTTAAAAAGTTTTTTTTTTTTTTAAACCTCCACCACGTAAGGATAAACTTATTCAGAGGCTGCTGACCACACCTAGCTATGGCTTTGCAGATTTGCATCAGTGTCTTAAAAAGATTCCAAAGCATGGAAGGAAATGAAAAATGAAAATCTAAACCAAAATATTTCTGTTTTTGAAGGAAACGAGGAAGAAAATTCATTGTTTCACACTTACATAAACACTTATAAACATGCAAGAAAACCAGTTTTATTTCTAGAGTTTATGTCAGTTCTTTTGAGATGAGAAAAGTCAGACTTCAGGCCTGGGACCTAACTGGAATTATTTATTGTTAATGATTTAGTGTTTTATTTTTTTCACAGTTCATTACTCTTCAAGGTCAAAAGAGTAATAATAAAAAAACTAATGCAAATTGTAAATCAACTATACTTCAATTAAAAAAATAATATGAAAAGAGAACTTTTCCCTTAATTTTACTCCACTGCAAATGAGACTGCACTGTGAATTTTGTCAAAAAGAAGTAAGTAAATTTAATAACTTAAGACAGCCTACTCATCTGGATGGGTCCATTCTATCATCATCCTTTAAATATGTTTTCTAAGTAAATTTAGACAAATGAACAAATCCGAAATATTTTGCTTGGGAACTTGTCAAGAAAGTCCAAAGTTGTGTATTTATTGAAAATTGTAAGAGCCAAGAAAGGGGGAGTCAATTTTAGGATCCTGAGAATATGTAATTAAATCACTCTGCTCTTTTCCATAAAAGTGACTGAGGACTAACAGAATCCATTTTCATTTCTAGTGTTACACTATTTGTGACAGAGACAATTCATATGATATAGAAGTTAACCTGCCTCATGAAAAAAAAATGTAAAAAATTTTGTTTCTGCTACTGAATCATAATCCTTTCAAATTCCTCTCCCTCTGTGCATTTATCCCCACTAGAGGACTCTATCAGGAACCTCCTATAATCTGTGTGTGTAGAAAAGTGTAAAAGTTCTGTGGAGTTATTAATAATGGGGGAGATAGAAGATTAACTTCTTTCTTCAAAACTGAAAGACTCTCACAACATGTCCTTTGATTCTACCCAGTTACAAGAGTCTGGAAAATGTCTTATTTAAATATACAGGTATTTTTATGGGGCTCTTAAATCTTTGTCGTGTACTGTAATTTCCTCCCATATGTTTATTGTCAAATCACAGCTGAGAACTGGTGAGTTGTGTGGAAATGTTTTCCAAAGCTGCAATTCTTCTTTTCTGTTTCTTTTGTTTAAATCAAACTTTTTCTAAAAAAGAATAAGATTTATTTGAATAGTTTTTGTTTACAGAACAGGGCCAGTAAGGGTTGCTTTTGCATGATGTGAAACGGGGTGTTGTTAGATCCAGTTTCTTTTTTTGTAATTCTTAGAATGGACGTGACAAGCACATGCTTGTGTTTTGGGCAGTTCACTGGCCACCATGAGGGCAGTAAGGTGTGACTGGAAGCAGGATTGCGGGGGTGTAGGAGGGGATGGAGAAGAGGAAACAGAGTTCAGGTTCTAGGAGGTGCATTTATTGGAAGGGACATTTATTGAGGGGGAGAGAGGATTTATTGTGACTCAGAATGTCTTCCTTGGATGATGATAAATAGCATTGATAGAGGTAGAGAATGCTGAGGAAAGATGCTGCCGCCACATTTTGGGATTGACTTGCCTTTGATACATTCGTGTGGTTCAGTTAGGAGCTGAGCTCAAAAGCGAAATCTGCGTCGGAGATTCAGAATTGGTGGTCTTCATCCATGTGACACTTGGGAGGGTGTAGTTTGAGAAGACAAGGGAAAGGAAAACGAGGCAACCCAAACATGAAAGTGGGGGTGGGGGGAGTAGAAGCAGAGAAGGTTGTAAAGAAGTGTCAGAGAAAGGAGACAAGGATGCCTGAGACTGCTCACCATCACTCGTGGAATGCTTGGATGAACGGCCGTGTTTGGCTCTAGGAAGAACAGATCCTTTCTTAGAGAGGGCTGGTGTGCCTTTCAGTCTTTTAAAAGAAGGGCTAGGTTCAGTCTGTGTTGCCCTTCCTGAGGGCACTGAAGAACTTTATGGAAGTCAATTCTGCTTTTGCTCATGGAGGCACTCTCAAAGAATAGAAATGCTCAACACAGAATGTAACTACCTTGGAGCGTCCTTAGCTACCTGCCCATCAGTCTAACTGCCCATCAGTGAAGAAGTCAGTCCTGATTGGAGAAGGCAGCGTGGGATCACAGACAACTTCTAAGATTCTCTGAAGTCTATGAGTCTGTAAAAAAATCTAAAAAAGTCATACTTTTTAGGAAACTGTTTTGCAAAATCTAAGCTCAGCTTTAAGGGGACAGCACAGTGCTATAGTGACAAAGCAAACACACACACAGCGATGAGAAATGGCCTTTTCCCTTCATGTTCTTCTCAAATGGTTACACGTTAGTCTCCCTTACCCAACAGTGTAATATTCAGGCTTAGAAATTACATGAATTAGCCATTTTGCAGAAAGAGCGGACAACTTTTCTTACATTGTTATCCTCTTTGTATTTGAAAATAAGGAAGTATGCTTATAGCAGTTTGTGGTCTGATAGTCAAATGATTAATATTGTTTTTCCAGCAAAGATATAATCTTTCATAAAACAGATTTGTTACCATGCTAATTCCACATCAGAACCTGAACATATCTTAGAAAGAATCACTCTTAATGTAGCACCATAAGGTTGTATCTGTTGTACCAAAGAAGACTCAGAAACTATACTGTTCATGGGGAATCCTTGAGAATCCATTCAATAAAAATGACTGTAATAACCAATAAGTTGATCCTATTAAGCCAGGCAGATGTGGCAGGGTTAGGAAGGATATTATTCATTTCATAGAAACACACCTCTGATGGGACATGTATATTGAAGTTAGCATGTTGGGATTAGAACTAGGACTTGAATGGAATTCTGTTTGTTCATATAATTTCTCCCTCTCAGTCACATAGACTTTATTACACCAAATTACAATTTGCATCATTCAAATGCAAATGAATGTTCAAAGCCCTGTGTGGGCTTCATGTAATTCTTTTTGGGCAAGAGCTGCTCAATATTTTACATATTTGAAAAAATTCAGTGATGCAACTGATTCCAAGGGAAAAAAAATATGAATTTAAAAGTGTTCTTCCTTTTGGAGGGTATGATATAATCACATCGAATTCACATCTGTTTTATTTTTCTATCTCTTCTCTTGACTTCCCTAAGTGTATAAGACTTATGAGATGTATTTCTTTACCTGACTTTTCTTTGGTTCTCAGAGTCTGAATCTACCCAGAATCATGATCCCACTTAAGTATTGACTATAAAAGTAAATAATGGAGTTCCCATCATGGTGCAGCAGAAATGAATCCAACTAGTATCCATGAGGATGCAGGTTCTATCCCTGGCTTTGATCAGCGGGTTAAGGATCCATCATTGCCATGAGCTGTGGTATAGGTTGCAGACGTGGCTTGGATCCTGAGTTGCTGTGGTTGGCAGCTGTAGCTCTGATTCAGCCCTAAAAAGCAAAAAAAAAAAAAAAAAAAGTAAAGAACAGTGAGGAAAGTTCTGCAAAGCATAACAAGCTAATGATGTGATCATGGAGCTGTGGAAAGTCTTTCAATAGTAACACTTCATTTTTGGCCTTTATGAACCAATCTTGCCATCAACCAAACTGCTCATAATGCAGGACACTTCATAAGTCACCAAAGCTGCCTTGGCAGTTTAACATCTTTTGTTCTTGAGTGTAAAAAAATATTCACACAGCTTTTAATGCTCTCCAGCTGTTCATTGGTAAAGACCTCAACATGAGGCTTATAGGGAGACATTGTCCTAGATTTAAATTATAAAAGCAACTCTAGGAACAGCCTGGCTCTCTTGGGCCTCTGCTCTCAGAAAATATATTTTCTCTCATCAGCCCCATGACACTTGTCCTGCTTCACAAGGCTTTTCAGTGGTGACTCTGAACCACCGGTTCAGGTTACTAAGTGACTCAGTGAACAACTAACTGGTGTGAACTTCTCTGTGGACCTTTATCCAAATTCTCCTAGGAGGAGAATGTGATGTAGTTCTGAAGAGGTCCTGTGGAGAGCTGACCACACAGGCTGCTTCACGGCTGAAAGGGTGCCTGGGACCAATCACACTGGGAAATGAATTTAGAGCTTCCAAGTAGAAAGGGCTTATTAAAGGGTCTCAGAAAGTCTACAGTAAAGAATTCCTACTTACCATTTAACCCACTAGTAGATAACAGTATTGAAGAGCATCAGCTTTGAATATAGATAGATTTTACTGAAATCCTAGGCTCACTCTTAGCCATGAAACTTGTGCAAGTTGCTTCTCTGTGCAATGGGAGTAACGAGTCCCAACTCAAGGCTTATTGTGGAGACGAAAGATATGTACTAAAACACTCAGTAAAGTGCCAGGATCATAGTCCATACTCAGCTACTCATTTTCAGTATAATGTTATTATCTGGTATTTTTTTTTGGCCATGCCTGAGCCACAGCAATGACACTGCCAGGCCACCGGGGAACATTGTTGTCTTGTTTGATTGTATGACTCTTTCAGAACAACATACAAGAAACTACTCTTCTAAGAAAATGTGATGGGAAATACTGACCTAATAGATTGAGATGTATATCAGTACTTTTAAAGAACCGAGAGAGACCGTACCCTTTATATCATGAGAATTCTCTATTAAGCTGGCCAATACCTCTCTTCCAGTGTGGTATCATAGACAAAATATTTAGAAATTCAGATGAATAATGTGAAATTGACTTTGAAATATAACACCCAAAGGTTTTTTATAAACAAATCTTCTTTTCTGTCTTGAATATCAAAAACTAAATCCTAGAATGCAAATGTCCAGAAAGAAGCCCCAAGAGGGTAAATGAAAAAGAAGGGAAATGTGTTTCCTTGCATAAAGAAGAAGTTAATGGAGAATTTGAACACCTGTGGGAGCAGGATTGGAGCCAGGTCATCTTTTAGAAGAGATGAGGGTGTAACAAGACTGATTATTAATAAGGCTCTAGTAGGTAATTGGTTTTAAAGCCCAAGTGAAATGTTGGAGAGGTTTGTGTTCAACTCCAGTTGCTGCCTTCTTTAGTTTTTTTTTTCCCCTCCGAGGTACCTCTTGCCCCTTTCTTAATTCCTCCTGGCCCTAGGCACCTTCTCAGATGAGATAAATCTCTACAAAACCTGTTCTTACTTAGCTCAACTTAGGAAAGGACCTGATTCTTAATTCACGTGACAGTGTAAAGCGGGGTTTCTCAACCTCCTCACTATTGATATTTTGTATTGGGTTATTCTCTATTGTGGGGGGCTGTTCTGTGCATGGTAGGGTGTTTAACCAAATCTCTGGCATCTACCCAGTAGCTATCAGCACCCTTCACTCTAGTTGCAACACCAGCAGTGTCTCCAGATGTTGCCAAATGATTCCTGGGGCAAGGGAGTGGAGGGTATATCCCTCTCTCCCCTCACTGAAAACCACTGAGTACAAAGGTTTTACAGCAGGTAAAGCTGTACCATTCTCTCCTTTTTACTACAGATAATTTCTCAATTACCCAAGACAGGACTTGCAAAAGAATATTCATTTCTAAGACACAGGTCAGGGAAGAGCGGTTTTGTACAATCACATTGAAGAGGTGGATGCCTCATTTATTTCAACTGCATAGTCCCAATCTGTTAGAGCAGGTAAACTCTCTTCCTCAGGTTAATGGCTTTGTCCACATCTGTATTAAAATTCAAGGCCTATTTTTCCACCCTTCACTCCAAATATTTTAAATGACTGAGTATTAAACCAAGAAAAGGGTCTCTCATAGTCTACCTGAGTTGGTCATGACTACAACAAAATAGCGAAAGAGATTGCTCGTTTTTTGGTCCTCTGGTGACTGCATTAGGTTTATCATTCAACAGAGCCTATGGCAGAAGAGCACTTCTGACAAAAGCAGAAAATAAATTCTAAACTGGGGTTATTTCAGGATGTTTTTAAATACACATTTGGCACAGAATCCAAAAGAATACGGGCTGAAGTCCAAAGGGTGCGGTTTTTTCCTTAATTTGCATTCGGCTTTTGAGTCTGATCTACTGCTTGCATGTCTCTGCCCCACCCCCTTCTTCCTCCTCAGTTGCAGTTCTTCTCTGTGGACTTTTTGTTTAACAAAGAGGAACACATACTGTGCAATGAAAACACAGGCAGTAAATCATTTCAGCTATAAAATGCGGCTGTTCGGAGCCCAGTAATTGGGCCTGTGGTTCTGAAAACAGGAAGGACAGCCAGCATCTGAATGTGTCAGTTAATTGGTCCACAGGGAGAGAGCCTGAGAGTGGCCAAAAGACTGTTTTTTTTAAAAAACTTTTTATTATTCTATTTTTTTCCGTGGGACTCACAGTATTTCCTCGCTAGTCATTGACCACAACTAACTTTATTTTGTGTGATAAAATTCCATTGGTACCACGGAATTCAGAGCTCTGACACAAGGGCAGCATTTCAAAGTCTTGAATGCTTGACAGGCAAAAATATGTGTGCTCTGTAGATTCGGTGCAAAGTGAGTGGCAACATTTCTTTACGGCCACAGTGTACTTTGGGCCACCAGCTGCAATGTTATCTGTGAAACCCAGGTTGGGAGCAACGCAAAGTCCTTGCTTTGGTCACAGAGCAAATAATTACCTAATTTATTTTAGATATTTAAAATGTGCTCAGAATTCTCATTGCTTCATGAAACCCCCAGTTGAAGAATAAGGATACATACGCTATATGCACGTGCAGTTTGGAGTAAAACTAGTCATTGCATCGAGTGACTTGCTATGTGTGTCAGTGATTTGTTTTCTGAGAATTGGGTATTGAGGAGATAACCTATGTTTTGAAATTTGAGGCCGATGCATTCCCCGCACTGAAGAAGATTTAATCCTCTTTCCTTTTTTGCCACACCTGCGAGAATGTATTAAATTATATGTACATTTGCACATCCTTCTTTTAACTCGTAAATATTAATCCCAAGACCCAGCAAGGTGGTTCCAGGGATGTTGGGAGTGTCCGTTCCAGAAACAAGGAGATTCTGGGGAAGGTCAAAGTTGAGGTGAGCTAATGGCTAAATGTTAACTTCTTTAAAGTGTGGTCCAATGTGACTTTCCTCTCCTGGGGTTTAGGGTCTGATCTCTCTAGCACTCAGCATCACAGGGCACTCAATAAAGGGAGAGGGACATTTCCTAGGATGAACTGGTCAACAGTGGTCAGCCCCTTCATAGCGTTCCTTCTTGACTGACAGGTAGAGAGAGGAGGAATGCGGACAGTGACAGGCAGGTGTGGTGGGTCAGTGTCATGGAGACTGGATCATAAAGATTGACTCTTTGCATGAAAGTAATTGAAACTGCATTTAAAGTAACTAAACAGAGGAGTTCCTGTCATGGCTCAGCGGTTAATGAATTCTACTAGGAACCATGAAGTTGCGGGTTCGATCCCCAGCCTTGCTCAGTGGGTTAAAGATTTGGTGTTGCCATGAGCTGTGGTATAGGTTCCAGATGCGGCTTGGATCCCACGTTGCTGTGGCTCTGGTGTAGGCTGGATTAGACCCCTTGCCTGGGAACCCCCATATGCTGCGGGAGCGGCCCTAGAAAAGGCAAAAAGACAAAAAAAAAGTAACTAAACAGAGAGAGAAGAATTTATTAAATTCTGAGGAGTCTCACCACCCCAGAACACGAATTCAATCAAGACTCAGGAATTAATCAGAAACAAGGACTCTACCAGCAGACTTTTCTCTTCAATCCTTGATTCTGCTTATTTCTGTTCAACTGCTCCTTCTTTTCTCTATTGGAATAGTAGCCTTCTCTGCCTATCTTTTACCCATAACAAGAGATGTGGTAGATATCAAGAAATCAGCATCCAAACTGTATTTTTTTCTGCCTCAAGTCTGTGGGCGTTGAGTCTCAAAATGTTGGGGAAAGACTTCACGGGCTGGGTTTGGATTAGAGATTCATTCTTTCTCCAGGGACTAGAATCAGTGGTTGGATGTCATTCTTCCAATGGGGTGACTCAGGCATTAGCCAGGGACAGAGAGAGAGGGATATTTCCTAGCGAGAAGTACCAAAGTGATGGTACTGAAATTGTCCGCTGGTTTCAACAGAAACCAAATCTTAAGTGGAAGAAGAGAAGAAAAAAGATTAGTGGCATGGAGGTCTACTAAATATAAAGAGAAATGAAGAAATATATCAGTCACTTCATAGGAATTCATTAGGGGCTACTCTGTGCTGGTAGAGTCAGAAATGGCTTGTATGGGAAGGAAAGATTTGATTTTGGCCTGGCAGAATCCAGACTGGGGATGGATCTGGAGAGACAGAGAAGAGAAAAAGGCATTCCAGACAAGGACTCCACAAAAATTAGGCTGGGGCACTAATGTGCTTCACATTTGGTGACAGTGAGCACCAGCCAGATTATATAGAGATGTGCTTGTGGGGAATGTGTGAGATAAATTTGAAGAATGAGGGTGGTGTCAGATTGTAGAGGGCCTTGAAAGGTGGGTGGAGGGCTCAGATTTGGCAAGCAAGAATGTGCTAGTAAAGATTTTTGAAGAAAGAGTAATATGAAAAATGACAAGTTTTAGAAGGTGAATGTGGAGGCAGCATATAAGACAGACTCCATGACCCAGACACTGCAGACAAGCTTCCCAGGAGCTGCTTTGGCGTTCAACACAAAACAGAGATTTTCAGACCTCATTCCTGCTATAGAGTCAGAATCTCTGGGGTTAGAGCTGGGAACTATGTTTGGAAAACTCAGCTAGCAAATGCCAAGGATATACCTAAATGATTACCAATCTGCTAGTTTTCAGCTTGGGCAGTGACATGTGAAAACTCTTTGGGTAGCGTGACTATAATATCATCCTTTGAGAAGTACAGTTCATTCTTCATTAATTGGAGGAATGGGAGGGGACAGGAAAGTAAATAATCCTGAATCTTATCTAATTTAAGACTGAGGTCAACTCTTTAACCATCCAGTTTCCTGTCGCTTTTATTTATTTAATTGATTATTTATTCTATTGTTTTAAATCATGTAGTGATTACATTTGCTCCATTAACCAAAACAAGAGCTGGGACCCTGGCTGTTAGTAAATCTATCCTGTTTCATACCTTCATCCTAATGTCATTGTCTTGAATGTCTACCACTGAAGGTAAACATCATCTTGGACCCCATGGTCGTCATTTTTCTTGCTTTTCTTTTGCTATAGTTTGTTGTATGTGTCACTGTTAATTATATGTGCTATTGTAGTGTTCCTACAAAGTATATGCAGTTTTGTTTTAATTGTCCTGACTTTTTGTATAAAGGGTAGCATGCTGTAAGTGGTGTTTTGAAACTTATGTTTAAAGTTTAATATTAAATTGCTAAGATTCCTCTGTGTTGTTGGGTGTTGCTGTGGTTTAGGTGACTGAGCTTTTGGGGGAACCCTGGAAAGGAGCACCAGAACCTGGGCTGAGCTTACCAATCACAGCAACAGTTAAGAAACACTGACTGTCTCCTTACCTGGCAGGAAGAGAGAAGCCATACCCTGGTGTCTTTTCAGGAAAAAAGGAGGTCGAGCCAATGGATTTCCTGTTCTTCAACCAGAGTAGCTCCTTCCTTTGTATACCTGCAATCCTATAGATGTCAGTACTGAGATGAATTGGAATCTGAATGATCTGACAACAATTTTAAAGCAGCCCCGTAAAGGTACTTCCCAGGGAATTACAAATCCTCTTGAAACAAATGAAAAATGAGGAGATTTCCAGAAAGAACTAGAAATGATTAAAAAGGGAACCAAATGGAAATTATAGAACTAAAAATTATAATAACTAGTGTAAAAACTCCTTGGATGGGCTCAGGACTAAAGTGGAAAATCTATAGATTTGAGGACAAATCAATAACTGTCCTCAATATGAATGGCAGAGAATGTAGGCAGGAAAAAGAGACCCTGGGCAAGTTACTGAAACCATCTGGATTTCACTTTCCTCATCTTTAAAATGAAAGGCATATTTGTATCTATGTCAAAATCACATTATGACAATCGATTGAGATGTATGTAAAAGGCTTATTTGTCAAAGTGCCAGGCATATGGTAAGTTCTCAAGAAAAGTTAACTATTCTAATTATTACACCTGGGGTACAATAGCTGTGTGATTTCATCTCTTTGTACAGTTAATTCAATTCAACCTTGTAATTCAAAATGATAAATGCTATTCTTAAGCATTAAGGGAGGGATTGGTGTGGGGAGAAGCTGGGTAGGGAGGTTCCTTGAATGAAAGTGTTTTTTAATCAGGGCTTGGAAGATGTCATGGGCTGGGATGAACAGGTCAAGCCTGGCACTTTCCTTATGGAGGACGTAGGTTCCTAGAAATGAGAAAGACCTGGTTGGGAGGGAATAAGGGCTTCTGCTGGCATTCATTTTGCCTTCTTAAGCTAATAAGGATAAAAAGAATGGTGAAGAGACAGAGAGGCAGGCAGTTCTCAGCCTCTGGGAGACTGTTTAGGAAATGACTTTGGCACCGAATGTGGTTCTGGTCTAAGCAATCTCATAAGAGGCAAGTTGCTATGCTAATTAGCCTTTAAATATATCCATTCTTTCTCTCCTTCTAAGCATCACCTTACCATTTAGTTTATTAGAAGTGATCTACTGTTATCAACAGCTCTTGCATATGCTTACATGTGCCCACACGCACACACACACACTCACATTATACTTGTATATACACACATACATGTTTCATACATTGTCACACACACACTCACATATATGCACACACACCCACATACATCCACATTCATATCCACACATGGAGTTACATATATTCACAATTACACATCCCACAATCACATATGCTCACATGCACTTTCACATGCATACCCACACACGTTGCACACATACACATCTATTCATAGGCACAACCACACACATCATGCACAACCATATATGTACACACTCAAGTCATACAGACATGCATAGACACACCACACATGTTCACACCTCCCACCAAACATACATGCCTAAACATACATGCACAAGCACCTGTGGAAACATCCTAACATATTTATTTTCATAATATGATATAATGTCACATGTAGACAGTTTTCACAAAATGCGCTAAAAACAGGTAATCTGCTATTTTAGTTAAGACTGTACCTCTACCAAGGACATATAGCGAATCACTTTTCTTTATGTGAGTTCTCAAGGTTTATTTTTGTAGGAAGACCCCCAAGATCCTAATAACTTCTTTTAATGGACAACGGAAAGGTAGTGTTAGTGGTTTTCAAAATTTGCTTTGGGTCACTGAAGTATTGAATAATAACATACATTCTGGCTTCTTAAATAAGTACATACACCTTCTTAAATAAGTGCCATTTTGTTTATCATATCCTTTCTACCTTCTCAGCACTAAATTTTATTCTACTTTCTGAAACAGCCATTTATTTTTCAATTGGTCTTGTGGGTTGCTTTTCTCAGAATCATCTTTTTGTAGTGGTTAAATTAATCCCCAAGCCTTTGGATTTTTTTTATCTTTGATCTTTAGAATCACTGAGACTTTTCCCCTTACAATCAATTACTTCATTTCATCCTCTTTCACCTCCACTTGTTTTTATAGAAGTATCCCTTTTCTGCCTTTTGGTATTGCCTTTAATGTTACGGCACACTGCTTTCTTCATTCTAGCTGTGAAGAGCCTGCACGGGTAGACAGAGAACTAAAACCCATGATGAAGAGCTGACATCATTTGCACAAGGTCCCACATATACATTTGTCATGCTGTGCACCTAATGGTTGCATCTATCACCAAAGCAATAAAGGGAGAATATTAAGCAGATATATTGGTGCTGAGAGTGGTTGCTTAGGAGAGTATAAAAAAGCACAACATTTCTCAAATAGATAAACACCACCTGAGTTCCCATCTTAGCAAAGACAACTGGGAGCCGTAATGATAGCCAGGAATTGCTTCTTTATAGGTTTCTTGGTTTTTAGTTAGGTAAAGAAGGGTCTGTAATTTAGATCAGGGCCATTGGCTCTAGAATGCTCCAACAGGGACTAATAATGCCAGTTAAACAAGTAATATACCTCATCTCTGACCTGGGATGATATGATTCAGAATAAGAAAATACTTAGGTAACTAGGTATATTTAGCTTTCTTTAGGAAAAAAAAAAAAAGTCCGTTAACCTAATCAGATAATTTTAGACTAGCTCAGTTGGAAAATTAGGTCAATGTGCTGTGACCCAGAAGTCAAACTGTGCCTTCCAGGATAGCAGGGAGGACCAGGGTCTCTGCTGGTTTGCTTCAGTGCTGTGTTCACACTCCGCGCTGCCCCCAAGTGACATGATTTAGGATGCTGTCAATTCTTAGGTGCACAGCCAAGCTGGCTGGCTTGTTCCATTGACAGAAACTAGTCCAGGCCTGGCCTTCTTCAGTGTCATTTTTCATTTTTATTCTTCCCTTTGGCATTGGTGTCATTGTGGTTGTGGCAGGCATAGCCGTAACAGCCTTTTCTATGGCTCCTGGAAGTGTATAAGGTCTTTACATTAGTCATAACCATGTGAGGAAGTGTGACTCACCCTTTCCACTTGATCAATGAGAAAATGGTCTAAGAAAATTTGGACGACTTGTTCAACAACCATGCTCTTCCCACTCCTGGCAGTATTTACTGGATATCCATGTTCTCTCTCACATGTACTAGGGCCTTTGTGAGAAGGGGAAATATTTAAGAGCTAGTGCTCTGTGGTCCCTCACTCTGAGGGTCTTTGTTGCCATGGTGATCTAGAAGCCACATCTTGAGATGTTGGAAGCCCAAGATGCAAGTGGACTCCATTCCTGATTCTCTGCTTGAGGGGAGCTGCCCCCGAGAACTTCCAGACTTTCCAGTGACTTTGCCAGAGCGAGAAATAAACCTTTGCTGTATTTAGTCACTGAGATTTTATTTCTTATTTATTACTGCCACATAACTTAGTCTATCCTATCCATTACGGTGAAATGATCCTTATTTTTACCTAAGTATGTATGGTTTTAAAATATGTTTCTGTATAGGTCAAATGTAATCCCCACAAGAATTCTGAAAATTAAATATTATATTTATTTCTACTTGATCAGTATAATAACAATACCAGTGGGGTTCTTTTCTGGTTCTTTTCTGCTCTTTTAGGACTAGAAACCTTTCATACCTAGTATTTATCACAGCTGGGGTTACATATGTGCTTATGTAATTCTTTGATCAATGGCTGTGTAGAATGCAAGCTCCACAAAGATACTGTATTCTTAAACCGGAATTAGGTGGCTTGTGCTTGTTTGTTGACTTCAGTTAATATATGAGTGCTGGTATCAGCGCATGAGTGTGGCTTATCCCTGTGGACAAGCCACAAAGATTCCATTTAGAACCAGGCGAGTTAGTTGTGTGATTTGAATAATCCACAAGGAACTTGATTAATTCGTCCTCATATGGGGGATATATCTACCCCTGAGACAGGATGAATTCTGCCCTTGGGCCAGAACATCCACTCTTCTGGCTGTTTGGATATGAGAAATACTGACTTCAGGCTCTTTATATTTTCATGTTAAAAGTGATCTATATTGGTGAACAGCCTTCATGCTCAGTTTATGAATATAATACATTCTGATGGCATGCTAAACTTTGCCACAATTACTCTGGAGGCAAAGCCAATTTCATTGCATTTTATGCTTTAAGACCTTAGAGGAAATCCATGGAGGCTTTGGTTGTGCTGATGTCATTAACTGTGTAAACCTCAGACTCTGATCTTTTGACACTGTAGCTATTAATTACAGATATTAGGTATTAGCACAGGTGCTAGCTTGGAGCTGTGTAAACACTAGGTGAAACGGCACTCTTAGTGGGATGCTTATCTATTCAATGCCGCTGTTTTCACATGACAATGCCCATTATTTTTGGGGGGATTGGGATAGATGCTTTGAATTGTTTCATCTCTTGGGATGGTGGATTTACGCTTAGTCGCATTTTCATAAGTTGGTCGTCTTGGTAACCTGGAGTCATTTCTGAGACAATTCACTAGGACTAGTATAGTCTGTGACATGGAACTGAGTGACATTAACTGATAAATGAGTAGATTAATGGCTTTGATCTTATTAAAATAATGTGCTAATCATCTGAACTGAAGAACACTGACTTCAAAGAGAATGCTTAGAACCAAGGAAAGCCACAGGGATAAAAATGCAAAATGAGTATATGTTTTCTCTAGATTCAACCAGGAACACAAATCCTGCTCAGCTTTATGCCTCTGGCCACCACGGGCTTCTGGAGACCCATAATTAGGTAACCTAACCCTTCAATCTAATGAGGAAAATGCAGCAACGCTCTGCTGATTTGGACACAGCTCTTCTTACCTGCGCCTTGAAGAGGCTGTGTGATAGCAAGAAGTTAAAGCAGTGGTTGAACTGTTGGCTGAAGGAAGGCAGCCTGCTCCACGCAAACAAGGGCACAGTCAAGGGCATGTGTGTGTCATTGACAGCACGGAGGTTGTGGCTCCAGACAGACCCTGCTGCGATGTCATCTGAGAAGGGGCCGTCTTACTGGGGCAGAATAACGGGGCCCCCAGCTGTAAATAGCTCAATGTCTTTTATGTCAAATACAGACCAGACATCTGGAAAGAAAAGGCACGTAGGTACAAAAGCTGGTCTTTTAGTCAGACTGGTAAGTTGAGGGGAATCACTGTTAGCCAGATATTAGGTCGTTCACCACAAAGGACCGGATCACTTGTCTTCAAAGCTCACAGGAAGCAGGGAGCCTTATGATACCTCCTTAGGAAACCCCCTTCATCTCTGACCATGCAGGTGTTTAACCACTCGTCTGGTTTCCTTCATAATTTCCTGAGCAAATCCTTTGATTTGAAGTTGCAAAGGGCCGCAGCATTGTGAGTTATTGCAATGAATTATTTTGGAAGCGTGTAATTCAGGTGTTCCTGAAGCTGCAGGGAGCAGCATGCAGTTCTTGCCCATGTTACAAAATTTTCTCAGTGCACAAAGTAAGGAAAGAGTTAAGTGTGACTAGTTTAAAATTCATGGCTTGGGAAATAGATTCTGAATAAGGAAGATGAAGAGCCCCCTGAAAAAAGGAGGTAACATGGATGTTTCTATCAAGACGTGTAGATTGTCAGTGGGTCCTGCAAGGAGATGGGATACATTGCTTAGCAGTCTAATTCTGCTAAGTCTCTGCAGTGGGAGTGAGATAAGCAAGGGATGCTGTTTTTTTTTATTGGTACGTCCTCTTTCTTTTCCTTCTATGAAATTTCTTTTAAAAGAAGCCTAAGAAGCAGCATGCAAAGCATTCAGAATAATGCAAATTTACTCTCAAATGCTGGTAAAGGTTAAACAGCTTTTTTTCCGTTTTGTTTTTGCATTTGAACAAAGTGCATTTTCTCCTACCATGGAAGTGCTTGTTTTGTGGTAGTTTGTGTCCTATTTCTCTCAGTAAGCAGACTTGAACCAGCTAGGCCATTTCTGAAAATGAAGCCCACGACATTTCTTTCAGAAATTTCCCGTTCAAGAATCTTTCTTTGTTTAGTGTCACGGAAAGAATTGTTAGTTGTGCAGAGGTCTTTTAAGGAAGAAAAAACACTGTAGAAATAGCAGGTATTACTAAATCAACCGAAATTCTCCACTCCATGAGGCAGAAAACAAAGTTTCTTGAAAACCAGTGTCACGAGATGTTTCTAGAATGACAGGAGTTTGAGAGTGGAGTTGGGGGAAGGGGAGGAAGCCCAGCTCCTCACTTCTTGCCAGGGCAGTGAGTAGGGTATTTAATAATCATGATAATAATAGCAAACACTTACTTAACACTTACCTTGTGTCGGTAACTTTTCTAAGCGCTGCTTTCTGAATGTAGCTCGGGGAATTCTCTCACATCCCAAGAGGTAGGTATATTTTTAGCCCCTTTTGCACAAGTTGGAAACTGAGGTACAGTGATGGTACTTGTCAGAGGTCTCACAGGCCGTATGTGGCCTACAGTGAGTGGTTGGCCATCTTTGTTTATAGATCAAGACGACTCCTCAGGGGATACAATCCATGGTCTATAAGAAGGAGAGCCTCCGAGTCAAAAAATATTTCCACAATGTTCTCTGAGATTCTTGCCTTTCCTTCTTCACATAGCTGAGGGAAAGGTGTTGGAAGGAGAAGTTAATTTGATGTGGGCTGTAGGGAGGGCAGTGAGGGTGGGCAGCCAAGGGACAGTAACCTCGCCTCCCCCAGGGGAAGGGTGTAGGGAAAGGGAGAAGGGGCGGGAGGAGGCCGCACAGAGGGGTTTTAACAGCCAGGCTGACTTGGCTTTGAAACCCTCTCTACCACTTCCCGGGCTACTCACTTCACCTCTCTAAGCTTCAGTTTCCTCTTCTGTTACCTCTGCAGATGGTTTTAAACGTTGGTTGAATGAGATAATGAAGGTAACATTTTATGTTTTTATTTTTTATTTTTTATTTTTTATTTTTTTGCTTTTTAGGGCCACACCTGTGGCATATGGAGGTTCCCAGGCTAGGGGTCGAATCAGAGCTGTAGCTGCTGGCCTACGCCACAGCCACAGCAACGAGGGATCTAAGCCGTGTCTGTGACCTACACCACAGCTCAATGCTGGATCCCTAAACCACCGAGTGAGGCCAGGGATCGAACCCGCATCCTCATGGATCCTAGTCAGGTTTATTAACCGCTGAGCCATGAAGGGAACTCCGAAGGTAACATTTTAGCATAGACGTTAGCACAAAATGGAGAGGCAAAGTGAAGAACACAAATTCCATGAGCCAGGCTGCCCAGGTTCAAGTCCAGGGGCCTTCACTCATGGGTTGTGTGTCTTTGGACCTATTAGTAAAAGCCCATGTGATCTGAGGCCTATTGTAGTATCTACCTCCTAGTGTCGTCTGGAAGGGTTGATTACCTTATTATGTGTAAAGTGTTTAGCATAGTCCTTGGAATGTAATACATACTGTATAATTGGTGGTTATTTTCAGAACAAACCCTCAAAAAATAGCAACTGATATCAGTAAGTATAATTAGTTTCCTTGGAATTTTTTTCTAGCATGTCCGTCCATGCCATGCCTTGCTACCTGTCAGCCTGTAAACCAGCTCTTTTCCGTGGCTTTGAACTTTCTTATACCACTGCGAACTCTTTGCCTGTTGTTTCTGGTTAAATTTTATCTTTTACCAAATATAAGTTTGGTTCCAAAGTGCAACGCCGTGGGTAACGAGGTGAGATTTTGATCTTTTCAGCTTTGAGAAATAGTCGTTATAGGAATAATGGATTCCATCATCATATTTGGGTTGATAACCAAAGGATGGATGCGAATTGCATGTGGCCTTGTTGTCCAGGTTTCCTGTTCAGCTTCCTGAGCTGTGTGTACCAGTGCGACACTTCCAGCGATGCAGAAATTCAAGGCCTCTAGCTGGGTGGTCCAGTGCGCTATTGATGAGCCCATTCACAAATACGTATTTGTCATTATTTCCTGGGGACATTTTTCAATGGTCTTTGGGCTTTGTTCTGACCTCCATTTCAATGTGCTCCGAATGGTACTCCTCCCAGGGATGCTGTGAACAAACCTGAGATGCTGGCAACCCTATTTTTCTAGATAGTGACTATTCACTCAGCTGTCCATCCATTCACTTAAAACATGTTCAGTGAGGAGTTCCTGTCGTGGCGCAGTGGTTAACGAATCCGACTAGGAACCATGAGGTTGCGGGTCCGGTCCCTGCCCTTGCTCAGTGGGTTAAGGGTCCGGCGTTGCCGTGAGCTGTGGTGCAGGTTGCAGACTCGGCTCGGATCCCGCGTTGCTGTGGCTCTGGTGTAGGCTGGTGGCTACGGCTCCGATTAGACCCCTAGCCTGGGAATCTCCATATGCTGCAGGAGCGGTCCAAGAAGTAGCAAAAAGACAAAAAAAAAAAACAAAAAAAACCCCAAAAAAAAACCATGTTCAGTGATCATCGAACGTGTGCCAGGAATTATTTTAGACACAGGATTAAGCGGTGAATAGAATAGACACAAACTTCTGCCCTTAGGGTGCCTGGATTCTGATGGAGGGTGAGACATGAAGCATGTACATGTGTTAGGTGGTGATAATGGTCGGAAGAAGAACAAAGCAAGGAAGACTGGTCAGGAGGTAGGGTGGCTAGGAAAGTCTCCCTGAGAAGGATGTTTGAATTCAGACCTGAGGATCGTGGGAATGAGATATGTGGGAAGCACATTCCGGGCAGAGGGAGCAGCGATGTGAAACTGACGAGAGTGGAGGGCAGGGCAAGGGGGCTGTTGTCATGTCTGGAGAGGAGTGAGTGATGGAGAGAATAATTGGTTTTGGTTTTGCTGTTTAGGGCCACAGGTGTGGCATATGGAAATTCCAGGCTAGGGGTCAAATCGGAGCTACAGCTGCTGGCCAGTCACAGCAACGCCAGATCCGAGCTGCATCTGTGACCTACACCGCAGCTCACGGGAACGCCGGATCCTTAACCCACTGAGTGAGGCTAGGGATGGAACCTACATCCTCATGGAGCCTAGTCAGGCTCCTTTCTGCTGAGCTACAGAGGAAACTCCAGGAGAGAGTAACTGGAAATGAAATCTGAGAACAAGCACATTCTTCTGGTCATGGTAAGGAATTTGGCTTTTCTTGGGGTGGCCTGGGAAGCTACTGGAGGGTCTCAGGCAGAGGAGTAACCCAATCTGAACTTCATTTTACCAGGACCACTCTGGCTGCTGGACTGAACGTAGACAGAGGAGGGAGGGAGAGAATACTAAGTAGAGGCAGCAGTTAAGGAGGCTGTTAAAACAACCTGGGGAGGGAGTTCCCGTTGTGGCTCAGCAGAAACGAATCCGACTAGTATCCATGAGGATGCATGTTCCATCCCTGGCCTCGCTCAGTGGGTTAAGGATCCAGTGTTGCGAGCTGTGGTGTAGGTTGCAGATGCGGCTGGGATCTGGCATCGCTGTGGCTGTGGTGTAGGCCGGAAGCTGTAGCTCTGATTCAACTCCTCGCCTGGGAACCTTCACATGCCTCAGGTGTGGCCCTAAAAAGACCAAAAAATAAATAAAAATAAAAGTAAAGTGATCCAGGAGAGAGAGGGCATCAGCTCAGTTTGGATACTGGCCTGCTGGATGGATTCTGAAAACATCTTGAAAAAGAAAACATTACGGCCACTCTGGAGAATAGCTTGGCAGTTTCTAAAACAAAACAAATGCAACAAACAAACATAAAACCCTAAACATACATTTATCATACAGCCCAGCAATTGTACTCCTGGGCAGTTATCTCAGAGAAATAAATACTTACGCTCACACAAAAACCTGCACGGGATTATTCATAGCAGCTCTATTTGTTATAGTAAAAAACCACTGGAAACAACCAAAATGTTCTTCAACAAGTGAGCGGGTAAACAACTGTGGAACATCCATACCACAAAATGCTAGTTAGCAATAAAAAAGGAACAAATTATTGATACACACAATAGCTTCTAAAGCCTGCAGGGGTATTGTGCTGAGTGGAAAAAAAGCCAGTCTCAAAGGATCTCATACTATATGGCTCCATTTATATGACATTTAAAAAAAAGGCAAAAATGAAAGACGTGAAAAACAGTTTAGTGATTTGGAGGGGTTAGGGATGAGGGGAGGTAGATATTATAAAGGGGTAGCATGAGAAAGTTCTCTTTGGTGGTGGAATAGTTCTGTGTCTTGATTGCAGTGGTGGTGATAGGAATCTACATATATGGTTACCAGGCATGCAGCGATACCCACAGAAGGATATCAGTTTCCTGGTTTGAATAACATGCTGTAGTTATGTAAGATATAACGTCGATGGGAACTGGGTAAAGAAGACATGGGATCTCTGTAACATCATTGCAGCTTCCTGTGAATCTGTAATTATTTCCAAATAAAAAAAGCCAGCAATATCATTAGCTGATATGAGGGTAGGGCGGAAGGATAGGGGAGGCAGGGCATGAGGGGGCTCTGAGGGTCAGGCAGAGTTGTTGTGGCTCTTTCCTGCAGTCTTCGTGTCCTGTGGCATTCTTGACAGCATCTGTGGTTCCTTTTGAATTGCTGTAGTTGTGTGAGGCTTAGAGCTTTTTAATAATAATAGAAGATCCTGATGAAAGCAGAAAATGAATGGAGTCTACAGAATTTGCTGACAGAACTGATGTAGGGTAAAGAGAAAAAGGAGCTACAGATGACTCCAAGAGTTTTGGCCGGAGCAAGGGAAAGAACTGCATCGCAGTTAACGTCAAAGAGCTCATTTGAGGGTATCTATCAAGAGTTCAGGTTTAGATATGATGATTTTAAGATGCCTCTTCAACATCTTTGGAAGTCAGCAGCATGAAGATGGTATTTCAAGCTATAAATCTAGATAAGATTACCAGGGGAGTGAGTATAGATAGAGAATTTAGGGCTGAGCCTGGGATACTCCAAAGTGTATGGGTTTGAGAGATGAAGAAGGAACCAGAAAAGAAGATGGAATGTCCAGACAGGTAGGAGAAAAACCAGGAGAGTGAGGTGTCCTCATAGCCAGAGAGGGAGGTGACAGAAAAATAGAGTCATCACATGCTGCTGAAATACCAGAGCGATGAAGACAGATACTGGGCCACCACGTAGCAAAGCAGCATTGAGGACCTTGATGCAGTTTTGAGGGTCAAAATATGACTGAAGTGGATTCAAGTTGCCACAGAAAGGATTAAGTTTAAAATACTTTTCATGACAGTTCCTGGGGGACCCTGCTATCAAGGGAAGGAGAAAATGTGGAAGTAACTGGGGAGAGAGGTTTTTTTGCTTGTTTTTTATAAGATCAGTGGGAGAGAGTATGTCGTATTCTGATGGATGTATCCAGTGCAGGAAGGAAAAATTGATGCGGCACGGGATTGGAAAGAACAGCTAAAGGAACATTCTAGAAGAGGCAAGAAGGGGGTGGGATCTAGTGCGCAGGTGGAAGTGTTTGCCTTTTCCCGGGGAGGGGAGGATCCAGGAGTGCAAGTGTGGTTGGGTGGGGCATGTGTGTGGAGGTGGGAGCTTGCCTGAGTTCCCTTTGGGTGGAGTCTCTCTTTCCCGTGAAAGGGTAAGTGAGGTCACAGTGGCTGAGGCTGAGAATGAGGAGATGAGGCTGAGGGTTTGAGGAGAAAGGAGGAAGTGGGGAATCAAGAAGGGATGCACCAGGGGTGTCTGTGTGCTTCCTGGGTGGCACCAAGTGCCCATGGGAATGAATGACCCTGAGCGTGGGGGTGTGCTTGTCAGGCTTACCTTTGTTCAGCTGCAGCACGGGTGTCGTACGCAGTGAGCCTCTCTGCTAGTACTTCAGTGTGTCTGTTGCAAGAATTGTACTTCCTTTGTCCGTCCTTCCTTCCTTCCTTCCTTCCTTCCTTCCTTCCTTCCTTCCTTCCTTCCTTCCTTGTTTTTTTGTGTTTTCTGGGGCCACACCCGCGGCATATGGAGGTTCCCAGGCTAGGGGTCTAATTGGAGTTGTAACTGCCAGCCTATGCCAGAGCCACAGCAATGCGGGATCCGAGCCACGTCTGTGACCTACACCACAGCTCATGGCAACGCCAGATCCTTAACTCACTGAGCGAGGCCAGGGATTGAACCCTCAACCTCATGGTTCCTAGTCGGATTCGTTAACCACTGAGCCATGATAGGAACTCCAAGAATTATACTTCTTATTTGGCCAATGATTTGTAATTTGTGCCACTCCCATGACCTCAAGTCTCTTGACACTTGAGAGGTTAATTTTGAAACTGTAGATTTTGGAAAAAGACAAAGAAGCAAGCGGACATCTCTTGAGAGGAAGTATGGAAATCAGAGTCAGGAGGTTAAAAAATAACACCGATGCTTCTTTTATCAGTTAACTCGTGGAAGAGTCACCAGTCTTGTGGACAGGCAGGCAATGGCCGTTGTGCCTCATGGCATAGGTGGGGGAGTGGGCTTCACCTGTGTAACATTCATTCAAACACATGCTTATTGAGGACCTACTATTGGATCGGGCACTATGATAGCTCCCAAGGATGTGAAAGTCGATGGTCACTGCTCTCGAGGTGCTCTGGGTGCTGGGGAAGAAGAAATGTAGAAAATGTGGTAAGTGCAAGGATGCCGAGATAGAAATTCACAGTTGGGAACCAAGAAGGGAGGCTCTTCAATTCCATCCAGCTGTGGGTTGGAGTGATTCAGAAAGATGCTGAGCTTGGGAGGCTGGAATTGAGATTTACAGGAGGAGGGAGGGATAGCCAGGTGACTGGATGGAAGGGGGAAGAAAAGCATTTCCTGCAGTGGGAGAGCACAAAGATAAGACAGCAGGAGGGAAGAGAAACAGGGAACTAAGGGCTGCAGGGGAGAGTATATATAGTCTAGTGTCAAAGAGCCCAGATGGAAAGGATGAGAACATAGAGGAAGTTGGGTGAGTGGGAAGAGAGGTGCCCTCGCTGGAGAAGGGCTTTGACCCTGGGAACCTGCATTTTATTGCTTAAGCCATGTTAGCGCTGTATCTTCTTGCAGGCCTGGCTGGGACCTAGGAGAGGAAGAGGATAAGGAAATAAGGTGGGGACAGAAAACCATCAGCAACGGGTAGATGCAACTGGGCTAGTCCCCAACGAATGAGGCCCCAGAGCTGAGCCAGCCTTTCGCTCCTCATCCTGGATCAGATTGTGTGCAACTTGTCAGTAAGCTGGGGAGTCAGGGGAGAGGGCTGGGCTAGGCATCAGGGGGCCTGGGCTCTCGTCTCTGAGGAGAGCTCACAGAGCAAGTCATTTGCTCTGGGGTCCTCCTTTCCTCATCTGTGGAACCAGGAGATTGGCTCTGAAGATGAGCCCTTCCTAAAGAATGTTCTCTGGTACTAGACATTAAACCTTAGTGACTTCAAGGGTACCCTGTTTCATTCTTCACTCAACTCCCCACGTAGTACTTCGCCTCTTTCACACTGGGGAACTATTCTAATTCAGGCTGCCAGTAGTGCATTTTTTTTTTTATCACATCTTTAGTTGTATAATGATCATAACAATCTGATTTCACAGGATTTCCATCCCACAGCCCAAGCACATCCCCCCACCCCCCAAACTGTCTCCTCCGGAGACCCTAAGTTTTTCAATGTCTATGACAGCATCTGTTCTGCAAAGAAGTTCCGTCTGTCCTTTTTTCAGATTCCACATGTCAGTGAAAGCATTTGATGTTGTTGTCTCATTGTATGGCTGACTTCACTTAGCATGATAGTTTCTAGGTACATACATGTTGCTAAAAATGCTGGTATTCCGTTCTTTTTAATGGCCGAGTAATATTCCATTGTGTATATGTACCATATCTTCTTGATCCACTCCTCTGTCGATGGACATTTAGGTTGTTTCCATGTCTTGGCTATTGTAAATAGTGCTGCACAGTAGTGCATTTGTGACCCTCTGCATTTGTCCTCTTATTCCCCTGGCACTTAGTGTTACTGGTGGCCAGAGAAGGAGATTTAGTACTTTCACAGAGAGCATGATGGACTGTCAAGCTTGCGGGTGGATGTTCTGGGAGGAGCGTGTATAATGATGATGCGGATAATGACGAAGACAATGGTGAGGATAATGATGGTGATTCTAATAGCTATGTTTATTGATCACCTATTTATTTTTCACATATAGTATCTCATTTAATGCTCACAACAAACCTTTGATGTCAGCATTTCCATTATTTGCATTTAACAGATGAGGGAGCTGAGGTACAGAGAGGTAAGGTAACTTTCTCAAGGTCACACAGCATTTGAATCCATGTGTTCTGACCATGGCCTGTGCTTCAGCATCACAGTAGGCTGCCTCCTGTGTACATGAAGGGCAGCTCTGTGCCGAGATCCAGAGCTCCATGGGAGGGCGTGAGTAGAGGAGGGAAAGGGAAAGAAGCGTGAGGGATGGGGAATACATCGTTCTTGTGCTTCCAGGGCAGGCTCCCAAATGTCAGATGCTGCCAGGGGTTACCCTTTCTGTCAGTTGACTCTTACTGACAAAACAGAAATAGACTCATATTGAAAGGATTTATGGTTACCAAAGGGTAAAGGGGAGGGATAAATTAGGAGTTTGGGATTGACATATGCACACTACTATGCATAAAATAGATAAACAAGACCTATTTATAGGACAGGGAACAATACTCAGTATCTTATAATTTATAATGGCAAAGAATCTGAAAAATTATATATACAATTATATATATATTAATATATAATATGTATAATTTTACATACAGATTTATATATACACATACATATCATATATGTATAACTGAATCCCTTTGCTGTATACCTGAAACTAACACATTATAAATCAACTATACTTTAATTAAAAAAAAATTTTTTTAAGGGTTAATATGCATAGCAAGAGGAAAATAGTGTTTATACCAGCAACGGAGGGACTTTCCAGGGACCAGGCTCTCCAGCTTGGTGGAAATGGCAGAGGGGAGGTTTGGAACCAGCCCCTCTTTCCTTCCTTTTCTCCCCAGCTCTGAAAGGTACCTCCTTGTTACTTCAGCCTCTGGCCAGACAGGAAACTCACCAAGGCAAGACAATTTTTACCATGTGGGTAAACATACTTGGAAGCAATTAAAAGCTAATTTTGGGAGTTCCCGTCGTGGCGCAGTGGTTAACGAATCTGACTAGGAACCATGAGGTTGCGGGTCGGTCCCTGCCCTTGCTCAGTGGGTTAATGATCCGGCGTTGCCGTGAGCTGTGGTGTAGGTTGCAGACGCGGCTCGGATTCCGAATTGCTGTGGCTCTGGTTTAGGCCAGTGGCTACAG
This sequence comes from Phacochoerus africanus, assembly GCF_016906955.1. Classification (NCBI taxonomy): domain Eukaryota; kingdom Metazoa; phylum Chordata; class Mammalia; order Artiodactyla; family Suidae; genus Phacochoerus; species Phacochoerus africanus. Next base: position 48,768,471 of record NC_062556.1, on the reverse strand, counting down.
CTCCGATTGGACCCCTAGCCTGGGAACCTCCATATGCCGAGGGAGCGGCCCAAGAAATAGCTAAAAAGACAAAAAAAAAAAAAAAGCTAATTTTGTAACCATTCTCGTTATAATAGGTAACCTGCATTTGTGTCATGCTTGGTGTTTGCAAAGTGCTCTCACATTCTAGTTAACATTTATTGAGCACCTACGGTGCTAGGCCATTTTTTTTTTTTGTCTTTTTGCCTTTTCTAGGGCCGTGCCCGAGGCCTATGGAGGTTCCCAAGCTAGGGGTCTAATTGGAGCTGTAGCCACTGGCCTAAACCAGAGCCACAGCAATTTGGAATCCGAGCCAAGTCTGCAACCTACACCACAGCTCACGGCAACGCTGGATCCTTAACCCACTGAGCAAGGCCAGGGATCGAACCTGCAACCTTATGGTTCCTAGTCGGATTCGTTAGCCACTGAGCCATGATGGGAACTCCTGTGCTAGGCCATTTTACATGTGTTATTTTACTCAATCCTCACAGCAATGCCTTCAGACTGGTTTCACTGTTATCTCCATTTTACAAATGAGGAGATGGAGACAGAAAAGTTAAGTGAGCTGTTTAGAGTCACATGACTAGTATACCAGGAATTTGACTCAGACCCAAATGACCTGTTACAAAACAGGAATGCAAAGCTCTTGTTTGTTACAGGGACATTTTCTTTGTATGCCAAATTCAAGTTGTGGCACAAGGGCTGTTGTAAATATTCGGTTTTCCCAGTGACTAACTACAACCTGAATGATAACATTTTCATTTATCAGGAATCAAAACCTCCTCTATTCAACAAAAAATCTTTAATAATTCTCTGATCTCTCCTCTTGCAGGCTGTGAACCATTTCTGTAAATAATTATTGCTTTGTTGCAAAAGTCCTGCAAAAGAGGTCAATGGGTGAAGGAAAGAAATGACACATTTCCAAAAAAATCTGCTTTCCTCTTTCAAGTTCTTTTCTGGCCACTTCTTTTTCCTGTTGTGTAATCAGGCAACTCTCGGTCTGATAAGGCAAGTCTGTCCTCTCCTGTTATGGGTTTTTGGTGGTTGGTCTTTTTGACATTTAGAAGCTGAAATCAGGCCGAGGGCCCACTGGGTCACTTTAGTCTCTGCCAGACCCTTATGTACCATTGATGCTCTGTAAATGGCAGTGACGGTAACTAGGCAGATAAGATCAACTGTTCACAGGGTTCTGCTTCCCTCTTAGGGGAGGGAACAGACCAGCATGAAGTAGAAATAGTGGCCACTTCCTCCTTTAAAGCAAAGCTCTTTGGGCGTTGGTTGCTGCCGTCCATTACCATGTGAATAATCTATTGTACTAAGAATAAAGGAACTAATTTCATTTCTGCACTGCTGCTAGGATCTGCATGGACTCATCTTAGGATGTTACAGTTGCTTGCAATTGTCTTGCTAGAGAATGAAGAAAAACCTACTCCCTGGTGGTGATGCTCTCGTTCATATATTTTGTTTTTCTCTCTGCCAGATGACATTCCTCTCCCTTGGCCTCCAGGACTCTTTACAAAGCCTCTGTGTGTAAAAATGATGCTAACTGTAGGGAAATGAGTGCTCTACACACATCCCCCTTGTTCTCTTTGCAGTGCTTTCTGCCTCCTGATTTACTCTCTGGCTTCAGGGACCCAATTCATGTGACCTCTGAGTCTGGGAGGCATCGTATAGCTGCGTTTTCTCACTGCTGTCATTTCTTTTAGCAAAAACACCATGGAATGGGCTTATTTCTGAAATTAAGAATAAGCTTGGCGAGTCAATGAACTTGTTTCCTGACATGTATAAATGTTGATATACTAAAAATGCCCACTTGTTAAGTAAAGTGATGCCAATCTAGGGATCTCTGAGTTAAATTAGGATGTAATTTAAGAATAAATATTTGAGAGTGTTTTTGTTTGGATGTTCAAGAGACACAGCCTAATGATAGATTCCCATGTAGAAAAAAAACAGAAAGAGAAAGACAGGACCCAGACTGGTGGGCACAGGTTAAATTTTCTCCCACAAGATCCCCACATTCCGGGTCCACAGTACTCTCACCTGAAAACCAAGGGTTATATTTTATCATGGCTTCTAATAATTCCTCTATCTTAGACTCTGTTACCCGAGCCCCTGACTGTCTCAACATACATTTAAGCAATTGAATATAATGTTTAGCTCACTGTGATTGATTCTGCCCCATTGTTATCCTGGTTTAAAGTTTCTACTTGCCTACTCACGGTCGCAACTCTGTCAAGTGCAAGGCTATCGTCTCTGCTGTTTTCAGTGTCACTTTTCTCTGCTCATGGAAGACCTACTCTTCGTGACCCACATTGGACGCCTTTACTAATGCTGTAAAAATTTGGTTGTAATGATTGTTGTATACCTATAAATGTAACAAAATTCATTAATTAAAAAACATATGGGGTTCCCGTTGTGGCGCAGTGGTTGATGAATCCGACTAGGAACCATGAGGTTGCAAGTTCGATCCCTGCCCTTGCTTAGTGGGTTAAGGATCTGGCATTGCCGTGACCTGTGGTGTAGGTTGCAGACACGGCTCGGATCCCGCATTGCTGTGGCTCTGGCGTAGGCTGGTGGCTACAGCTCCAATTAGACCCCTAGCCTGGGGACCTCCATATGCCGCAGGAGTGGCCCTAGAAAGGCAAAAAGACAAACAAACAAACAAACAAAAAAAACCCATAAAGATAATCAATATTAAAAAAAGAGAGAGACACAGCATAAAAGTATGTGACAGGTGGATTTTGTGACCGTATCAACTGTTCAGTTCAATTCTTTTGGTGAGGTGAGGGCGTTCCATCAAGATCAAGGCAAGGGTTTAGGTAATGAGAACCCCACTGTCCATGTTCGGACAGGGGCTTATGCTCTGGAGAGGAGAGACCTGCCCCTGGAATCTTGGGGGGAGGGTGGCGAAGAAGTCTCTGGACCTTTGGGATCTTTCACTGATGTTTGGGCTAAGACTACAGGTGGGAGGTGACTTTGTCCTTACGGAGACTAGATCAGCTCCTAGGTTAAATGAACTTGGAGCATCCTAGGGAGAGACCTGTCTCCTTGGAACCTACGGTGGTTGATTTTATGTGTCAGCTTGGCTAGGCCACGGTGCCAAGTCGTTTAGTCAAGCACATGCCTAGCTGTTGCTGTGAAGGTGTTTTTCCAATTTAGTAAAAATTTAAGTCAGTGGACTTTGAATAAAACAGAGTACCCTCTGTAATGTGGGTAGGCCTCATCCAGTCAGTTGAAGACTGTCAGAGGAAGACTGAGGTCCCTGGAAGAGGACAGCCTTCTGTTGCCAGTCTGCTGTTGGACTCAGGACCACCACATTGACACGGCTGGAATTTCCACCTGCTAGTCTGCCCTGTACAGTTTGGGCTTGCCAGCTCCTACAATCACTTGAGCCAGTTACTTAAAATAACTCTATGTATATACATCATATTGGTTCTGTTTCTTCAGAGAGCCCTGACTAATGCAGAAGCCCACTGGACCCTGGGTTGTGCCTTCAGCATGCATTCTTGGGACTGCTGGAAGAAGCCTCACTTGGAGCTATGGGCAGCCATGGAAATTCCAATTGTGGCCACTGTTCCAAGCTGACCTCACGTCCCCAGTTCCCTGAGGCCCTGCCCAGTGGTTCAGACTTCAGTGTCAGCAGACAGTGGTAGCTCGTGTGCCTTTGGCTTCTAAGTCTCCTGGGTCACTAATGGGTTGTTTATATTTACAGACTGGAATTGTGTTAGCCTACTCTGAATGTATGACAATGTCTGCATCTCTGTTTCCTGGCCCTAAAGGATCAGTGGCTGTCTCGGCAAAGGTGGAGTGTCTGTTTGCTGGGGAAGATGTGGCAGGAAAAAATAGAACATTTCAAGCTCTGAGGGTGTAGTATACTTTTAGGGGGACAGAATGGGGCTGTTATTGAAGATGGAAATTAAATTAGGGCAAAGAGAGGCCAATAAGGAGAGAGGTGAAGACTGAAAGTCTCAAGAACTTGGAGGAAGGGGAGAGCTTCAAATAATGAGGCAGGGAGGGTGACCGGCATAGCGGTCAAAGGAAGCCTGGCTACATTGCATCCACAGCATTTTATCCTCCATATGCGCTAGAGGATGCCCTGTAAACTTGCAGAGCCACAATAGGTGATTAAAGTTTATACAAATGAGATTGAATCCTGTTTACTTTCCCCTTAGGGGCTGTTTCCTCTCTACCTTTTTACAGTTTTTCATTCAGTTGACTTGCTTGCTTGTCCTTAGGTTTGGACAGACGTTTCACCTGACAACAAGCTCTATAAATACAGATTTAGGCAGATAATTTGGAGGTGCTGAGGTACATGTGTGTCGACCACTTTTAAAGTCTCATAGCTCCAGGGCTGGGCAAGTGAACTGCCCATACTCATGGTAGATTTGCCTCCGGCACCACTAGAAATTTGTATCTTGGCTTTCAGCTCAGTGGGATGCAATTACTAACTTACTCTAGATAAACATTGCGGTATTATTTTAAAAATTAGTATGATTCTTGTTTTTCCCTCCTATATTTTATGAGATGTCAATGAGGGGCACTCCAGGTCATTCTCATTATATTGACACTGGAACTTTAGTCTAGTTTTCTCTATAAGAGCAAAGTTCTGTGGATTATTCCAAAGCTATCATCAGTAGCATATAAATGAAGGCGTGGTGGGGCATCTGGAAAGCTTTTGTGGAGCCGGAAAAGATCCTGCTCGTCCGTTTGAGAGGATGATGTTGGGGAACCGCAAACATTGACTGGTGTGGGGTCTCTGCCCATGTGGGAGATATGGGCAGGTGTTCAGTCACTGGTGATGGAAAGGATTATATATGATGTGGTCTCTGTCGCTTCATGAGAAGAGCATATGCAGATGTGACAAGCTCATTTGATCTATAGAAAACATGTCACCCAGTTATTTTGTCATTTTTTTCCTGAGCTGTAGGATATACATGAAATTTTCTGGGATCTGAATTGTAAATATGACTACACACTAGTCATTTCCACTCCTGTTAACAAGCTAGTATGATTAGCTACTAGGGATGTCCCCACTTGTTCCCTGAAATCCCAGGCAACTTGGTCAATGGGAAGAGAGATGTGGAATCACCCTGAACGTGCAGGCACCGTGAAGGCTGTATTGTGACCCATCATCCCCGCTTCAGGCTTGAACCAGACATCAGATTAGTTCATGTGCTTAAAGACTGGCCCCAGGACTCAGGAAGGCTACATTCTCTTAGGTTACTTGGAGACAATTGCAAATTCTATGGAAAGTTCCAGAACCCTTTGTTCTTCAAATATTAATTCTGTATTGGTTAGGACTACATCTGGCTGTATATGGCAGAGAACCTAAATTTAAAGTTGTTTCAACACATGTGGCATTTTCTCTCATGTAAAAAGTTAAGAGGGAAGCCTGCATGCCTGGTAAGATGTATTGCAAAGTCATCAGGTGACCAGATGCCTTTCTGCTCTCCATTCTACAATTCCCAAGGCACAGCCTTTATTCATATGGTCCCCAATAGTTGTCACTGTTTGGCTATCACTTCTATGTTTTAGGCAGTGGGATGGAGGAAGGATAAAGAAGGATATGTCTCCTCTCTCTAAGGACATTTCTCAGAAGTCAGACACAACGCCTCTGCTTACCCTCCACATCCAGAACTTAATCACCTGAGCATGCTGGGCTGCAAAAGAGCTGGAAAATACACCCTTTATTGTTGGTGGCCGGGAGCCCAGCTAAACGTCAGGGCTCAGTCACCAAGGAAGTAGGAGAAAAGGGATATTTTAGACACCTAGCAGTCCCTTCCTCTCTTCCACCACATGCTACTGGAGAGTACTTACATTTACATATGTTTAAATGCAGCAATTATTGAATGTGGAGAGAAATTAATACAATGTTATGTATCAATTATATTTCAATAAAACTGGGGGAATAAAAGGAGTAAGCGAAGGGAGGATAAGAAAAGAATTATTGAATGTCTACCTTATACTGGGATGGGGTCAGGTCCTGTTGGGGAAAGAAATATGACTAAGACAGAAATTAAATATGACTAAGATAGATCAGAGAAATGGAGATGCTGTGAGTTGTGAAGTACATGTTTTATGTACCATTAAGGAATAAAACTACTGCTGGTTTTAATTGTAATACTTTACATTGCCAGATAATCCAGTGATTTCAGAGATGTTTAAATGTCAAAAATATGCCTCTTAGTATTAATGTGAACTAAGCAGTTCAGAGTTTGGATTCTAGTATCAGATTTTTGGAGCATCTTATTTAATCTCTCTAAACCTTAGCACCTCCACTTGAAAAATGAGCATAACAACAGTTTCTAACTTGAGGTACGTGAAAGGATTAAGTGAGATAATTCCCATATAGCTCACAGCCCAATGTCAGACATATAGTAAGTCCTCATTAAATACTGGCTTTCAGTGGTTTTCTTTTCTTTTAATTTTTTTAATTGAAGAGTAGTGTATATACAATGTTATATTAGTTTCATGTATACAATAAAGTGATTCATATATATATATATATATTTCAGATTCTTTTCTAGTTATTATGAGATATTGAATATAGTTCCCTGTGCTATATAGTAAATCCTTGTTGCTTATCTATTTTAGGTAGAATGGTTTATATCTGTTAGTTCCATACTCCTAATTTATTCCTCCCCCAGCCCCTTTCCCCTTTGGTAACTGTAAGTCTGCTTTCTATGTCTTTGGGTCTGTTTCTCTTTTGTATATAGATTCATTTATTATTCTTTTAGATTTGACATGTGATATATTTATCTTTCTCTGTCTGACTTATTTCACTAAGTATAGTATTGTTTAGGTCCATTCCGGTTGCTGCAAATGGTAATATTTCATTCTTTCTTTGTGGTTGAGTAATATTCATACATATATTCATACACACACACACATCTTTATTTCTTATTCTGTTGATGGACACTTAGGTTGCCCCCATGTCTTAGCTGTTGTAAATAGCACTGCTAAGAAAATTGGGGTGCCTGTATCTTTTCAAATTAGAGTTTTCCTCTTTTCTGAATATATGCCTAGGAGTGGGATTGCTGGATCATTAAGTTCCTGCTTTCAAAATAGCTTAGTGGGAGACACAGTTAACATAAAAGAGCCAACAAGATAAGGGGATGAGTGGGAAAATTCCCTAGCCTGTGACTTCCAAGTGAGAAACTGCTATTTGGGTGAGGCTGCTTCTCAGCTACAGAGAGGCATGATTTGTTTAAAGAGGTCAATTGGAAGAGTCTTTTAAAAATATCTGAGGACAGCTAACATGTGTGGTACGTATCATGCCTATTTAAATGGTCTGAAGAAAATCTCCTTAAGTAGTGGGGAGAAATGTTAACAGTTCAGACAATTCCATTGCAATATGTCTCAGTTCTTCCCTAGGGTGGACCCATCTGGGAAGACTGCATAGAATTCCAGTCATGGGAAACACTTGAATGTGGCTGAGGGTGTTAGAGGTTCCTCCTGATAGGAGACTTACAGAGCATGTTCTTCTGGAAAGTTCTCACGTTTTCACCAATGACTGGACAGAAAAGTTCGCCAGTAAAATTGTCCCTTGGAGACAAATATCCCAACCAGAGAGAGAAACTCCCATTTATTTTCAAGGAAATGTGGGCTGTTGCCAAGAAAGGAATCATCTTCCCAGAAAAAAGCTGATTATAATAGGTTTTATAGTTCTTTGAGGAAGAATCCTTCCTCAATACCTTTTCTTTGCTATGTTTAATTTGGAACAGAAAGCCTCTCTTTCAAGTGTGTTTATTTCTTTTGACTAAGTGGTGCCTATGGCATTTATCACCTGGAAGAGTGTAATGTATCAATTATGTCTTAAAGAAACTAACCAACCTAAAGTCCACCAAGTTATCTCTTGAGACTTTTCGGTTTCTTAAAGGGCCTCATATGTTATATTATGTAGTTTAAGTTTGAACCTAAAGAGTTGAAAAGCCAAGATTTTTAAATATGCATCTCAATATAGTACTTTATTATGTTCAGGGACATTTTAAAAATGGATTAGTCTTGCTTAATAACATCTTTATTTCTTTTTTATTTTATTTTTTATTACTCAATGAATTTATTACATTTATAGTTGTACAATGATCATCACAATCCAGTTTTATAGGATTTCCATTCCACACCCCCAACACATCCCCCCATCCTCCCAAAACTGTCTCCTTTGGAAACCACACTTTTTTTCAAAGTCTGTGAGTCAGTATCTGTTTTGCAAAGAAGTTCATCCTGTCCTTTTTTCAGATTCCACATGTCACTGAAAGCATTTGATGTTGGTGTCTCATTGTCTGACTGACTTCACTTAGCACGATAATTTCTAGGTCCATCCTTGTTGTTAAAAATGCTGGTATTTCTTTGCTTTTAATGGCTGAGTAGTATTCCATTGTGTATATGTACCACATCTTTTTGATCCACTCCTCTGTTGATGGACATTTAGGTTGTTTCCATGCCTTGGCTATTGAAAATAGTGCTGCAATGAACATCGGAGTGCATGTTTCTTTGCGAGTCATGGTTTTCTCTGGATTTCTAAATTTTATATTACTTAAGGCTGACCTTGGGATATTATTACTTAATAACGACTCATACAAAATATTTTAATTTGTATCTATAGAAATAGAATATTTCTTAGGTTCCACCAGCTTGTAGAAGTCACCTTTCATGGTAGTAGTCTTCTCATTCCATGGATCAACAACCCCTTCTGAGAGGCAGGCCCCGATTTGTCATGCCTACTGTGTTACCTGGGAACTCCTCTGGAAGACAGTGAAGGAGAGGGCAGACGCTGGTGGTCTTGGTGTTTCTGGTTCTGTGGATTGGCTGCTGCTTCTTTTCTTTGCGTGTAGAACTTGGTCTTGACCTCTAACAACCTGGAGTGTTTATCCTTTGCGTTGCCATAGAATTCTGTCTCCCAATCCAACCCAAGTGGATGCTCAGTAGTGATGGGAAATTATGCTTAATTATGCAAGAATCCATTATATTCACAATATTGGGGGTTATTGTGACACATTATTTAATATGTTTTTCCCATACTTGAGCTACTCACCATCCTCCCTGAACTCTGAAGCATTGTCAGTCTCTGAAGTGGGCAGGGGCACAGCCCACAAACCTTCTTGGCATTTGGTTAGAGTTACATTCCTTTCAAAGAGAGGACAAGAGATGTGAATAGTTTCCATGAGCTTGAACCTTAATAATGAGAACAAGTACATAGGATTATGGAGCATGCTTAAATTCTGAGTCTTGAATCACAAGAGACAGAGATGCCCAGGAGTTCCTTATTGAATTCCTTTTGTTTGGGTTAAGGGCTTAGGCACCATCAAGAGACTGAGCTTTATTTTTTATTTATTTTTATTTTTTGCTTTTTAGGGCCACACCTGTGGCATCTGGAAGTTCCAAGGTGAGGGATTGAATCAGAGCTGCAACTGCCCACCTACACCACAGCCACAGCAACATGGGCTCCTTAATCCGCTGAGCAAGGTCAGGGATCGAACCCACATCCTCATGGCTACTAGATGAGTTTAGAACCCACTGAGCCACAAGGGGAACTCCAGAGACTGAGTTTTAAAGGGTGGGTGTCGCATCTTTTTGATCTGTGCCAGCCAGCACTTGAGCTTTGGATACTTAGGTCTTGTGCTACTTCTCATCCACCACCCCAGATTCTCTCCTTATTTACAATGCTGCCCTTTTCTAGTTTCCTTTGCACTTTTCCAGAAGACATATTTCTAATGTACCTGAATATCACTCTTGTCACAGTTGAGTACTGTCCATTTTTCCATGTCATTGAACATCCTGTGACAGTGAAAGATACTTTTTTCCCCTAGACTTTTAGGGAGGATCCCAAGTATTTCCAGGAGTGTTGCCTAAATCCACACAACCTCTGTACTAGCCTACAAAAAAGTATCCTGTTACATTTAAATTATTGTCTTTCTAGGAGTTCCCTTCTGGTGCAGCGGAAATGAATCCGACTAGGAACCATGAGGTTGTGGGTTTGATTCCTGGCCTTGCTCAGTGGGTTAAGGATCCGGTGTTGCCGTGAGCTGTGGTGTAGGTCACAGATGCAGATCAGATCCTGCATTGCTATGGCTGTGGTGTAGGCCAGCAGCTACAGCTCCTACTGGCCCCCTAGTGTGGTAACCTCCATATGCTGTGGGTGCAGCCCTAAAAAGCAAAAAAAAAAAAAAAAAAAGTCTTTTTTTGTTGTTTTTCTAAATAGTCTTTTCTCAACACCGGTGTGTCTAAACAATGACAAAATATTCCAGAGAGTTAGTGTGCTTTGAAAATAAGCAGGATATTGTTGAGAGAGCTCATTGCTCTTCTCCTTATTTCTTCTGTTGATCTTACTTCCTTGGAAGGGGTTGTCACCACCCAAGTGTAAAAATAGAGGCCTTTGCTTCTTCCTGGGCAACACTTCTAGAGCTTGCAGTCTTTGACTTTTTTGAGGTCATTTTCTTAATTTTGACTATATGCATATATAGCAGAGCGCACACAGGTAATTAATGATTAAAATCCAGAATTTAGGAGCTCAGATTATCTTTTTTTAATTGAGATATAATTCACACATAACATTATATTGGTTTTATAAAGATTCAATATTTGTATATTTGTACACATTACCACATTATAATGATCATCACAATAAGCCTAGTTAACTTGTCACATAGTTGTAATTTTTTTCTTATGATGAGAACTTTTAAGATCTACTCTCTTAGCAACTTTCAAATATGCAATACAGTATTATTAACTACAGTCACCATACTCTTAATTATATCCCCATGACTCAGTTATTTTATAACTGGATGTTTGTACCTTTTGACTCCCTTCACCTATTTCTCCCATCCTCGATTGCCCCTAGCAATTATCAATCTGCTCCCTGTTTCTATGAGTTCAAGATTTTTTTAGATCCAACTTATAAGTGAGATCAGACAGTATTTGTCTTTCTCTAACTTAGTTCTTTTAGCATAATGCCCTCAAGGTCCATCCATGTTCTTGCAAATGGCACAATTTTGTTCTTCTTTATGGCTGAATAATATTCCATTGTATGTATATGCTATATTTTCCTTATTCATTCCTCCATTGATGGACACTTGGGCTACTTTCAAGTCTTGGCTATTATAAATAATGCTACAATAAACATAGGGATGCTCCTATCTTTTAAGTTAATGTTTTCTCTTTCTTTGGATAAATACCCGAGTGGAATTGCTAGATGATAGTTGTTCTATTTTTGATTTTTTTAAAGGAAACTCCATACTGTTTTCCATAGTGGCTGTACCAATTCACATTCCCACCAACAGGGTTTCCTTCGCTCCACATCCTTGCCAACACTTTTAATTTCTTGTCTGTTTTGATAATAGCCATTCTGACAGACGTGAAGTGGTATCACATTGTGGTTTTGATTTGCATTTTAGTGGCTCAGATTATTTTTAGCTGAGACCAAGTATTGACTACCTAGGTATTGCTCATCAGTTCTGTATCTCTCATCAGTTTTAAACACTTTAATCTTAATACTTCTTCAGTTACCTTCATGCTTCAGGATGATAGACAGGCCCTTTTGGCACCAGTACCAATTTGTCATTTCTGCCCTTAAGTGTTACACTCATACCCTTCTGTAGCCCTACTTCCCTTTACCTTTCTCTACCTTCCACACTGAAATTTACAGGATGCTTAAGGGCTGGCCTTGAATCCTGGCTCCATCATTTGCTAGAATGTGACTTTGGGGCATTGCCCAACCTGTCTTTTTTCTTATTTATAAAATGGGGAGTATAATGCCAACCTCATAGGATGGTGGGGAAGATTGAATGAGATAATGCAGGTAAAGCACTTAGCAGAGATCGGACATATGAAAGATACTAGTAAATGGTACCTATTGTTGTCTTCCCTTTTATTTGTCTTCAGATTGTTTCACAGCTTCACCTGCATATTGGTTCAACTGGAGAAGGAGAATTAAAGGGGAATTTCAAAGTTAGACAGCAGAACCATGAGTTTTACAATAACCTACGGTATATTATTTGAACACAGAAAAATAGGGTGCCTCCTCTGAGATATACTGCTTTAAGAAAGAAGGGGATTCCTTCATGGATGTTACCAAAGCCAAACAAAATAAATACTATCTTTCTCTGCAGGTATGATCTTTTGCACTAGTTCCACTTCCAGTGGAGTTGAAGTTAAGTAATTAATTGGATGTTATCTTGGAGTTCCTGAGGTTCCTGAAGTAGCTCAGTGGGCTAAAAACCCAACATAGTATCTGTGAGGATGTGGATTTGATCTCTGGCCTTTCTCAGTGGGTTAAGGATCCAGCATTGTTGCAAGCTGTGGTGCAGGTTGCAGATGTGGCTCAGATCCAGCATTGCAGTGGCTGTGGCTGTGGCATAGGCCTTCAGCTGCAGCTCTGATTCAACCCCTAGCCTGGAAACTTCCATATGCTGCAGGTGTGGCTGTTTAAAAACAAAACAAAACCCATTATCTGTACATAAATACTATCAAGCAAATCCTACCAAACCCCCCAAAGAGGAAAATTCAAACCCAGCCCATATGGGCCTCCTGCTTTCTTAGTCGTCCCCTGCCCTGCACCCAAGTACTATTAGGCTGGCAGTAGGGTGGGCAGGTGGTATGAGGGGCATGTACTGCCAACATGTGGTTTTTGTGGAAAAAAGGTGATACTTTTATTATCAAGGAGCACTACTTCTGGTTGTTCGTTTAATTTACTACCAAAAAAAATTGTGCATTAAAGGAAATAGAACTTGAGATAAATGAGAAAAAAATCTAATACAAGCATTGGATGTCCTATTGAGCAGAAAATCGAACCCTTTTCAGAGCTGAAATAACTGAAACTCTCTTTTAACATGTTAATTGGCTTCCTCTGCTTGCTCCCTCTTAGGCTTACTCAGTATTCCTGAAAATTCTCAAAGCCTCCCCTGCCTCAGGCCTTTAATGTTGCAATTCCCAGGCTGGGGTCCCCTCTATCTCTTCACAGATCCTAATAGTTCAAGGTCCTCCTGGCATTCCTCTTCCCCCTGAGACCTCCTTTCCTCTGCTTGCCTCTTCACTGCTCTTGAGTTGTTTCAGTTAAATTTTATTTATTTATTTATTTATTTATTTATTTATTTATTTATTTATTTATTGTCTTTTTAGGGCCGCACCCATGGCATGTGGAGGTTCCGAGGCTAGGGGTCGAATCGCCTCTGGCCTACGCCACAGCCACAGCAACCCGGGATCCAAGCGTGTCTGAGACCTACACCACAGCTCATGGCAACGCTGGATCCTTAACCCATTGAGCGAGGCCAGGGATCAAACCCGCATCCTCATGGATGCTAGTCAGATTCGCTGATGGGATCTCCCATGTTTCAGTTAAATTTTAAGCCGTGTAGGAGCAAGGACCCTGCCTTGTATTTTAAAAATGTCACATCCCTTGCAGTGCCTGTGTATAGCTCAGGACACATAGTGGATGTAAATTGAATACATTTTATCTGATGGTTTGAAGACCTTCATTTTACTTGGCCTGAAAATCAGGCAGATTTGTCAAGACTTTTATCCCTTTCAAAATATGATTTATTAGTATTACTGACTTTGAGAAAAACTCTGCTGCTCTTATGTTTTAAAATTTCTCTGCTCATGTAAGTCTGTGAGGTTAATGCCGGGCAGCCTCCGATAGTGGCCATTAGGTGTACTTTTATATACAATAGAGAAGGCAGGCAGAAGCAATTAAAACCCATCTGGAATCAGAAAGGTGGTAGAAACAAGCTAGAAAATAAATTCATAAACACTGTAGACTTTGTTGTTACCCTGCAGAATCATCCCAGATGTACTAGATAACAGCTTCAAATTCCCATGACGTTAAACAAGCAGAGCTTCCAGAAAAGAATCATTTTTGTCTTGCGTGTTTTTCTTGATTCAACGAAAAAAACAACCTGGAAAAGGATCGCAGGGTAGTGGCCAAAGGAAAAAGGAAAACCCCAAACCCAGAAGGCCATGTGTGTGCGATGACCTTTTAATTCAATCTCTTTATCTGCCGCTGTTTGGGCTTCAGGAAAGAGGGTTCTTCGTGTTGTCTCTGCCAGATCTGCTGTAGCTTTTCTTTCTGTTTTTAAAAGTCTCTCAGCAGATGCTATCTTCTAAAAAAAAAAACAAAACAAAACAGCATAAACCCACAGAACTCCCCCATCCCATCCCGAACCAGCCACACTCTGACATCAGGAAAGAACAATTCTTTTTGTTTTTCTCTTCTCCATGTCCAGTGGTAGCTTGGGTGTGTGCTTAGATTCAGAGTTTTTTTATTTCAGGGTATATACATTATGTTCTTTGCAAATCCTCATGGGTAATGTAGATAAGGTGGCTTTCTGCTAATTACTGCATAAATCATTACAGTAGCTACATAATAGGGATTGTTGATAGATGAAATTCTTATTGAAAATGAAGTACGATCACCATTCTCTATTCTCTTGGAAAGAATGGTACCTGTATGAGGCAAGTAGGCTTGGTTTGTCCTGTTTTCGATTTAATCCTTCCTTCTTTTCCTTCCTTCTCTCCTTGACTTCCATTTCTCCTTCCCTATTTTCAGCCTGCTATGCAGTGATTCTAAAGTATAATGACCTCTCGGTATCTTCTTATTTGCCCACTTCATATAGAAAGCAGCTGCCTTTTAGCTTATGTGCACACAATCTGAATCTTTAAAAAGTTGGGCTCCCATGTTTAGCTCCACTCCGTGTGATCCTCTTTAACGTCTGTTTCATTTTGTCACATAGATTTTCCACATATTTTAACATGCATTTTCCTTCAGTCCTTGTTGAATTAAATCTCATTGCTCTGTAATTCTTGCTGATGATTCTTTTCAGGAATGCTGTCATATTAAATTTTAAAAAATACCTGGGAAATAATATAAGACATGTTTTGATTTTGCAAGAAAATGGATGTGATTTTTTTCCAATCTCTGCCCAACCATTTGAGAAAAATTGGAAAATGGAAGCTAAATAATGGCTAATATGTGTTCCAGTAAGTAATGAGGCATATTAAACCATAACTCCTAAAGCCCCTGGCATTTCTCTATCATGATAGAGACCAGTGACAAATAATAGTGCATCTGTGATACTGTATCAATAACATTATCAATAATATTAGCTGAAGTTGTGAATACCCTTGGTTTTGAAACCAGCTTTGAAACCCAAATGTAATAAGAATGGAACAATTAAGAGAGTGAAGAAAACACAGAATATGTCAAACTGGGAATGAGGGAAGGACCTAGGACTGTTTATCCTGCAGAAGAAGAGATCAAAATGAGATGTGAAAGAGGGCGCAGACTCTGTCCATATCGTCCCTCTGGGCTTTTTGGGTTTGCTGCCTTCTAGAAATAGTCTAGCAAGGTTGAGAGACTAAACTTCAGGACTGTGACAAACAATTCTTTCGCTGGGTGAGAGCACAGGGCAGATGGTATCTGTGGTCTGTGCGTTAGAAGTGGGGAGAGTTCTGAGTTGCTAGCTGACAAAAAGGCAGGATGTTATTGGGGTCGTTGATGGAAGTCTTGCTTTGAACTCTTCTGATGGCTTGGGGCTGTGACCCCATCTCCTTTAGCAGGTTCCCCTGCTCCCTGTCTGCTATGAGTTGTGAGGCCTTTGTTGACTTTAAAAAAATGCACAAAAAAGTGCTCTGAAAGTTGAGAGGTAAGTTTTATTTGGGGCAAAATTAGGACTTAAGGCCGGGAGACAGCATCTCAGGTAGCCCTGAGATACTGCTTAGAGAAGGCGGGCGGCAGGGAGGAAGCTAGGATATATGAGTTTTTGCAAAAAAAAGAAGGTATTAGGAACAAAAGATTTACAGCGAAAGAGTTACAGAAAACCGGTTGCTATGGGAAGATGTAAAGGTCTGGGCTTACTGGAATCACACCTCAGCTGTGGGCCAGTCTTCTTTGTGTCTTTCCTGAGTTCCCTCAGGGCTCACTGGCCCACCTTTGGGAGTGGCTGTTCTCACAGATGACTTCGACATCTTTTGTTTTGCCTACCTAACTACAGCCCAGGAGGCAGTATTTCAAATAGCTCTGCCCCAAAGAGGAAAGGGGAACTATCAAAACATACCTGATAACAGTGAAGGGGGAGGTGCATGCAGCCATGCGCACATTCTACAGGAGTTTTCTGCTGATTTTGTGAAGGTTACTACGAGTCACAGACATCAGTCATCATTGAAGGATTTTAGTGTTTTTCTAGATATAAGGAGATGCAGGGATTGGGCTCACAAAATCCTCTCTAAAAATATCTAACCATCTGAAGACCTGTTCTTCCAGTTTTCCCGGAGGAGAGAGGGTCTTACTCCTGGTCTCCACCCTGAGCTCCTCTCAAGGGGGCGCTGCGGGTCAGCAGTTGCAGTGAGTCATGTTTTACTCCACGTAGAGGCCGATGGCAAGTGCCAAACTTCAGTTCACACTGTGGTCCCTGGTGGCCGACAGGGAGCTCTGCGAGTCTGCACTGGAAAAGTGGGCAGCAGGAAGCCTAGGAGGGGAACCCAGGCCGGGCTCAGCCAACTGGGGTTGAATTTTTTTGTTTAGTCAACTGATGAGGGAATTTATTGGTATTTGGCCTACATATTTCTTCCACTGGGATCGCAAGAATTTTCCTCCCAGTAACTTTAAAGAAGTCGGGAAGGTGAAGGTCACGGCATTTGTAGAAGTTGTCAAAGAACACTCTTAGAAAAGCTCTAGGCCCTCTCAGGGAGACCCTGAGTGTGCTGTAAACATCAGTTGGAACCTGGCTGTCATGGAGACTTTCATTGTTTTGTCATCAATGAGACAAGGCATCATAGAGACATCTTTTCTTGTGGTGGCTTAGGTGTAGCAAGCTAATAATTAGGAAGAAAATAAAAGGCAAGTGTGGGCTTGGGAGAGTGAGAGAAATGGTATGAGAGATACATGGATGTACTGAGAGGAAAGGAGAGCAATCATTCTAGGATGGGAACTTGAAATGTGGAAAGAAGGAAGAAAACATAGATGTTCTTTGGATGCTCACAGATCAAAGAACTAGAACTAGAAAATGAGATTGACTTCTAGAAACAGAATCATTTTGACTAAGTAAGAGAAGAAGCAATGGAGATAATTTTATGTCATCCTCCCAGTGACATAAGACTGTTCTTTGGTGAAAGCTGTATTTATCATCTGGCCTGTCCCCAACATCCAAGCTCTAGAAGTAGGCATTTGTTATAGCCTTTTTTTTTTTTCAGTATAGGAGCTGGGTGGGTCAGTCATAGTGATAACATACTTAAAGTAAACTTGATTTAAAAAAAATCAGTTAAATAAGCACATGAAAAGATGCTCAACATCACAGATTATTAGTGAAATGCAAATCAAAACTACCATGAGATACTATCTCACACCAGTCAGACAGAATGGCCATCATTAGCAAGTCCACAAATAACAAATGCTGGAGAGGGTGTTGAGAAAAGGGAACCCTCCTGCACTGTTGGTGGGAATGTAAGCTGGTACAACCACTATGGAGAATAGTATGGAGGTACCTTAGAAAACTATACATAGATCTACCATCTGACCCAGTGACCCCACTCTTGGGCATATATCTGGACAAAACTTTCCTTGAAAAAGACACATGCATCTGCATGTTCATTACAGCACTATTAACAGTAACAAAGACATGGAAACAACTCAAATGTCCATCAACAGATATTTGGATTAGGAAGATGTGGTATATGTACACAATGGAATACTACTCAGCTATAAAAAAGAACAAAATAATGCCATTTGCAGCAATATGGATGGAGCTAGAGACTCATACTAAGTAAAGTAAGTCAGAAAGAGAAAGATGAATACCATATGATATCACTTATATCTGGAATCTAATAAATGGCACAAATGAACCTTTCCACAAAAATGAAACTCATGGACTTGCAGAATAGACTTGTGGTTGCCAAGGGGGAGGGGGAGGGCGTGGGATGGATTGGGAGCTTGGGGTTAATAGATGCAGCTATTGTGTTTGGAATGGATTAGCAATGGGATCCTGCTGTGTAGCACTGGGAACTATGTCTAGTCACTTATGTTGGAGCATGATAATGTGAGAAAAAAAGAATGTATGTGTGTATGTGTGACGGGGTCACCTTACTATACAGTAGAAAAAAAAATTGTATTGGGGAAATAACAATTGATTACAATTAAGAATACTTGATAAGAAAAAAAATTAAAAACTATGTATTAAAAAAAGAAATAAAAGCTAATATGTCATATAAAAAATCAGTTAAAGATAGGTTTTCATCCCAAATTATTGTCACATTGGTAGATATTGGAAAGCTTAAGAAGTCCATGAAAAGGTGAGATTTTTTTTTTTCCTTTAATACAATTTGATTGGAAACACAAGAACCCAGAGGGGGTTTTAAAAACTGGTAGCGACAGTAGTGAAATACCTGTGAATGATACACTGGGGCAGAGCCATAGACCAGTGTAAGCCTCAAGTCTCCTGGAGTGGAGGAATGATGCTCAAATTTGTGGAAGGGAAAAGGGAAGTCATGCTTGTTGAGTACCAGCATTGTGTCAGGTACCAGGCCAAGTACTTTACATTCATGATCTCTTTTATTCATCACAACCCCGATATTTAGTAGTATTATTATTATTACTATTTTGCAAAAGAGGGAACTATGGTTCCATCACTTAGAAAAAAATATGTTGATTGTAATTTTTAATTTTTATTTTATTTGAAAAAATTTTTGTCTTTTTAGGAGTTCCCTTCCTGGCTCAGTGGTTAACAAATCTGATTAGCATCCATGAGGATGCAGGTTCGATCCCTGGTCTTGCTCAGTGGGTTAAAGGATCAGGCATTGCCATGAGCTATGGTGTAGGTTGCAGAGGCAGCTTGGATCCCGCATTGCTGTGGCTGTTGTGTAGGCTAGCAGCTACAGCTCTGATTCGACCTCTAGCCTGGGAACCTCCATATGCCACGGGTGTGGCCCTGAAAAGCAAAAAATAAAAATAAAAAAACTTCTGTTTTTTTAGGGCCACACCCACAGGATTGGAAGTTTCCAGGCTAGGGGTCCAGTCAGAGCTACAGCTGCTGGCCTGCACCACAGCCATAGCAACACAGGAAACAACCTACACTGTGGCTCACAGCAACGTCGGATCCTTAACCCACTTATCGAGGCCAGGGATGGAACTCACGTCCTTATGGTTACTACCACTGAGCCACAGGGGGAACTCCTAACTATAATTTTTTAAACTATATTTTCCATTCATTAGGTGTCAGGGATGTGGATTCAAATCTAAGGTTTCTCTGGCTTGTCTTTCAAGTCCATGAGATTTCTTTTGAGAAACTGCCAGCTCCTCTCTTCTGTGAGAGTATATTGAAATCCTGCACTTCTACTGTTGCAGCCACTTAGCTCTTACTCACCTCAACTAAGATGGTAAGGAGGACCAGAGACCTCCAAGCCATGGTGCCCTGCCGTCCTGAAGCGTCACCTGCAGCCCCCGATGGTAACATCTATTGCAACTTGGTTAAGCCTGTAGGCAGACAGTGTGACAACTCACCTGTCCTTCTACTGACTCAGTTTAGCAGCTCTCACATTTGGGAGGAAGAATCCCAGGGGAAGCAGAATGGTCCTGATGTCCCTCCTCAAGATCCCATCTCAGGATGTTGTTACAGACTGAATTGTATCCTCTTCCTGCCCCAGTTCATTTGTTGAAGCTCTGACTCCCAATATGATTATTTTTGGAGATAGGGCCTATGAGGAGGAATAAAGGATTGATGAATCATAAGAGTAGGCCCTCAATCCAATAGGACTCATGATTTTATAAGAGGAAAAGATAGCAGATCTGCCCGTCTGTCTCTTGTCTGCCAGTACACAGAGAAGAGGCCATGTGAGGATATAGCGAGAAGGTGGCTGTCCACAAGCCAGGAAGAGAGGCCTCACTAGACACCAACCTCATAACACCATGATTGTGGACTTTTAGTCTCAAGAACAGTGAGAAAATAAATTTCTGTTGTGTAAGCCACCCAGTTTGTGGTATTTTGTTATGGCAGCCTGAGCTGCCTAGTACAGGTGGCTTCAGTCAAAAGCTAAGCCCCAGACAAGGATTTGAGTACCAATCATTTCTGTGGGTTGGGGTCCCAGAGCCATTGTGAGATAGAGGGGGAATCAAAGAAGGGAGGGAAACCAATGAAGAGTGTGGTAATGAGTAGACTGGGGCTGTGCAGAATTGGGCCTCCCTTCTTGTGGGGGGCTTCTGAAGGACTGTGGAACGCATCTCAGAATCCTCCTACTGCAGAGTCCATATCCACCGACTCCTACCCCTCATTGTTTGAGGGTCCCTCCTGGGGCAGTTTTCAGGAGGGACCCAAACTTGTCCCACCATCAGAGATTGCCAGCACAGGCAGAGCAACGCAAAAATCCATTTAAATATGAATAGTCTTTTAGTTATCTCTTGGCTAGGCAGGGGGTGACCTTAAAAACAAATGGTAGATTTCTATCTTAAAAAGAAATCACTGGCAATGAGATCTGTTGTATAGCACAGGCAACTATATAATCTAATCACTTGTGATAGAATGTGATAGAAGATAATGTGAGAAAAATAATGTATATGTATGTATGATTGGGTCACTTTGCTGCACAGCAGAAATTGACAGAACATTGTGATTCAATCATAATAAAATTTTTTAAAAATGACAATTATAAAACCTGTGAAAAGTATTATTTATATATGTATGTATAAAAATAAAATTTAAAAAACATAGGTATCATTCTTTATCTCAGTTGACTCATCTACTATTTATGTTTCTAAGGAAATGGCCCAAGATTTTCTTGAAGCATATCACAGTAGATTAAAAGCTAATAAATAAAAGTAAAAAAAAAATCACTATACAACGTGTGTAGTAGATACCACACTCTATTTCTACGAGGTACCCTGTCCTGGATCCTTTTCCAATCATGGGCTTATCCCATACCTTATGAATTGCTCAGGTGTGGAGCAATATTTTGGAAGGGAGGGAAAGTTATAGATGTCCTCATGTCGGAACCATGCAGCCATAAAGTCCTACGCTGAAATAAAGAGCTTTGTTTCTAGCAAAGGATGGTCTTAACAAAGAGTTGGCAAGTACTTGCCTGAAAAGTGTAATTCAACTGAAATTCCCCTGACGAAAAAGTCCCTGCCAAGTCCCTAGCAATGGTTTGAGAAATTTTGACCTTTGGAATTTTCACTTTATATGAAAGCATTATGTTCACCAAAGGCTAACCAAATGCAAATTTTAAGGGAAGGAATGAGTAACCCAAGTGTACACTGGTGTCCATTAGCACCCATTGATCAGAGCAAAAGGAAGGAGAAGTACAGTTGGTTGTGTTTGGGGGGAAGCAGAGCACAAGCTCTTCAGCATTCCTCGCTGGTGAGAGCGTAGCACTGGGGACTCTGGGCAAAACTCACTTCCTGCCCATCTCTATCCCTGTTCTGCTCAGGACTCCATCCCTAGTGAAGTTGTCCTTTAGTGAATTTCCATGACGGTTCTTACTGGCTACAGCATGTTCAATACTTCCTCACTAATTGTTTAACATGTGTCATCCCCGCCTCCTTTAAAGACCACACGTGGCTTGAGTGTATGCAGTGAAAATTTCCTCTTTCCATACCCTCCTTCCTCCTTTCTTTCTCCTCCTCCTGTTTCCTTCTCTCTGTACTTAAGTCATATAAAGAATATTGACATTATCTTTTTTTTTTTAAAAAAAAAATCATCCTTG
The DNA here is from genome assembly GCF_016906955.1 of Phacochoerus africanus. NCBI lineage: Eukaryota > Metazoa > Chordata > Mammalia > Artiodactyla > Suidae > Phacochoerus > Phacochoerus africanus. The sequence continues at coordinate 48,746,772 of NC_062556.1, read as the reverse complement.
CTTACCATAAAAAACCAAGCAATGCTGAAAAGTACAAACCTAAAATTAAATATCTTCTTCAATTTTACCACCCAGAAATAACCAGTGGTTATTTCAGACACGTCTCTATGTATATTGGAAAGACAGATATATAGAGAAATAAACACTTAAAGAAAAATGGGGTTATTCTACGTGTGCTACTTGAAAATAATATGCACTAAGTTCTATTTTAATTTAACCAAAAAAAGAAGAAACAGAGTTAAAATGAAGCATTGCTGAAATTCAGATAAATTTTCACTGTGAGGCAAATTGGCTCTCAAGGAATCTTGCTAAAAGACAGAATGTAGTCATTTTTTAAAACTACAGTTTAAAATTTTAGACAGTGTCTGTTGACTTCTTGCTCTGAAGATTAGAAAATTAGCACACTTTCTCTCTCCAGCTTTCACCTCTGTGGTAGTTTTTTAGATTTTTTTTTTCTTTGCTTTTTAGGACTGCACCCACAGCTTATGGAAGTTCCCAGGCTAGGGTTCAAATCAGAGCTACAGCCACCAGCCTACACCACAGCCACAGCAATTCAGCATCTGAGCTGTGTCTGTGACCCATACAGTAGCAACAGCAGATCCTTAACCCACTGAGCAAGGGCGGGGATCGAACCTACATCCTCGTGGATTCTACTGTGTCACAACGGGAAGTCCTGTGGCAGTTTTTTAAATTATTCATATTATAATTTTTCTACTTTCAAGATTTTTGAGATGCATATTTTGTTTAAGAATAGTTCTATGTACACATTGGTTCATAGTTTACCACCAGTCCTTTTCAAGGTAATTTATTTTGGTTCGCTTTTCAGTTGACTGGATTTTACCTTCTGGTAGTTTTTTAAGTTTTCTTTGCTCTTTTAGGTCTTATAGGTCATAGAGTCTCTAAGTTCTTGCCCACTTGAAGATATTTTTCTTTTGCTTTTGTTTTAGCTCTTGAGGAAAAAATTGGCTGTACAAAAAATTCTTGGCTCAAACTTACTTTCGAGACTATAAATATTTCATCACTGTTTTCTAGAATTGAGAAATTTCATGGAGAAATGTAGGATCTACCTGATTGGTTACTTGCTTTTATACCCAGTTTATAATTTTTATAACAAATTAATGTTTGTTAATTTCCAGTGGCAATCAGTAACTTTGCAGGGTATACACTGCTGTTGATCATACTGATATTGTTTCTATAGCTATATATTGTGGTCTTAAAGTTTGTATATAGAAGGATCTAGTTCCAGAAAATTGATTTATTTTTCTAAAATATCTTTGTATATTTTTTCTGTTCCAATTATTCCGTTTTATGTATATATTAATGTTTTTGGTCTGTCCTCCATATCTATCATTTTTTCTAGACATTTAAAATATATTATTCCTGGAGTTCCCGTCGTGGCGCAGTGGTTAATGAATCCGACTGGGAACCATGAGGTTGTGGGTTTGATCCCTGCCCTTGCTCAGTGGGTTAAGGATCCGGCATTGCCATGAGCTGTGGTGTAGGTTGCAGACGTGGCCCGGATCCCGAGTTGCTGTGGCTCTGGTGTAGGCCAGCGGCTACAGCTCTGATTAGACCCCTAGCCTGGGAACCTCCATATGCTGCGGGAGCGGCCCTAGAAAAGGCAAAAAGACAAAAATAAAATAAAATAAAATAAAATAAATAAAATATATTATTCCTTTCCATCTCATTTTGTTTAATTTTCTCAATCCTATTGTTACGTCCCCAATGATATTTTCAGTTGTACTTATTCCATTTTCTTGATTTCTTCTAGTGTAGCTCCTATCTCTGAAATGTTTTTATTTTTCTCTTCGATGTATTTCCTGAGCTCTGCTTACTTTCATGTGATATTATTCTATAATTTAACAAGTTTTTCTTTGAACTGTTTTCCCCTTCCTTCAGATAATTTTGCCCTCTTTCCCATGAGACGAAGGAGAGCTATTTTTCTATTTTCAGCTTTTTTCCTTCCCTTATTCATTCCTCATTTTTAAATTGAACCAACTTCTTACTGACAAATTGATGCATTTGTGTGTCAGAACTGGGATTGGGATAGGGCAAGAAGGGACTTGGAGTGCAGAATTTAAGAAGGCAGCAGACTCTTAGGGCTCCCTGGGCTCCTTGCTTGCCTCAGCTTACTCCTGGCCTGATGTGTGTGTATGTGTGTAGGGAAGGGGTGTTGGGGTGATGGTAATATTGAGGAGGTAGGATTAGCAGAGTAACTCACGGATATCCTCTGCCCCCTTAGGATTTCTTGCCTTGAAAACTTTCTCCCTCCCCAAAGTGACACTCCCCTTTTTGCCTAGGAATGCCATTTCTCTGTGTTTTTCAGTATACAGAGGATAATACAGTTAACAGCCAGCCAGTTGGATCACAGGCTCACTGTTCTCTGTCCATCAGTATTTCCTCTCCTTCCTCCACTCTGCTATACATGTGGCCACTTCCCTTGGATAAAAGGCTGGATCATCCCATAGACAAGGCAAGATGACATGCTTTACTTTTAAGCTCCTTCTCCTTTCTCCAGTTTCATGATGTTGCTCTATGACTGTTTCGGAGCATTCCCTGCATCTCTCATCGTCTGTCCTCATGCCAAGAACACATGGTTTTAGTTCAAAGGTGATTGGCTCTGCCTTTCACTTCTTGTGGGGGATGTCTTTATCCCACCTGATGTCTGAGGAACTGTGCACCCAGGCAATTCAGATTGCACAGAGCCTGGCAGGTTGGCCTTCAGCGTATGTGGTTTGCGGTTGTGACACTGCATAGGTTTTGCGGAAGTGGGGGATTTTCCTCTGTATCTTTTGATATTTTTGTGGGTTTTTTTTTTTTTAGGGTAGCACACTGAACAAAAGGCTTTTATGCCATTTTCAACAACAGCATATTTCCAGGCACAAAGCAGATGTGTGGTAATTACTGATTAATTGTGGGTGTGAAGATCTGTGTTTTTAAAAAAGACTATATGGCACAAATGAACCTTTCCACAGAAAAGAAATGCATGGACTTGGAGAACAGACTTGTGATTGCCCAGGGGGAGGGAGAGGGAGTGGGATGGACAGGGAATCTGGGGTCACTACACGCAAACTATTGCATTTGCAGTGGATAAGCAATGAGATCCTGCTGAATCGTGCAGGGAACCATATCTAGTCACTTGTGATGGAACATGATGGAGGATAATGTGAAAAAAAGAACGTATATATGTGCGTGTGTGACTGGGTCACTTTGCTGTACAGCAGAAATTGACAGAACACTGTAAGCCAACTATAATGGGAAAAATAAAATTCATTAAAAAAAAAAAAAGGCCAAATGTGAAAGAAGATGGGGAGGATTCAGAAGGGGGCACTGATGCTGTTGAGTCTGTGACTTCCACAAGGTACCAACTTTTCCCTTTTCTACAGCCTCCAAGCTGAAATTAGAGAAATTAGAGGAATTAAAGGGAGGGAGATTTCTTTTAGTTTTTCATCTTTGTTATAACAAGGAAGTTGGGCTGTCAAGGGCCTTTTCTAAACTGAGGGCTGAGGGCTGAAGATCCCAACTATAGATAGTGCACAGAGGTGTTAATTGCTGCTGCATCGCCATTTCCAAACATAGATAAGCTGTTGTGATTCACTAGGTGAGTCAGTTGCTTCATGGCTTCATAGTTTGCCCACAGCAGACACAGGTCTCCTTGGAGCCAGACTGGTGCTTCTCTGGCTCTTTCCCAGGCTCCTTCTTGAACCAGTTGGCCTCTTTACTTAATCTAAATAAATTTTTTGAATTTAGGAAAATAGACTTATACTTTTTAATCAGAAGGAGAAAGCAACACAATAATATAATTTCAAGAGACAGTAATATTTAGGAAAAATGTCTTTTCCGAAAGTTGATTATTTTATTTTTATTGGTCCCATAATAGAGTTAAAAACGATTTTTCAGGGTTTTTGGGAACTGACTGATGGGTGTTTTCAAGACTGCTTGTAGCAGTTCCTTTTCTGAGCTTTGTAAGAAAAGGTTAAGTAGGAGTAACTTTTGCCTGGTTTGAAATTATTACTGTCTGGAAATATGTGGATTTTTAGACAATTGCTTGATATTCTTTCCAGATCTATAATTCTAGAGTAAGTCCCTCCAAGTTTCCCAATGTGAAAGTACTACTTATTGGAAAACTAGGAAAGGAAGAGTTATGATAAATATTTCCATGTCATATCTTTGGTGATCCTAGACCATGTCCCTTTTTATTTTCTTTAGCAACTCATTTGACATAGTGAGCGCCAAAACTTTTATTTTCTGTTAAAGACCTTTGTCTCACTTGTAAAACATGATATATGATGTTCATGAGCTCTCAGATAATTCTGTCATGTAAATAAATAACTTTTCTTTTAGGCTTAGGTGTTCTTGAATAAACTGCCTTTAAGCGTTCATCTAGACTTATAACATTTTAAGGGTCAGTACATTATTGAGATCATCTGTTGTCTTATTTAATATTTTCCATTTCCTCTTTTTGGTGTGTATTTAGTTTCAAATATGCATTATAGTTCTTTATAGTTTTGAGTAGCTATAATAACATCTTTGAGGTTTACTATTCATTTCTTCTTGCTTAAACCACTTCAATTGCCCTGTTTTCAGCAACTTAAATATGAAATTTAAACATGCACTTTGCTCTGTAAGGAATCATTTTTTGTGCTTATGAGTGGTCCCCTCTGCTCCCCCTCCTTTTTTTTTTTTCATTCTCATTCTTTACTTCTGTCTACACTCCTTCTCTGAGTCAACACTTGTTCACTTTGAAGTAGTCATACAAATAAACTGCCTTGCTGCTAGTGGGATCGACCATATGGCTTCTAAATTTGGTCCTACAAAGGACCAACACTTTTCTTCTTCCCTTTTTGTCCACCCCACGTCCTATGCAGTTCCCTGGGCCAGGGATCAGATCCAAGCCATAGTTTCCACTAAGCCTCAGCTGTGGCAGTGCTGGATCCTTAACCCACTGTGCTGGGCTGGGGATGGAATATGCATCCCAGTGCTCCCAAGATGCTGCTGATTCCATTGTGCCACAGTGGGAATTCCTAGGCTGACACTTTTGATATAATCCAGACAGTACTATGAAACTGAATATGGGTCAAATAATGTTGGAAAATAATTAAGAATTAGTACTTACTAAAAAAATCAATTTTTGCATGCTCAAATCATATTGCTTTTATTTGCTTTTATGACTCTTCTTTCTTTTTCCTTTCCTACATATTGCTTTGATCATGGGTTTTTTTTTTTTTTTATGGTTCCTCTTTCCCATAATCCTTTCTCAACAAGGATGAATGCTTAGCCCAGCACAGAGTTTCCGTTCTGTGAGTCTTAACTTTCATCAGGCTCTACCTTCATTCTTCTCAAGAGATGGACTGCAGAGGGGCAGATTTAAAATTCACTGCCTGCTCATGAATAAACATGGTAAAGAGAGCTGCTGAGGTAAAGTTAAATTACTCATGTTTGTTTAAAATACTCATCATTTTGCTCTCATGGAAATTTCTCTCTTAAATTTACTTTAGCAAATAATGACATCCATTAAAAAAAAGTCTACACAAGGGCCTTAATAAAAAGGGAGAGCCAAAAAACAGCATTTTATGCCATGAAAATGGTAGATCTGAAAAGTTCACAGGAAAACCCACTACTTTATGTTGACTTTAGCTGTTCATTTTTCCAGGGCTTCTCTTCAAGTTCTGCACAAGTGCATGCGTGGAGGCGAGCTTATGCATGCATAAAGTACACACACTGATTAGAAGTTGGTTTATTGAGATTTCCTGATTGTTTTTGTCCATCTAAGTGCTTTTTTAAAGTAAATGAGATTAATGTCAGTGCACTGCCCTCTCATTCTGTCCTCCTCCCTAGTCTCTATTTCCAGTGTAGTAAGAGCTTGTTGTTCTTCCCAAATAGTTCAGCTGCAATTGGGAATGTTGTTTCTGAGTTGGTAGATTCTCACTGTGGCTCTGAGTAAAAAACAACTTTCTGCTATAATGGCTGGCACAGCCCCATGAAAATCACTGCTTGTTGTCTTGACTAAAAAACAAAAACAAACAAACAAACCAAAGAAAAACACACACACACAAACCCCCAGAACATAACCCTGCTGCTCTCTTTCTGGCTTCTTTTGAACTCTTTCTAGCAAACTACTTTGAAGGGCAGAATAGCAGACCATTGACAAGCTGAGTTCTAGAGTTAGATCTGGGCTTAAATTCCTTTTTTTTAATATATTTATTGAAGTATAGTTGTCAAATGTACAATGAAGTGATTTGGTTATATGTAAACACATGTATGTATCTCTGTTCTTTTTTCCTTTTTTGTCTTTTGTCTTTTTAGGGCTGCACCCACGGCATATGGAGGTTCCCAGGCTAGGGGTCAAATTGGAGCTGTAACTGCTGGCCTACACCAGGGCCATAGCAACGCCAGATCTGAGCTGTGTCTGCAACCTACATCACAGCTCTTGGCAACGCCTGATCCTTAACCCACATAGCGAGGCCAGGGATCGAACCCGCAACCTCCTGGTTCCTAGACAGATTCGTTTCTGCTGCGCCACAACAGGAACTCCTTTTTTCTATTCTTTTCCATTACAAGTTTATTACAAGGTATTGAGTATACTTCCCTGTGCAATACAATGAATCACTGTATCTATTTTATACATGGTAGTGTGCATCTGTTAATCTCCTACTCCCAGTTTATCCCTCCCTTCCCCTTTGGTTACCATAAGTTTGTTTTCTTTGTCTGTGAGTCTGTTTCTGCTTTGTAAAGTTCATTTGTACTATCTTTTTTAGATTCCACTTGTAAGTGATATCATATAATATTTGTCTTTATCTGACTTACTTCACTTAGTGTGATAATCTCTAGATCCATCCATGTTACTGCAAATGGCATTACTTTCTTTTTTATGGCTGGGTAGTATTCCATTGTGTGTGTGTGTGTGTGTGTATACCACATCTTCTTTATCCATTTATCTGTTGATGGACATTTAGGTTGCTTCCATGTCTTGGCCATTGTAAATAGTGCTGCTATGAACATTGGGGTATGTGTATCTTTTTGAATTAGAGTTTTAATTTTTTCTGGATATATACCCGGGAGTGGGATTGCTGGATCATGTGGTAACTCTGTTTTTTAGTTTTATGAGGAACCTCCTTACTATTTTCCATAGTGGCTGCTCCAATTTACATTCCCACCAGCAGTGTAGGAGGGTTCTCTTGGGGCTTAAATTTTACTACATGGCAGTGAGCAAATTATTTAAACTTTCTGTCTATTTTCTCATATGTAAAATAGGTATTTGTGGAGACAAAATGAAATCATGCAGGGTCTAATTTCTATCACAGGATAAAACTTCAATAAAATGTATCTCTTATTACTATTGTTTTATAATACTAATGTGTGTTTGCAAGCCACTTTATCATTTTAAAAGTGTTTTTATACTCTTTATTCCCTCTAGACTCCTACCTTTGACGGAGTCTTAAAGAGCATTGCCATTATCTGCATTTAGCAATCACTGGCATTTTTTGAGCATTTGTAATTAAAACATTGAACTGGGATCTTTGGTTGTTACTAAAAAAATAGTGGAAGTATCCATTCATTTTCTTAATGTGATCCAAACTAAATACCGTGGCTGGGGGATCCATTAGGGAGCAGGACTTCCTGGAGAGAGGGGGGTGCATTTAGAATTCTGAGAAGCAGGCAAAGTTCCCTGTCCTTGCAGACAATGGACCAGGAGTCCAAAGACCTGAGTTTTAGTTCCATCTCTGACACTAACTAGGTGTCTTTTACTATTTTTAACCTGTTGGAATCTTAGTCTCTTTGTTGGTAAGTTTAGTTTTGCAAGAGATCTGCTTTAGTAATTTCTACTGTTTAAAGCCTCTCTCTTGCTCACTGAATTAAAGTCCAACTCTGTGCTTGGCATCTAGGGCCCACAGCTTGCTTTCCTGACCTGGTCTTCTGTGAAGCTGGTGCACGTAGCCCACGCTCTGTCCTAGGTGTCCCTGCTCCCTAGGGCTTCTCTTGCTCTTTTGTCTCCACCTGGACTGAATACCCTTCTCCATCCCTGCCGTGTTTTCCTACAGTGAACACATCGCTTCCTTCTCAGCTGCTGAAGGCAGAGGTCTAGCTCTTCCTTTTTACATTCCCTCAGCATCCCTCATCAATTGACCATTTTCCACCCAGTCCTATTAATCTCTGATTAAAATCTTTTTACACATTCCCTCTGTATTCCATACATCATGTTGAGCCTCTTTTATATTTTGCCTCAATTATTGCAGTAACCTGCTAATGCTTCTCTTCCTCCCATTAAATCTGTTCTCCATCCTAGTGGCTGGGTGATCTTTCTAAAATGCAGTTACAATTGTGTGTCACTCTGTATACATTCTTTCAATGCTTTCCTATTAGAGCATGGAAAGCAACCAAAAGCTTTTCATAGCCCACTTGGTATTGTAGTTACACGTGCTTTTGCTTTGTCTTTCCTCTTGATTATAAGCTATTAGCGAGCAAAGACTCAGCTTACTCAGCTTTGTATTTCCCAAAGCGTCTAGCAGAGCAGCTCACATTTTAGGAAGTGTTCACGGCATGCCTGTACTGTGATTCTATCATATAGAACCCATATTATCAATTTTACCTTTTTTGAAGTAGATGTGATGATTGCATGAAGTATTATATAGAAGACCATCCATAAAATTAAATTGATCCCTCCTCAGCAATGGTATTTAAAAAAGAAGCCGAGGTGAATTACATATTCATGAGTTCATCTGAAAACTTCATTTTTTCCTTATGGACTACTCAACAAAAACTCATCTTTACATTGTTTACATGATTGATATTGGAGCCATGATGAACTATTGCAAATCTCAAAAACACGGTCGAGCTCTATAGATAGAGACCCAAGACGGTTGAGGTGGAATGCAGTCTATCTATAGAGCTCTCAGCAATAAATAGGACTGCAGGACTTGATGAGGTTTAGGGCTCCCTAAAGACAGCCAACAAGCATTTAATGGGCATCCCAGAGCGGCTTAATGGTCTATACCATCACTCAAGAACTTTTTTCTTGGCCAAAATTACTTGGCTAAGAAAATCCACAAAGCCAAGTGGCCCATTGCTGGGGTTCAAATATTCTCTTTCTCTCTCATCAGTTCTCCCTTTCCCCTCCTAACTGCCAGGCAAGGAAATGAAGACAGGAGATGGTCTCATCCTGGTCCACTTTAAGCATTACTTCACCATAAAAACAACTCCTTGCTGCTTCTCCTATAAAGATGAAAACTCCTGTACTTAGAATTCAGTGACTCATCCCACTTGGACAAAACCACATTCTTTCTAGGGCGGAAACCCTGAATTCAAGTGCTGCTGGCCAAGTTGGGAAAAGAACTTTAAGCTGTTTCTGGGAAAGAACTTTGTCTCCTCACTGATGATGAGAAACAATTTTTACTCTTTGGAAAGAGTTAGAAACTTAAATGGGCTAGTGAATAATAATCTTGGACCTAGCCAAAGAATGTTTGGGTGGTATTTTGATTACCTTAAGTTTGTGTGTTGTTTCATTTTGCTTTGTTTTTCATTTAAACATCTTTGTTCCTGAATTCTTATGATAAATTTCATTTTGGAGACACATCTAAGGGGGAAGAAGTGCAGACAGGAGTAGAAATAGGGATGGGTTACCAGATATTTGTCATAGCAAAGTGTCTATTCGCTAAACACTTTTGTAGTTAAAGCCAAGGTTCTCAGTGCTATATGTAACTGAGGCAAGTGGCCATATGTGATTTCTTATTATATTCTGGGATCTAAGCTAATCACTCACCCTGCAAGATTTCATTTAATCCCTGCATGGACCCTCTATGATGAACAAACTGTAACTGCTAAACTGAATCTACATTTGCCTGAGAGATGAGTGGGTATTTATTCAGCACCCTGGTAGAACTATTTAGGGACTTAAATCTGTGACAAGGCAGAAAAGGTACAGTCCTGAGAAATGCAGTGTTTAACAGAATCCCAGTAAAGGAAGCGATGTTGAAGAAACAGGACAAAGGCTAAACTCCCTGGGACAGGTAATCATCTCTTCTAGCATTTATAAATCACAAAAGCTGTGTTGTAAATTTTCTGGTCCGCATATTTCTCTAGTCTGCTGAGTCCTCAAGGATCACTTAGCACCATGCTCTCATGCAGGTTAAAGGGAACCTAAAAATGATGTAATCAACCTCATTATTCAACCTAAAACCTTGTGCAATGGGCCTAGGGGCTCTCCAGTGCCTGCTCTAATTTAAGGTCCCAGGGGCTGCATTTCAGTATCTAACCAAAGTCTTCTTTGGTGTATATCTTGTCAAAGTCCCTTAAGAGTATCTTTATAGCTTGGCAATTTTCAGGACAAATCCTTTTCAAGTGTAAAATAAACAGGGATTTAAAAATCTTTCCTTCTGTTTCGGACAGAATTCCAGCTGTCCGCTTCTTCCGTCCCTCCAACAAAAACAAAATGAGTGACTTGTATCCATTTACAATCCACAGAGTTTAATCTTCCTGCTCCCTTACAGGATGTATTCCTTTTGCAGCTTTCCTACATCAGTGAGCTTTTCATCTTCTGCATCATCTCGGGGTCCCTCAGGGCTTCCCTACTCATTGTAACTCTGCTCATTCAAACCTTTATTAGTTTTCCTATTGCTATCACTTACTAATTTTTCGGCTCATTTTTCCAGGCTTACCCTTTTCCTGCTAACCCACGATGCTGCCATAGTTGCCTTTACAAAACACGCCACAGGTTTTATCTGCTTAAACCTGCTTAAAACTGGTGATAAGTCCCTACTGTTCCCAAAAGCCTATAGGATAAAGTACCAGCTCCCTGGTGTTGGAGTTTGAAGCAGAGCTTAGTTATTTACCTTTCATCCTTTCCAGATTCGGAATCAATTGTATGTTAGACACACAAGCCAGATGGGGATGAAAATGCAGTATCTGGTTTACTGCTGATCACACTGCATGGTGGCTCGAGCCAGAGGCAGACTTCCTGCATCCTTTCCTTGAACTTACCCAGAAAGTTCTGGAAGAGCTGCTGGAGAACTCTACCCCTTTTCCTTTTGGTGCAAGTTTGGGGACCTGGGGACTGCCTCAGGGGTTGAGCAATCAATCACAAGCCTATTTGCAGGGCTTGCTGCATCTCTGGAAATAACACTTCCTTAAAACCTCAGAGGGAGGCTGGCTTATTTAATTTCTACAAATCCAGTGGGCTAGCAACTAAGACGCAATCACATGGTCCCTGATTCCAACCTTGTTTTGAAGTTTCTGTCTCTTAGCCATGTCTTTACCAGCTTGCCTTTTGGTCCCTGTCCTTGGAACAGTCTAGGACAATGAGGTGGGGCTCAGGCTCATGCGATGTCTCTCTAAAAAGGCAAAATTATGTCTTTTTGAGGTGGGAAGCATATGGCCAGAAGTGTTTGGTACGGAGTGGGGAAATTAAGTTTCCCCAGGGCTCTAGCTCTTCCTGCATCTTAATATTATCTCCTTTCAAAATAGAGATATCGGGTTTTGTGTCTTCATGAAGATTGCTGGAGAAAGAAATGATCTCTTTGGTGAGACCACATGGAGCCTTCCTTTCTGTTCTCAGAGGGCAAGCTTGGCTTGAATCTTTTAGGACTATGTTGAAGGTTGGCTAAACAGTCAACCCATTTTAACTTCATCAGAAGTGAGCTGCATTGAATCCCAGGACACAGATAAGAAAAATCTGCCCAACTGCTTTGTTTCCACCTACAGAGTACTGTTGCCTTCCCAGGTAACGAAAGGCTGCTTTCACTGCCCCACATCCCACATGTTCTTAACCAAATCCACTTTGTCATGCCTGCCAATTCTAATTCTTTACCAAATCCACATCGTCATGCCTGCCAATTCTCACACCCCACTTCCAGCTACTGATCTTTGCCTTAGGCAGGATTCTTGTGGGTGCAAGCGAGAGAAACCCAGCTCAAGCTGGATTATTTTCAGACAAATGGAAACCCAAGTGGGGTCTCTGGCCTCAGGCTTGCCTGCTTCCAGGAGCTTCAGCTACCTTGTGACACTTTTCTCTCCATATCTTGACTCTTCCCTCTGGTCGTCTCTAGTGTCAGACAGTCTATATTTTTACAACTGCTTCTAGTAGCAGAGAAAGAAGACCTTTCTTTTCCCAGAGGTTGTATCTCAAATGTGATGGAGAATCTGATTAGCCCACTTGGAGCACGTGCCTCTCTCTTGACCAATTACAGTGCTCAGAGGGATGGGTTGCTTTTAGCAACCAGGTCTGAGTCATATGCCATAAGCCTGCCTCTGGGGTCCACACGGGAGGAGGTGGGGGACAAACCCCATCTGAACCATTCGGGAAGGAGGTTGGCATTTCCTGAAGGAAGAGAGCAGAACAGACAAGAAAGTTATGCTCTTCATGGACCTTATCACACTGTACCACAATCATGTTCATGTGTCTTGTGTAGCCTCCATGTTAGACTCAGAGCCACGGCATAGTGAAGATCACAGTTTGTCCCTCTCACAAAGTCAGAAGGAGATGGTGAAATCTGGATTTCACTCATTTAAAAAGGGAAGAAAAGAGAGTCCTCAAGCTCTGCAGCCTTGTAGCTGTGTGTTGCATCTTCTAACTACCCCAGTCGGCTTGCTCAGCACCCCTTCAGTCACACTGAGAGAGGATCCTGGCACAGCCACTTGCCCCACAGAGCCAGGCACCTCTCCTGCCAAAGCTGTTGCCTGGGAGGTCTGCAGAGACATGGCCCCGGCCAAGCCACCTGCTCTGGCTTTTCAGTTCCCATGTGCTGCCCAACTTTCCCAGGCCACAGGGGTTTTTGAATACAGGCTAGAGCATCCTTTGGGACTCAGGGATGCACCCAGTTAAGGGCACTGCACACCACCAATGGCCTACACTCCAGAACTACAGGTTCTTTTTAGGATGTCCCTTCCAAATTCAACTTCTTGTTTTGAATTAATTTTAGTTTTACAGAAAAGTTGCAAAGATAGTAGGGTTCCCATATGTGCTTCACCTAACTTCTCCTCTTGGTGACATAACCATGATGAATTTTTCAGGGCTAGGTAATTAATATTACTCTTAACTAAAATACAGCCTTTGTTCAGATTTCAGCAGTTTTAGCAGTTTTCTCACTAATATGTTTTTTTTTTTTTTTTCCCTTCCAGGATATTGCATTGCCTTTAACCAAGTTCTTTTGATTTACTCACAGAACTAATTCTTTTATACCAAATGCTGGTGGGTGTGGTAGATCAGTTGTCCTAATGGCCCTTGTTTATGACCCCTCCCTGTGACCATGCTCCTTGGGATGTGAAATTTTAGCATCTCCTATAAAGAAGTGCTCTACCTCCCCACTCTTGAGTCTGGGCTGACCTTGTGACTTGCTTTGAACAATAAAATGCAGAAGAGGAGTTTCCCCATGGTGTAATGGGATTGGCCGTGTCTTAGGAGTGCTGGGACACAGGTTTGATCCCTGGCCTGGTGCAGCGAGTTAAGGGTCTAGCATTGCTGCAGCTGTGGCTTAGGTCTAGACTGTGGCTCAAATCTGATCTCTGGTCTGGGAATTCCATATGCCTAGGGGCAGCCAAAAAAGAAAAAAAAAATGCAGAAGAGATGAAGATATGCCCATTCTGAGCCTGGGTCCCAAGAGGCCTTGGGTGCTACTGCTCCCTTTCTTGGACCCCAGCCTCCTTCATGAGCACAAGGCTGGACTAGGCTGCTGAATTGAGCAGCTATATGAATGACAGAGGAGCTGTCCCAACAGAATAATGATGCCATGCTAGACAGCCAGGTCCCTGCTGCCTGCCAGCCCACAAGTGAGTCCTGCCAAGATCAGCTAAGCCTATCCCAGAGCAGCAAGATTACCTTATATAAGGCCTGTAGACGTGTGAGCAAAATAAGTGTTTATGACTGTGAGCTGCTGAGGGTTTGTGGTTGTACTTATGCAACAGTGTTGTGGCAAGAGAACTGGGTCCAGATGGTGGCCCAAGTTTCACTGACACCAAGTTGAGTTACATTTGCTGAATTTTTCCTATTGTTGGTCTTGGGACTGGTCTTAGACTTTTGTAACCAGGCTTAGTGAACACTTCTTTATAGGATCCCTCTCTCTCGATCTGAGTGGATTTGAGTAGAAAATGCAAATGTGAAAAAATACTTCGCTTGTTACACTAGAGAATCCCGGTGTCATGGGCTTGTCCATTCTGACTGAAGTTATGGTCACTACAACATGTCCCTGGATTTCTTTCCATCTAATTCCAAGGATAGCAAATCTCCCTATACTTGTTCTAGATTTTTCTGCTTTGGATATTTCCCAAATAAACTGTCTGTGTTGGCAGGGTTTTCTGCTGACTGCAGTGGGTACAAGTCTGAAATTTAAATTTGATGTCTTCAGGCATCTTAGATTAAAAAAAATGTTCCCCCTCTCCCAAGGTAGACAATGGTCATTTAAAAAAAAAATGCTCTCAAAACTGCAGGGTGCTGCTCTGAAGCAAAACCAGTAACAAAGGGGACATTCTATCATCTCATATAATGCCCATTAGACAACTTTACTTTCTCAGTCTTGGAGCCCAGTTCTGGTTCCCCTGGAGAAGGGTCTGTTTTTCTCCCTTACAAGATCTCTGTCTTTTCCATTCTCTTGGATTCCTCCGACTTCCTACTGGGATGGTGGCAGTTTTCCCAGGATTACAAAGATGCAGGCAGCAGCCCCAAGCTTTTTGTCCTCCCTCCAGAGCATATCTTACCCCTGACTCCCATGCAGGGTGAGGTTTCAATATCTTGTGGATGGGAAAGCAAGAGAGCAACATGTTTCTGAGCTCCCGTCAGCAGCCATTGCCTGGACGCATCAGAGAAGGACTGGGATCTAGAGGTCCAGATCCCTCTCATAGGCTTGCAGCCACTTCTCCTGTTTGTGGTCCTCCACCCAACTTTTTCAGTCAGCTATGCTCCCCAGTGAGAATCTCTCTGGATTTTGAAATGACGTGAGTTGCTTCATTAACTTACTCCTCCCTCTCTCCCAGCTAACTGGGGCACTTACTCAACTTTTGGTCCCTTCAACACTTTTCATCTTCCAAAAATGTGTTGTTGTGTTGTTGTTGTTTTTCATTTTGAAAGTTTGAAGTATAGTTGATTTACAATGTTGTGACAATTTTTGCTGTACAACACAGTGACTCAGTTATACATATACACACATCCATTCCTTTTCGGATTCTTTTTTCATATAGATTGTCACAGCCAAAAATGTGTTGACACCTCTTTTCCACTGCTATATCCTTTTACATTCCCCTGGTCCTTGTGAATTTATATCTTTTTTTTAATGCATTGTTAATTCTTACTAAACTTGGAAAGCACACAGATGCTTGACATTAATTTTCCTGCCTTTTATGCCTAAACTATTTATAATGTAGAAACACAATTAAGACATTATTTACTATCATACCCATAAAGTTAATGATAAAAATGACACACATCAGTATGAGAAATATTGAATAAATATAATAAATCTTATTAAAAATAAAATGAAAATACACACCCAGATGTAATTTGTATAAAACTTGATGCTACAGGGGTGTGTTTATATTACCTTGACTTGATTTCTTCACTCTTATTTTAGGAGGGCTTTGTAAAAGTTACATCACATTCCATCTGCTATGTCTAACCTGAAGTCTTCAGACTTTTTAGATTTTTATGAACATCTATAAATTTTTTGTGCTCTAGCTCAACAATTGTCTTCTACAGGAATCTTGTCTTGTTTTTTTAAAAAGTCACATAGTAAATTATCTTAAAAGAAGAAAGGGTTGGAACTAGAGAGTTTGGAATTTTAAAGCAAAATTATTTTTTAACCTCTCAGGATTTGAGTAACTCTTTCAGTTATAAGAATAGTAACAAAACATAAACATTGCTGGGCACATCCAGCATTTGATTATATATAGTTTTGCTCAAGAGAATGGGTTTTCTTTTATCTCTGTTAGCACTCTCATTAACACAAAGCTCATATTCACTCTTATCATCTTAATCAGTCATTTTACCCATCATTATGATAAACAAGAGTTTTTCTGAAACACAAAGGAAGTATCTCTGGTGCTACAGCTTCTCTGTAAACTTGATGTTGGCCATGATAGGGATAATGTAATGCAATGACTGTTCCATAACATATTAGGGATATGACATTATGATCAAATACTACCTAAGCTTTCACAAATGCAAATATTATTTTAAAAAATAGATAAACTTGGAGTTCCTGTCATGATGCAGTGGTTAACGAATCAGACTAGGAGCCATGAGGTTATGGGTTCGATCCCTGGCCTTGCTCAGTGGGTTAAAGATCCGGTGTTGTGTGAGCTGTGGTGTAGGTTGCAGACGCGGCTCGGACCTGGCATTGCTGTGGCTGTGGCATAGGCCGGTGGCAACAGCTCCGGCCTATGCCACAGCCTGGGAACCTCCATATGCCACAGGTGCAGCCCTAGAAAAGACAAAAAGACAAAAAAAAAAAGATAAACTAGATCATAACACATTCACTGTTTTGCAGATTGGGAATTTCTCTTTATAGATTGTGAGCCTCTTCCATGTCAGTGCAGATAGAACTAACTCATAATTCTTTTCTAAAATAGATTCTCAGACGGTTTTTACTTCAAAGCAATGTTGTATTAAACATCCTGTAATGCACATTATGCTCATTGTTTTATGTGTTTCCGTAAGATTTTTTTCCCGGAAGTAAAATGGAGTCACCTGGCCAGCATTCATTACATTTTGATAGATAAGACCCAATTGCCTTTCAAAAAACTATCAATTTATGCTTTTGAAATAATGGTCAGAATGCCCATTTTTTTCATCCCCTCTTTAAAACTGGGTTTATTTTCTCCTTTTAACCTTTACCTGTCCGATGGGGGACAGTATTGTCTTAGTTCACGCTTCCGATGATCAGTGTGGCAGTGTTCCTCTTTGCCCCAACTCCAGTCTCACACACAAGCAAGTACTTCTCCCTCACTTCTGATAAATGGGAAAAGAACAAGGTCAGCCCTGATGTTTTCAGCAAGTCCAGAGGCTTGTTCATTAAAGGGTAGCTGTCCTTGAGAACGTGAATGACCTGAATAGCTTATCTTGCTTACCTCCTAATTCTGCACTTTGGTAGCGTCTTAGAACTAGGTCGGGTCAGGACTTAAAGGCTCTTTCCCTGGTGCTCTCTGAGAAGGGTTTGAACTCTCAGTAATAATTGTCTCTAGCCAGAGGGAGAAATATTTCTTTGACTCCCTTTCTTGGTGCTTTAGTTCCAATCTTTGGGAGCGTCATTCTGTATCAGTTCCTTGAGGAAGAAACTAGAGATCTATTTTCATTCTTTCTCTTTAGGATCTTTATAAGAAGGAGGCAGTAGAATTATAGATAATGGGAGGAATGATGATGGAAGCAAGAGGATGGAGTTTTATGAGAAATAAAAAAACAAAAAGTCATGAGCTAAGGAAAGACTGGAAGCATCTAGAATCTGAAAAAAAAAAAAAAGGAATGGAATGGAGTCTACTTTCAGAGGCTCCAAAAGAAATCAGTGCTGCCAACACCTTAATTTGAGCTTGTAAGATGCATTTCGGGCTTATAACACCTTGATTTTAGCCCATAAGACCCATCATAGACTTCCGACCTCAGGACTGTAAGATAATAAATTTGTTTTAAGGTACAGCAGTAGTAGGAAACTGATACAGCAGGAATAGGAAACTATTGTAGTACAACCACTATGGAAAACAGTATGGAGGTAACTCCAAAAACCAAATATAGAACTACCATTTGACCCAGAAGTCCCACTCTTGGACACATATCTGGACAAAACTTTCATTGAAAAAATACATGCACCCATTTGTTCATTGCAGCACTATTTGCAATAGCCAAGACATGGAAACAACCTAAATATCCATCAACAGATAAATGGATTAAGAAGATGTGGTATACATATTACTCAGCCATAAAAAAGAACAAAATAATGCCATTTGCAGCAACATGGATGGAACTAGAGACTCTCATGCTAAGTGAAGTAAGTCAGAAAGAGAAAGACAAATATCATATGATGTCACATATATCTGGAATCTAATATCTGGCACAAATGAACCTTTCCACAGAAAAGAAATGTGTGGACTTGGAGAATAGACTTGTGGTTGCCAAGGGGGAGGGGGAAGGAGGAGGGAGGGGGATGGACTGGGAGTCTGGGGTTAATAGATGCAAAACTATTACATTTGGAGTGGATAAGTGATGAGATCCAGCTGTATAGCACCAGGAACTATATCTAGTCACTTGTGATGGAACACGATGGAGGATAATGTGAGAAAAAGAATGTATATATGTATCTGTGACTGGATCTCTTTTCTGTGCAGTAGAAATTGACACAACACTGTAAACCAACTATAATGGAAAAATAAAAATCATAAAAGAAAAATAAAGGAACTAATATAGCATCCATATTTCATTCCCTCACCCCTCACTCTTGTTCCTTGGCATCACATTCCCAAATTAAGTGTTTATACAGAAACTTTCATCTCCGTCTGATTTAAGGGAGCCCAGCTAAGACAAAAAATAATTCTACTTCCACTGACACTTTCTATAGTGTGTTTTTCCTGAGAATTAGATCTAGGACATGTGTAATTGATTTGTCTTAGATTCCATCCAAGATGGCCATTGGCAGGGAAAGGAGATCCCAACTGAAGGGTGCTCTAGTATCCCCAAGGACCAGGGAAGGAGGGAGAAGCTGCAAGTGGCTAGTAGAAGCTGCAAGCTGCAATACTCCCATGTCAGGGCATTGAGGATGAGATCCCCAGTATTGGAAGAGGCAGTGAGTATGTGTGTTGGAGTGTATCACCAGTGTCTAACTAGGAAAACAGAAACACCTTCAGTATTTACAGCTAAGGACACCTACTGCAGGGGATCATTTATTCAGGCTACAGAGGAGCTGAGAGCCACAAGGGGGATGGAGAGGTAACCAGAGACTGGAAAGAGCAGGAAGCCATTGCATCCTTGGGTTGGAGGACAAAGTGAGAGGTGTTACTGGCGCCCATGGGCTGGAACCACCAGAAAGAAGCTGGAATCAGGGTGGGGCTCTGCCTCCAGGGAAGCACAGCTGCTGCTGGAGAGGCCACTGGAGGTGAAGTGAGATGGGGAGAAGTACTGTGGCTTCTTCCTTCCCCCCATTCCAGTCCCATGCAGCACCTCCAATTAGCCGAACCCAAAGAAGTTGGTGGTATAGTGGTGAGCATAGCTGCCTTCCAAAGAAGTCAGATCTGTTGAAATACAGGGCAGGTGGAAAAAGAATGGATCTGACAGCAAACAGACATGGGACTGGCACAGAGCATCCTTCCAAAGAGTCTATGAAAAGAGGTTTCTCATGAAACAATCCATTTTAAACACCCGTTAATCTCTGTGGAAACCAAATCCAGATTGGTGCTCATTTGGCATTTTTTTTTCCTCCTACCTTTATTGCCTCCCCCTTTCCACACTCCAAGCCCTAAGAGATCAGAAGCTGTGGCCAGTAAGTAGGGCAGGTTCCTGGAGATGCTGACAGAACAAAGAAGGAAAAATCTGTCTTCTCCTTTTCCATTGCTGGTTTCCCACACATCGTGAGCTTGAGCTGGGGGAGGGGAAAGCTTTGACTCTGAAAGAAATTTAAGGTTTGGATTATTCCATAAAGCACACATTAATTACCCAAACAAGTCTGTTTTAGGCAGCACTGACATGACAGGGGACATCATCTGAGGGAAGCTGGATAACCAGTGGGGGCTGCCCTGGAGTTCACCAAAGTAGTAAGAATAAATAAGCCTTCTCTCTCCATGCTGAACAGCCATTCAAAGAAAGCCGCAAGAGAAGAACACAGTTTAGTTGAACCCTTCTCATCCCATCTGAGCATAGAAAGCTTTGTGACAGGTCCTGTTGAACCTTTTCTCACTTGACTCGAGGTTACAAGAAAGATGCCACACTCCTTCCTTTATACTCACTAGTGGGTAGGGGTCAATGATTGCATAACTGTTTTTGTTTTTATTTTTTGTTTTAATTACCTCCACTGTAAGAAGTCAAATGTAGGAATGGCTGGCCTCCATTATTTTGGAGCTTCAGTCACAACTCAGACTGTAATATTCTATTTTAACCTTCCTTGTATCCACACTTGAAATGATTATGTTTTTAGCATCAGTGGGAAAAAAAAAAGGAGTGTATGAGATGTGTTTAGTTATGAAGGTATAAAGAAAGCTCTACCTCTGTACATTCATCTTTTGTGATTGCTGAAATTCATATCCTTTACATGTGGACACTTGTTGGAAAGTCTGAAGAGTACTTACCCAAGAGCATGCAGCTTGGACCCAGATCCTAGTGAAGTGCTCACATCTTTCCATTAGAGAATCATACTTGTTTTCTCAAGACCCTCTCCTTTAGCTCAGCATCACTGACCACACCCTGCTCCACCCAAGCCAGATTGCTCAACCTCAGATGTAGGCTTCCCTTGAGAGCGGATGAGCATCTGGTAGTGCTTGCTCAATAAGGGTGAGCTGCTGCTCTTACTTAAAGGCAGAGAGAAGTCTCGGATGAAACCCCGACACACTCTCCCACAGGTATTTCCTCCTCCCCAGAGTCATTAGGTCCCATAAACCAATGTAATCCTAGTTGAGAACTGGTACAAGTCAGCTTGAAATCAGAGTAACGACCCTAGGAGAAAAACAGTGTGCAGCAAGGAAGTAAATTCTCAGAGGTCCCTGCTGATTTTGGAAAAGAGGCTAACCTAAGCCCATGACTGAGAGTATCACAGAAAGTGATGGGCGTGGAAAGACCCAACTGCAGACATACAGGTGCTGAAACTACTGAATCTCTTCCTGAGGAGAGAATGAGAGAATGCTCTGCAATCTTAGATGAGAAGTATGGAGGCCTGGGACATAGTACGAGGGTCTTTGCTTTAAAGGGAGAGAGTCTATCCCCTGATTAGGCAAGGAAGATATTTTATTTTTATTTTATTTTATTTTATGGAAGTACAGTTGATTTACAATGTTGTTTTATTCTCTGCTGTACAGCAGAGTGCTTCAGTTATTTATATATATGTGCATATATAAACATCAAGTTCTTCAGTTGTATGTATATATACACATAAAGCATATAAAAAATAATTTGTTTATATATATGCATGTGTGTGTGTGTGTGTATATATATATATATATATATATATACACATTATGATTTACCACAGGATATTGAATATAGTTCCCTGTGCTATACTGTAGGACCTTGTTGCTTATCCATTCTGCATATAATAGTTTGGATCTGCTAACCCCAAATTCCTGGTCCATCCCTCTCCCCCTCCCCCTTGGCAACCACAAGTCTGTTCTTTATGAGTCTGTTTTGCAGATATATTTATTTGTGTCATATGTTAGAGTCCACATATAAGTGATATCAAATGGTGTCTGTCTTTCTGTTTCTGATTTACTTAGTATGATAAGCTCTAGGTCCATCCATGTTGCTCCAGATGGCATTATTTCATTATTTTCAGAAGCAATTTTAAAGCTAGGGATTAGGATCCTAAAGCAGACTCAAGAGGTGTGTGTGTTGGGGGGGATGGTGTGGGCACAAAGACAGTCCAGAAAGCGGGGACAAAACTGCTCAAACCAGGCCCCTACACCTCAGAGACCTAATGACTCCGGGGAGGAGGAAACACCTGTGGGAGAGTGTGTCGGGGTTTCATCCGAGACTTCTCTCTGCCTTTAAGTAAGAGCAGCAGCTCACCCTTATTGAGCAAGCACTACCAGATGCTCATCCGCTCTCAAGGGAAGCCTACATCTGAGGTTGAGCAATCTGGCTTGGGTGGAGCAGGGTGTGGTCAGTGATGCTGAGCTAAAGGAGAGGGTCTTGAGAAAACAAGTATGATTCTCTAATGGAAAGATGTGAGCACTTCACTAGGATCTGGGTCCAAGCTGCATGCTCTTGGGTAGCCTACTGCTCTGAAGAAACAGATTCTAGTGGTTAACTTTGCAGGTTGTGCCGGATGCATTCAGATGCCATCAAATGTCACTTACAGGAATGCAAAGCTAGTAAAGCTAGTCAAGGGGAGAAATGATGTAGGATGACACACAGGTACACACTTAACAGGGAAGCAAATGGATGAAGAGCTTCAGCAGATTGGGTCAGGGTGGCCAGCGTTGGTGGGGGGTGCAGGAGGAGTATGCTAGGACCATAACACGTGAGGAGGTCTGAGGGCCATGCAATGAGAGGAGGAAGATTGCAGGGACCACACTGTGAAGGGCGGAGGAGTCCTGAGACTCTGCCAGCTCCTGCCTTGTGAACGCTGTTGAGGGCCTTGGTGGCG
The DNA here is from genome assembly GCF_016906955.1 of Phacochoerus africanus. Taxonomy (NCBI): domain Eukaryota; kingdom Metazoa; phylum Chordata; class Mammalia; order Artiodactyla; family Suidae; genus Phacochoerus; species Phacochoerus africanus. Next base: position 48,724,516 of record NC_062556.1, on the reverse strand, counting down.
TGTCGGTGCTTGGCCCTTTCCATCCATTGGCCTGTGCCTGCAATTTATGCAAACAAGCTACAGTAACGGTCCTTCTAGTGGATCTTTGGGGAGAGTGGATGTGATGAACAAAACTGATGACTGTTCAGCTCTGTCTGAAACCCTCAGCATGGATTTCCCTCTTGTAGTGACCTAGAACCCTTACAAGTTCCAATGTCACTCTCGACTCCATCTACAGAATATAAATGAAACCAGAAATTTAGGCCCTTGACAAACAGGAGGGTGTGGGACATGGGAGAGAAAACCCTAGTGCCTTTCCTTGGTGTGACCGAAAAGGAACAACCTGAGATTCTTTCCCAGAGCTGGGACACGTGGAAACATGGCCCTGTGTACCGTCTCTTTTATGTGAGCAACAAAATCACATTTTCTGAAGTCATCTCCCCATCCCATAGCTCATGTTGCTATTTTTAAAAATCCCAGTTAATACTCTACTTCAACTTTGGTTTCTAAAGAAGACCCAAAATATGGGTGTCTCCAAGACTTTGATCATTTGTGTTTCTCTTCAACGCTGTAGCACACATTATCTCCATAATCTCAGTAGCAGCAAATGTTATCTAGAAGATTATAGGTGGTGCTAAAACCGCAGCTTTCTGCTCCCATACCCTGGCTTGAACTATGGTTAGTAAGTAATCTCTAAACAAGCTTTTTGTCAGAGCTTGTCCTAATTTGAGTGATTCAGAAGTACACACAGAAGAAGTCAAAAGTTATTTGGTAATTATTAGCAATTTATGAATATTTAATATAATGCTACATTGGACATAGATTTGCTTTGCTGTTGTAAAAGCACTTTTATAGGCACAAGCCTAGAAATATACTTGACCCAATTCTGGAGAATATATACTGAAGACATTCGTGCATATAGCCCTGCTGTGGTTGAATTTAAATCCTGTCTTGATCAGGAGAGAGAAACACCTGCCTCCAGCTCGATCTGATATAGAAAATGTAGGTAAGTGGGGGTCTCTTCTGGGTAATTCCACAGATGACTCACTTTGTGTGTATTTAAGTGTCTCATGATTCACTAGGCTGGTAGTGAAAACATTAGGAAAATGCTGTGCTTGGAAACTTTATAGCTGCATGTTTTTGTTGCTTAAATAGGTAAAGCAGTTAGGCTGCTACTAAAGGTAACTGGCTTTCTAATTTCAATTTGCCGCAATTAATCTCCTTTATGTTATACAAACATACACACAAATGTATGCTAAAATATTTTCAACTAACTTAAAAATTAGCTATCAATTTTTATTTTTTATTTTTTTATTTTTATTTTTTCTGCTGTACATCATGGGGACCAAGTTACACATACATGTATATATTCTTTTTCCTCCCATTGTTCTGTTGGCTATCAATTTTTAAATTAATATTTTAAAACTAAAATTCCCCCAAGAGTGACTACAAAATTGCAAATTAGGTCTTAAAGAGGATTTAAAAAAAAAAATCTCAGTGAGATAATTTTTTAACCCCCCTCCCAATTCATCTAAGTCTTCTAAGCACAATTTTTTTTCTTTTGGGAATTTCCATATAAGACACAACTACCCTCATATTGTATGTTGTTTGTATTTTAGACACTTAATGGCAGATTTGGTGAAATATGAAAGAAACTAGATGTTTTTAAACTTTGCATGAAAAGTTGTTTGTTTGTCTTTTTAGGGCCACACTCATGGCATATAGAAGTTCCCAGGCTAGGGGTGGGAATCACAGCTGCAGCTGCTGGCCTACACCACAGCCACAGCAATGCCAGATCTGAGCTGCATCTGTGACCTACACCACAGCTCGTGGCAGTGCTGGATCCTTAACCCACTGAGTGGGGCCAGGGGTCGAACATGCGTCCTCATTGATACCAGTTGGGTTTGTTACCACTGAGCCACAAGGGGAACTCCCTGAAAAATTTTTTGGGGTAAAAAGGAAAGGAATTTTAACCTTTAAGACCACTTTTAGATTTCCTTAAAATGTAGCTCAAAGATCACAGCGAGAATTGAACCTAACTGGAAACTCATGATACCCTACTCTCTACAAGGAGATCAATACCTCTCTTCCTGTGTTAGGGCACATTGATTGCAAGCAACAGATACCAGCTTTTTCTAATTTAAGTTTTTAAGGACTTGGTAGGAAGGCTTCTGGAGAGCTCACACTTTGCAAGGAATTGCTGAATCACCTTACTTCTGGAAGGACAGGAGCTGGAACATCTCCAGGGAATTGTCAAGAATCCCATGACAGTGTCTTTTCTGGACACTCCCCTTGAAAAAACTCAGCCCTAATGGCTTCCATCTGTTTGTCATGCTGTTGTGCGTAGATGAAGCCTTGCAGGAAAGAAAGTCCTTGGGCCACATGCCTTTTTTTTCAAGTTCCCTGGAGATGGCCCCCCTGGGACCAAAAGAATGGGGAAGGGTTTGGTCTTTTAAGAGGAAAGCAGAGATTGTTGCCAAGAGAAGGAGGAGGGGAGGCTGGACCAGCATCCCCTGTAATGTGATGAAGCAGAGCCTCAAAAGAAGTTTTCTGTCCTGCTGTCCCTTGAGTCTTATTGACTAACACAATGTCAACATGAGTGCAGGTACAAAGACAACATTCAGATTAAAAATCTGGTTCTTTGACATACTTTTAATGTTCTTCTTCTGATGTTTTTGTACGGGTTCTCAGTGGGACATTCTGATAGGAAAGGCGCTGAGCCGAAGGAAAGGTGTATATTAGGAAAGTTGGTGGTCAAAGCCTGCTGGCAGTGAGGTGACACCTTTTTTTTTTTCTCAGACATGCATTCCTCATTGTTAGAATAATAATAGTAAAAAAAAGCCCAATCTACTTTGTTTATTTTACAGCCATAATTATAATAATAACATGCTCTATAATTCATGCAGATTATCTGAAAATCTTAATAAGAGTAACTGGAAACCAGTGCAATCAACATTCTATATATACTTACCTTGACACCAGGAATTACCATGTATTTAAATGTAATGACATAAACTGTTCCCATCTGATTATAGTAGCATAATGAGATGGTTTCTATATCAAACATGCATTTCATTAAAAGACTGGGTCAATGATGGGTATATAGGAAATGATTTAGGTAATAAGTGATAAACATTGATGTCACAAACTATTTTTATACATTCGCATCTTTTTTCCATTTTATCCAGAGTTCTGAGGTTCTATTCTAAAGAATAGTCTTGCACCATATTTGTATTTCTTTTATGGAAAGTCTCCATAGCTTTACTGATTTGTAGGCAGAGGTGGATCTACTTTGAAGCAAATGAAGCTTTAGTTTCAGTTACCTTCACTTATCTGGGCACCTTCCGAGTCCCTGTATCTAACTTTGTATTTTCTGGAATTTTTTCCTTAAAAAATAATTTCTCAAATGTTATCACTTTAGGACCCAGAAAACCTGGATCTTCTCTGCTTTTAGATTTTATGCAGGTAACCAACCTGATGTTAGCCATCCTCTGAGCCATACCCTGATCCTGTTTCTGGCTGCATCAACCCAGATTTGGAACAGTGGCTATTCAGTGGTTATGTCAAGAAATTCAATAAGCATCAATAAACAAGAATTCTTTGGGGGGTGTGTGTATTTTGGGGCAATGTTTACTGAAATATGGGGTGGAGAAACACAGTGAAAGGACTGAGTAGAAGTGGGTGCCCCGTATTGCATAACATAGAACATTAGAAATATCTATCATACTAGATATATATGTTGACCCCATACAAGACACATATCTTGACTGGACTTCTTTCCTGACCTTGCTTCTGCTGCTGTTTCATTGTTCGTGCCCCTGCTTCTCTGTATCCTCTTTCTTCTTCTGAATTTTCCCAGAGGTCTTCTATCTCTGCCCTCTGTTAAACAGACCCATCTGGCTCTCTCACTGCTCCTACCCCTGGCTTGCTTGCTCACCCATCATAGGATTTAAGAACATGTGACCACATTTAACAGGTTTTCAATATTTAGAAAACACTGGAATGAAAATCCTTTACTTCAGTGTGTCCTCTGGTGTCTCTGGTGTCTTGAACCAAGAGGAACATTGAGAACTGAAACATTCTCTACCTCCATCTTTTTACATGTTTATTTCCACATTTGAACTACATTTAACTGAAAAACACTTGGACTAGTATGATTTGCTGCCAGTTTACTGTCTTGTCTCTCCATCGTCTGACCTAGCAGTAGTAGCTCATAATAGAGGCTCAGTAAATGATTGCTGAATACTTATTGAATGAAATTATTTTAATAAGTAGTGGCATTATTGGGATCTGCTTCTTAATATAGCTTGATACAGAAGCTGCAGGAAGCACACATTGACTGGGCTTTCTCTCTAGAGTTTACAAAATTTGTATAAATTGGAAGAACAAAGAAAGGAAAAGAAAACCAAACCAGATCAATCTACTTACAACTTGTGATTAATAACAGAGACATTTTGAACTAGCTCTTACTATTGACATATGTCTGCCTTCATATCACTTTATAAGCAATGCTTTATAGCTTTGGAATTTTCACAGAAAATAGTGACTATAGAAAAATAATCTAATTTTAGGGGGCTTTTTATATTACACATGAGAAAATACAGAGATGGAATATGTAAATGATAAAGAATAGACTTATAACAAAGACAAAAGCTAATAAGTCTCTGTTCATTTCAAATATTTTGAGAGGATAATGTGAAAAAAAGAATGTATATGTGTATGTGTGACTGGGTGACTTTACCGTACAGTAGAAAACTGACAGAACACTGTAAACCAACTATAATGGAAAAAATAAAAATCATTAAAAATATTTTGAATCCTACTGAACATTATCATACAGGGATAAGCAATTTTCAAAATAGCAACTGAAGAAGCAAAGTATTTTTATGTTTCTGAAATGGTTTTCCATGGTGTAGGGCTCCTGGCTTGAAATAAATTGTAACTTTTATTTCCCTTTTAATTAGTGCCAGTTCTGTTCTTAAAGAGGAGACATATTTTTCTAGTTCCACACAATGTGTCCCCTTAGTATCCTCTGCCATTGTTTTCTTATCCCTCGAACTGACTGAGACCAATTCTTAATTCTTAGTTCAGGTTAGTAAGAATGCACTGCTCAGGAAGGAAGCTCCTGATAGATGTGCCCTGGGATTCCGTCAGTCATGTCTTATGTGGGATTTTGGCACACAGCCTCTTGATGAAGATGTTATTATCACACTGCTGGAAGACCTCAAGGAGGCTATTGAAGGAATGGTTAAATGGACCAACTTAGTATTTTAGTCAAAATCTTACCATCAACCATTTCCTTAAATAAGCTTCCAAGAAAAGTTATCTACTCTTAGAGCCCAGAATCATTATTTCAGAGAAACAACCTTAGCACCAGAATATCCTGTGATTACGTCATGGCTTGGGAACTTTTTTCGATCAGGCAGATGTCTGTCTTCCTTCCTTTCTTTTCTTTCCTTTCTTTCTTTCTTTCTTTCTTTCTTTCTTTCTTTCTTTCTTTCTTTCTTTCTTTCTTTCTTTCTTTCTTTCTTTCTTTCTTTCTTTCTTTCTTCCTTCCTTCCTTCCTTCCTTCCTTTCTTCCTTCCTTCTTCTTCTTCCTTCCTTCCTTCCTTCCTTCTTTTTGCCTTTATTTTAGGGCCCACCTACGGCATATGGAGGTTCCCAGGCTAGGGGTCGAATCAGAACTACAGCTTCTGGCCTACACCACAGCCACAGCAACGTGGGATCCCAGCCACGTCTGCAACCTACACCACAGCTCACAGCAACACCAGATCGCTGACCCACTGAGTGAGGCCAGGGATCGAACACATATCCTCATGGATACTGGTTGGATTCATTTCTGCTGTGTCACAAAGGGAACTCCCCAGCAGATCTTATATGGCAGGAGATTTAATAGAATACAATAGAGACTAAAAGAAAAATTTAGTCTTTACACATTTTTGCACATTTTTCTTTCATTTCTGCAACACTATGTATTGCAACTCCATGTCCCATTCCTCTTTTACAAAGTTTAGTCATCATACTTTTTCTTGGCATAGACAGGAACTGAAAATCTGAACCTAAAATATTTTTAAGGACAGATTGACAGGAACTGGATTTAGTATTAGCAGACATTGTTAGTTTGGGACAATATGTTCCTTTAAAAAGTACACATAGCCTGGGACTTCTGTAAGAATTCATTTTATAAATTCAAAGTAAATAAAGCAAACATAAGAAAAAAATTTTAAATTCCTTGTTTTTTTCCTAGTTATAAAAAAATGACAGCAGCCTCCATTAATCGCTTAACCTATTGATGTAACCATAGTGGTCTCATTGATTTCCAATTTTCAGGAAAACTGTTCCTGCTGGTGGAAGCCCATATCTATTAATTTATTGTGTGTATTCAAGGGAAGAAGATGAGCCCATTGATCCAGCGGTGCACCAGTTGTTAAATATTTAATGCTTATTCCCATAACTGAGCTTATTTCAAGTTTGAATATTTTATTTTTCTTTTTGTCTTTTTAGGGCCGCACCCATGGCATATGGAGGTTCCCAGGCGACAGGTCTAATTGGAGCCGTAGCTGCCGGCCTACACCAGAGGCACAGCAACTCTGGATCCAAGCCGTGTCTTCAACCTACACCACAGCTCATGGCCACGCTGGATTCTTAACCCACTGAGTGAGGCCTAGGATCGAACTGGCAACCTCATGGTTCCTAGTTGGATCCATTTCCACTGCGCCACGATGAGAACTCCATCAAGTTTGAATATTGACAGTCACCCACATGCATGGACTAGTATTACCTGTAGTACATAACATGTGTCCAGAAGCCTCCAGTTCATTTCATCTTTGTAGATTGACTTACTTGTTGTGTAGAAGATTTGCAACATTATTTTCCAGATGGCTGTCCTGCAGTCCAGATGTAAATTTCAGTTACTCGATGTCTTTTGGTGGAAGGATTATGTGGAGGACACTTGATCTCTACTCTTCCTCAACATTGAACATTATTAAAGCTTTATTAAATTCTCAAATGTACTTGAGAATTATTGACCTTTATAATGATCATAACACCTTTGTCTTCTAGTGCTGTGTCTTACTAGAGGTACTTTGCTGCACCAAGAGAAAGATTCTGCTTTCAGATTTTCACCACAGCAAGAAATATTTTGCTCTAAGCCTCTAAGGTTATTCACATTTAAGTGTTTAAATCTTGGCTTTTATTTTGAGATCTTTGGCGGTCTTTCCAGCCTCAGTCTTTAAAACCGTTGTCATCTTTCCACCGTCATATAGCTTCTGGCTCCTTCATGGGTAGCCACATACCCAGAAGTAGGGGAGATTGTTCTCTTGGAAACTCATGTCCTGTTGCACTGGTTCTGGTCAGCTCATTTTGACTTCAAGGTCCTTTTTGTCCTTGTATTGATTCCTGCCTTTTACTCTTGGATTTAACACTTGGCTTCTCTCTCTTGGACCTTTGAACCTCATTTTTTCCCCAGCATTAACAGTGTCTCTTAGTGTTAACTTCAGGCATAGATAGCAACACGGCCATAGTAGTTTCTGGACGTTGAAGAATCCGGTAGAACAAGGGAGGCTATTCCATCTAGCAGCTCTATTATTATTATTATTATTATTATTATTATTATTTTATTTTTAGTAGTTATTTTCCCAATATGATTTTTTTCCTACTGTACAGCATGGTGACCCAGTTACATGTACATGTACACATTCTATTTTTGTACATTATCTTGCTCCATCATAAGTGACTAGACATAGTTCCCAGTGCTACATAGCAGGATCTCATTGCTAATCCATTCCACAGGCCAGCTCTCTTTTTTTAAGCAAAGGTACTTTTCACCAAAGCTCCCTAGAAGACATCTTCATACTTTTCTTTGTTCTCAGTTGAGTCACAAGTTTGTTACCGACTCAGTCACTGACAAAGAAAGTGAGATTCCCCTTACATCATCAAGGACACCTTCTGGGTCTAAAGATAGAGTCAGCTTGCTTTGAGGGAGCAGGTACATTTTCCAAGATTATGTGAACAACCTCAATAACATAGAACTTCCTCAGAGACTGGTGTTAAAATTATTTTATTTTATTTTTTGTCTTTTTGTTGTTGTTGTTGTTGTTGCTATTTCTTGGGCCGCACCCACGGCATATGGAGGTTCCCAGGCTAGGGGTCCAATCGGAGCTGTAGCCACCGGCCTACGCCAGAGCCACAGCAACGCGGGATCCGAGCCGCGTCTGCAACCTACACCACAACTCACGGCAACACCGGATTGTTAACCCACTGAGCAAGGGCAGGGACCGAACCCACAACCTCATGGTTCCTAGTCAGATTCGTTAACCACTGCGCCACAACGGGAACTCCTGGTGTTAAAATTATTAATGAGCAATCCATGCTCTTGGGAAATGTGTCATATTGACATCACTATGAGAAAAGCAGCAAGAAACAGGTATTCCTTGCTAACCCTTGGTATGATTTTCAAAATCCTAATTTTTGTAGAATAAAGAAGTTCACTATGGAATTTTGACACTTGTCACATGTAAAATAATGTTGAATCTTCATCATCAATTTTTCAATTACATAATTCCAATTTAATATCCCTGAGCATTTCACAGTCTTTTTAAAAAACATTTCTTATTATAGTTGATTTACATTGTTGTCAATTTCTGTTGTACAGTAAAGTGACTCAGTCACATATCTATACACATTCTCTTTCTCATATTATATTTCATCATGTTCCATCACAAGTGATTAGACATAGATCCCTGTGCAGTATAGCAGGAACTCAGTGCCTATCCATTTGTAATGTAACAGTTTGCATCTATTAACCCCAAACTCCCAACATTTCACGGTCTTTTGATCTGATCCTAAATATACCCATGTAGGAAGGCAGAGCAAATATAAATGCCTTTATTTCACAGATGTAACCAGAGACAGAAAGGTGAAGGATGCTACTGAAGATGATCTTCCTGACACTGACTCCACGCCTTTTCATTATATCATATATTAGGTATCTGTTATTTTCCTTGATGTCCTATCTCCTTAACTAGAGGATATTCTTTTTAAGGGAAATGACATAATGCAATAAAAATTCATATTTTAAGGAAATGACATAATGCAATGAAAATTCATATTTTAAGGCAAGACAAGAAAAATTTAAACATAAAAAATGCTTTCTGCCCATTTCTCTGCCTCCTCCTCTCTAGTGTGCATTGTACATCTGCCTTATGTGTTAACCAGACTTCCCCAATGGCAGAAATACCTGCTCAACCACAAAGTTCATTTTTTTTCTTCTTCTGACACCAACTGTGTTACTCCATAGAAGAGAACATTCCTTTCTCAATTCTGTAAGAGGTCACTATGGCCCACCACCCGTGCTGTAGGTACAGACATCTTTGGTAAATTTTATGTACAATGCTAATATATTATTTCCCTTATAGGTAGAGTTTGATGTAGAACTCACTGGACTGCATCTAGTGGAAGTTTTTCATGTAAATACTTACCTCTAGTCTTATTAATGTTACTAGCTATATTGCTTGTATCTGCCCATTTTATGAGATGATTATTTTTTTTTAGGGTCACATCCACAGTGTATGGAGGTTCCCAGGCTAGGGGTTGAATCGGAGATGTAGCTGCTGGCCCACACCAGAGCCACAGCAATGCCAGATCCAAGCCAAGTCTTCAACCTGCGCCACAGCTCATGGCAAAGCTGGATCCTTAACCCACTAAGCCACCAGGGATCGAACCTGCTTCCTCATGGATGTTAGTCAGATTTGTTTCTGCTGAGCCATGATGATTGTTTCTTGCATTACCAAATGTGTGACTGAGCCTCTGATAAAAATAATGATGAGTAGGTGACTTGAAATGATTAGGTATACAGTTCTATAGGATTAATGATTGTAATAGTGTAACTCTAGATATGAGAAGAAGCCATAAGGAGGCCCCATTTCTTGGAACATAACAGGCTAGTAAGACAGGTGGTCCAGAGGCTTGTGGTTACTATTAAGAAGGCCCAGTCCAACAACAGCACACTGAGTGATCCATCAATGAAATCCTCACCTGACCTGGGGATGCATGCTCCTAGCACCATGGGACAAACTGGTCATGAAATGCCCCCCAAACAGTCATTGAAATTAAGACTGAAAGGGAAGGGATAGGAAAATAAAGAATGTTGTTGGACATCTAGTTCTACAAGAATCAAGTCATTAGCCACTGCATTCACTGACCTACAATATACCCTGAAAGGAATTAGGGGTGAAGATCAGGATGAAGCACTTTGTGCTCTGGGAAAACTGGCAGAACTGGCCTTCAGAATTAGGTATTTTCAGGAGAAAATTTTATGAACCCAGTTTCTTGCATCTTCTCATACTTGAAAAAGCACTAAAACAATTAACTAAGATATCTGCTTTTTTTTTTTTTGAGAATAGCAGTAGCCTTCTACCAGGATGTGCACTCAATTGCACATAAAACCTTCACCAAAATCACATGCATACTGGCCTCTCTACTTACCTTTTTAAAATAGTTCTCAGGGCTTTCTGAAAGACCGACCCCCAGATTATAATCCTTAGGTTGGCTCAAATAAAATTCTGTGTTTCTTTCTTAGATTGACTATTAATTTTTTGTAGACAGATGTATCTTCTATGTATTCTGATGTCTAGTATTTTAGGATTCAGAAAATGTTCATTGATTATAAATTCTCTGCTGAACTAAGGCAAGATTAAAAATCTTGCACTTGAGTCTTTCCTTGACAGTAATATACCTCTGGACATTAATCTCTGCCTGGGTCAGTTTTAGAGGGTGTTTATTTAGATAAAAGTAAACCCATTCTCCTGTGAAATAAAAAAAAGGCAGTTTGGTACTTAATTTCTTCTTTATTTTTTGTGGATACACCATAGAGTTTCTCACAAATTAGACTGTTATTATAAAGACATGAATCTGCTAACATATCTTAAACCATAAAGATTATAAAGTAAGTCAAAGACATGTAAACAAAGCCAAAATCCAATCTGGCCAGAAGAAGCAAAAAAAGGAAAAACAGAAACCATTCAGCAGAGGCAAACAGAATTACCAGCTGCCGAGCAGGGCTTTTCCAGGAGAGAAAAGTTCAGTCAATTGGAAACAGATCAATAACCTAATAAATGCAGTTCAGGATAAGATAACGGCATCAGCATCAACAAAATCTACCATAATTGAGTAGTTTAAGACATCTGAGACCAAACGCTTTTTGTCATAAATAAATTTGTCTTCATTAAATTATATTTAATCTAAGTATAACTTTCTAAATGAATTACATTGTACAGTGCTACATTTTCCATTTGCCTTTGAGCCTGGTGCTCTGGGGTATCCAGTGGAAACATATGCATGGGTCTTGCTGCATCCTCGGGCTTAGTTGGGAGGACTTCTCCTTGAATGGCTCAAGGTGATGAGCCAAAGGCTAGAACTTAAACCCTGATGGATAAATATGTGACACTGGACCACCATGTACCTGTTAGAGTCATTTGAAGAGTAGGCTAATTTGTACCTGGACCTCTTTCTCATTCCAGAATTTAGTTTTATCAGTGTTTTGATTACAACCAAAGTCAACAAGGTCATTTACATGGGCAATGGCTGCTAAGATTCTTGTATGTAACAAATATTTTTATCTGTGGCATGTGGCCTACACACATTCACAGGAAGAAAAACACTGACAAAAAATATATATATTGGCATTCAATCAGAATATGACACAAGTAATGTGTAATTAAAATGTAAAAATAAATTTTTTTCCCAGTTATTTTTTAAAATAGACCATTTTAAATAATAGCTGGAGTGGAGTTCCCGTCGTGGCTCAGCTGAAATGAATCTGACTGGCAACCATGAGGATGCAGGTTCGATCTCTGGCCATGCTCCAGTGGGTTAATGACCTGGCGTCACTGTGAGCTGTGGTGTAGGTCACAGACTCGGCTAGGATCCCATGTGCTGTGGCTGTGGTGTAGGCCTGCAGCTACAGCTCCGATTTGACCTCTGGCCTGGGAACATCCATATGCCACGAGTATGGACCTAAAAAGACAAAAATAAAATAAAATAGGCTATTGTTTATTTAAATGTAGTATAATGTATGCTTTTATGAATGCTATTTGTATACAAAAAATAAATTTTATAAAGTCTTTTGCTGCCTGTGAGAGAGAAGTTTGGGGGCTAAAAAAAGTATACTGTTTGGTTGTAGCACTGGTGCCTCTGCTTTTGATAGGGAAAAAAAAGGCATTTTTAAAACCAAAAATGAGCTATTTCCATTGTGATGAATTTTACATTATTCAGCAGTTGTGTATTGAATTCACGGCTTATCTAATTCCTTTATTTTCCTCTCCTTTTAAAAACTGGCCTTCATTTTAGTCACTCCATCAGATAAAATATAAAGATTAACAAAGAATGAACTAACTGTGATGGCTAAATGAAAAGATATTGTTTGAAATACCTTGTGGTAACCCATTCTGGCCTTGTCTTCTCATTTGTTCACTTCCAACCCTGGGTGTCATTACATTTTAATGATGCGCTGAACTTCTGTGTAGCCTCTCAGCGGTTTTGGTCTAGTATGGTGTGGCAGACCCATTTTAACTGAGAGTGTTCTGTCCCAATTAACTGCAAACAACTCTGACAAGTTACTCTTCAGCCAGTACATTTTCAAAAACTATTTCTTCAGTCCAGGAGAAACTAAATTTGCAATCGTCCTTAAGGTAGAGGAAAGGTATTTGAAGGTCTTGATACAACTGCTAATTCCTTCTGGGAAACCTATTAGCTGTAGTTGCAGCAACACCATCTATTATTAATCTTCTTGCTGAATTATTACAATATTTCTGAGGAAAACGGATTAATTTGTGAAATCTGACAGGTTCTCTTGATTTAAATGGTAGGTAGCTCTGTTAAGCACCAGGAAGTCCTTTAGTTATGTAAATCCTTAATAATACAGGCCTGAACTGTGGAAACTGAGAGATGTCCCCGAGGGACACAGTGGATTCTGGCAGGTGGAAGGGTGTGAGGAATGCTGTCTGTTTGTGATGGTTTGAATGTGTCCAGGTTGCAATCAGAGGAATGGGCTAAATGACTTTAGAGGTTCCTTCTGGACCAAAGAGTATTTCCTATAATTAACTGTTATTTGCTGCTCAGTAGCAGCAATTTCAGTCTGTCTATCTATCTATCTATCATCTATCTATCTATCTATCTATCTATCTATCTATCTATCTATCTATCTATTTTAGGGCTGCACCCTCGGCATATGCATGTTCCCAGGCTAGGGGTCAAATAGGAGCTACAGCTGCCCCTCTACACCACAGCCACAGCAATGCCAGATCCGAGCCATGTCTGCGACCTACACCACAGCTCAGAGCAATGCAAGATCCTTAACCTACTGAGCAAGAGCAGGGACTGAACCCTCAACCTCATGGTTCCTAGTCAGATTTATTTCCACTATGCCATGACAGGAACTCCTCAGTCTCCGTATTTAGATTCCTATATGCCCCTCTGCTTCTTTTCGTAGGTAGCCCAGATATGAAATAAAGCTTCTCGTGCTCCTGATGTCTAATTATTTTTTTCATGATTTTGCTAAAATCATGGTTTTGGGAGTCTAGAGCTTGCCTCATAATTTCTGTTCATTTTCAGAGCTTTCATTCATACAGTGAAATACCTCTATTTTTCTGCCTCTCTTTTATCTCACATCAACTAAGAGTTCAAAATTATTTTCCTGCTTTTTTTCCAAAGGGATTTTCACTCCTTTCCCCTCCACCATCAAACCTACACACCTAAACTGGAAGAGAATTACCTCTTAGGGTAACTAGTCACTTTGGCAAGGCAGCAGTTTATTAGACATGTTATATTTGATTATAATACCTCTCCTTTCCCAAATACGAGCTGTAAAAGAATTCCCTCCCTTTTCCTTTTACGGCCTCTCTTCCTTTAAAAGTATTTCTAAAACATTACTCCATGGCATAGCAACCCATCTGGAACTGTTTGGAGGTAGGCTGCCTCTGTTTATTCCAGAGTCAGCTCTGGTGTCAACTCTGTAACTGCTCCTGTTGCATAGGATGTGGTCTGGGAAAGTGGGGCCAAAGTAAAATTCCAGCACAGATCTGTCCAACTGATGTTGATAAGCCCTGCTGTTTCTACCACATCTCTGTTAGGGGTAAAGATGCTAAAAAGTAGCATATCAAGACAAATTAGAAATATAGGTGACCTGAAGATATTGCCATTGCATTTCTCCCCACTGCACATACAATCAAATCCTCATTAAGCCTATGGGACCACCTGGTATTGCTACTTTGAAATATAAATTCAGTACAGATAATGAATCCAGCTGGGAATACTTAAGAAAACTCAAATGAATGCTTTTTAAAGTTTTTTAATAAAAATAGGTTTTAATACACAAATGAAAATTTGTGCAGGATTTGGGTTTATTTGAATGCTGGTCTAAATTAGGATAAACGATAGTTGGATATTATCTGATAACTTAAGAAATGCTATTGAATGTCTTCTGATTGTTTTTCTAGCCACAGCTGAGTATAGTGGTTTTTTTTTTTTTTTTTCTGAGCATATTTGAGAGTTTGCAAAACTTTGCTTACAATAGGGACCTAAACAATTATAGGTTTGAATTCAGTTCGTAGGACTCTGAAGCAATTATGTATTTAGATCTTAGAAGCTCTGGTGTTCGCTTCAGCAATGTAGCAAATCTATAAATTTATCCTTCTTTTTTTTTTAAGCTTGCATTTACCTGAATGGTACACTCCCCTTTTTTTTCCCTTGGAAAGTATCTGTTTTCAATGTATTCTGAGATGTGTTTAATCTTCCTTTATTTTTTTTCCATTTAATCCACAGATTAACTTTATTATCTCTTCTCTCTTTTTTCTTCCCTAAGAGCTGCAACATTTTCACGATGTTTTAAATCTTACAGCACTGAGTTGAATACAAATGGAATTCCAAACAAGCAAACGCATAATCTATCTCCCCTTTTTGGGACTGCTAAATATCAAAGAAAGTTTATTCTTTGCTGTCAGGGTTTTTACATAGACATTATTTTCACTTAGGCATTTAAAGTACTTTATTAAGTTTTAGTGTTTTCTGAGGCTCTTCTATTTTTATATAAACTGATATGTTGAGTAAGTAGAATGCCTCTCTTTTCCTATAGTTCTGCAATTGGACTTATCCAAAGAAGTATGTTCCTTTCTGAGGAAAAACAGTCTAAGTGTGCTTGATTTGGAGTTGCAGGGCCAGCAGGAAATTATTCAATACTAGACTTTCCTAGTGAAAGGACCAATCCCCTCATTTTAGAGAATAGGAGCTGAGACTCATAGAAGAAAAGTGACTCATCAAAGTTGATGGGGGAGCTCAGTGCTCCACCAGTACAACCTGCTGCCTCTCATCTAGAAACCTTTCCACATTCAATGGGCCCCTACTGCATGCCAAGACTGTATAGAGGACATTTTTTAATTGAATTTTTGGAGGTTTATTGATACATAATTGTTATATAACATCATACATAATTGTTATATAACATAAAACATATATTTAAGGTATACAGTGTATTTGATACATGTGTGTTTTGCAAAATGGCACCATGAGTAGGTTAGTTAACATATCCATCACCTCATACCATTGCAATATTTTTTGTGTGTATAGTAAGAACATTTAAGACCTACTGTCAGCAACTTTCAAGTATGTAATACAGTTTTGTTAGCTATAGTCAACATGCTGAATAGAAGATCCTCAGAATTTGTTCATTTTTATAACTGGAAGTTTGTACCATTTGACCAACATCCATCCATCTTCTCCACTCCTACCCATCCCCCGCCTTGACAATTAGCAGTCTACTCTCTGTTTCTATGAGTTTAGATTTTTTTTAGATTCCACATATAAATGAAATCATACAAACCATACTGTATTCGTCTTTATCTGACGTGTTTCACTCAGCATGATGCCCTCAAGGTCCACCCATGTTATTGCATCATTTTATGGCTGAATAATATTATTTACCATATATAAAAATAATGTATAATATATATACACACACACACACACCTATTTAAATTTTATTCATTCATCTGTTGGTGGACACTTAGTTTGTTTCCATGTATTAATTATTGTGAATGAACAGTATTGCAATGAACATAGGGGTGCAAATATCTTTTTGAGATCCTGATTTTATTTCCTTCAGATATGTACCCAGAAATGGGATTGCTGGATCATATGGTTCTTCTATGTCTAATTTTTAAAGGAATCTCCATACTCTTTCCCATAATAGCTGTACCACCAACTGTGCACTAGGGTTCCCTTTTTTTCCACATCCTTGCCAATCCTCATTAGTTCTTTTTGTTTTGATAATTGTTGGAGGAGGTCATCAGGAGGTGGAGACTGCTGGCTGACCCATGAGCTGGACCAGGCAATCCAAATCTTTTCACCCCTTCCCTGGTCTTTAGAATGTACATTCTGTGGGTGGGTGTGAAGGTATACACCTAAGACACACTTCATATGTATGTTCCCTTGCTTATTAAACCTGCCACCTACCAAGCTAGAGTGGTCTGCCTCTTACTTCTGTTTCTCCTTGCCCTGCGTGTGTGGGGGCCAATTTTGTGAGCCAACAATAATGACTGAGATGAGCTCGAGCCAGTTTGTGGGCCATTTCAAGGTTGGGATTGAGGTATTTGGGGCTTCTCCAGGGTCCCTTGGTGTATCAGGCAGGTGACCATCACAAAGCCAAATGGGGCTGTGGCCATGTTGTCAGGGTACAGAGCTATTTTCATTTCTGCAGCCAAGACCACAGTTGGCAAGTCAGACAGAGGGTTGCAAGCCTGTCTTGCTCTCCTCAGTCTTAGACTGCCCTGGGCTTTCACAGTCTTCCACCTGGATCCCAAATCTCCCACAAAGGCATGTTTGTCTGTAGAGGGATGCTAAATTATTGTTGAAGGAGGATATGTATGAGGAACATATTATTCAACCATTTTTCTCAGGATGCTGTTTTTATGTGGTATATATTTCTCCTTCCTCTTTATGACTTTCCAAACTTCAGAGTATATATACTGTGAGAAGCACACTGATAGTTATCACTGAAATAAATTTTGTTTAAGAAATTGGACTTAAGCAAGTCAAACAAATGATAGAAACAATTTACTTAAAAGAAGGACACTTAGGAGTTCCCATTGTGACTCAGTGGTTAATGAATCCAACTAGGAACCATGAGGTTGCGGGTTCAATCCCTGGCCTTGCTCAGTGGGTTAAGGATCCAGTGTTGCCGTGAGCTGTGGTGTAGGTTATAGATGTGACTTGGATCCCATGTTGCTGTGGCTCTGGTGTAGGCCAGTGGCTACAGCTTCTATTAGACCCCTAGCCTGGGAATCTCCATGTGCTGCAGAAGCGGCCCTAGAAAAGGCAAAAAGACAAAAAAAAAAAAAGAAGGACACTTAAATGCAAGTAATAGGATTTGTTATTTCAGGATTAATGATTCCAGATAAGTGGTTTGACACACTGTTGATATACATTTTCTGATGAGAAGCCACAACATAAAAATCAAAAGATCATAGGCTGTGAAATCAGAGAGACCCAGGTTCAAATCCCATCTCCATTATCTGTTGGTTGTTACTCATGAACAAGTAGCTTTGACCTGGCAGAAACCAACATACAAATAGAAATATGGACCCTGCAGAGCATATGCTCTGACTGGAACATGTGCAGGATGCTAAGAGAGCATGGAAAGGGGACCCCAGCGAGGCTGGAGGATGTTGAAGAAGTCAAACCTGACCCTCTGTAATTGAGAGGCTACTATTGAGATCTGTAGTGTAATTTGTGAGATGCAGAAAAACTCTCTTGTTCAAAAATGTCTCTGGGAATTCCTTTTGTGGCTCAGCACGTTAAAAACTCAATTAGTGTCCATTAGGATGCGGATCTGATCCCTGACCTTACTCAGTGGGTTAAAGGATCTGGCATTATGGTAAGCTGTTGTGTAGGTTGTTGATGTGGCTCAGGTCTGGTGTTGCTGTGACTGTGGTGTAGGCAGGCAGCTACAGCTCTGATTCAGCCCCTAGCCTGGAAACTTCCATATGCCGTGGGTGTGGCCCTAAAAAGACAAAAAAAAGTCTCTTTCCATCTTTAACCATTACTCACAGTAACGTACTCCTGGAATGCTAAAATTGCTACTGTTGTAAATACCTTCTTTGGGATAAATCTTTTCTGTAAAGTGCCCCAATAAAACTATGCCGTGCAGCAGAAATTGACTCAACACTGTAAATGAACTATATCCTAATGAAAAATAAATTAAAAAATACTAGTATGTCCGAAAAGTGGGATAACATATTCAGAATATATCCCCCCACTGCCCTTTCTTCTCTTTCCTGCTACCTGGAGGCAGGTCAGGGCTCTGGGGAAATGAACAAGGGTAAAGAGTTGTGGCAAAGAGTCTGGGGGAGTTTTGGCAAAAGGGTTGGGCCCCAGATGTTTGGGATGGCATCTGGGCACCTCTAGGGGAGGGAGGAGGGAGTGTGTAGTGGACATAAGTGGTTATAAGGACAAACTTTGCTCACCTTGATTATTTTTCAGAGGCCAACAGAGTCCCTCAAAGTGGACAGTGACCTTATAAGACATTGACTCTGGAAACCTGAAACTGTCAAGGAAGGGTTTTCCTCTGCCTACAGCTTTTGCATATACATTCCATCCTAAAAGAAAAATGAGGGGAGAGTCAACATGTTTACAAATATGCAAAATACGGAATGTAGGTACTGTGAGGAAATTACCTTTCATATGAATAATATTGTGTATTTGTCAAAGCCTAAATCCAGGGTTGAATGGGAACTGGAGTACAAGGAGAAACCTTTGGAAGAAAGTATCTAAATAACCCTGAAGCTGCAATTTTCAATGCATATGTCTCTGACACAGCTGGGTGGTAGGGAATCCTAGAATTTCCATGAGAGCTCCTAAGTGCAGCCAAGGGTGCCTCAGGCCACTGTGTTTGGCTCCATGTGAGCGCTTGGGAGGCCAAATAGCTGAAAGTTTACTTCATTTCTAGCATCCTGACATTTGTACAAGGTAGATTTGTTATCATTTCTTATCAACCACAACACATCAGTGGTATGAGTGTTGTGGGGGGTCATCGTTAATATTTGACTTCACTTTCCAGTGGAGGTATGAGTGCTAGATATATCTTGGAGCCAAATAATAGCCTTATGTGCTTTCCATGATGAAGTTCTACCAGATGTCTGAAATCAAATGCACAGTAATAAAAGATAATTAGCAAAGTTGTTAGTTTTAAATAAAAACAGTGATGAAAAATTTAAAATAATTGAGTAGGGAAACAGAGCAGTAGTTACGATAATATTGTGTCTTTTTTAATTAATGAATTTATTACATTTATAGTTGTACAATGATCATCACATCCAATTTTTTTCTATTTTTTAAATTATTATTATTATTTTTAATAGTTATTTCCCAATACAATTTTTTTTCTACTGTACAACATACATATACACATTCTATTTTTGCACATTATCATGCTCCGTTATAAGTGACTAGACATAGTTCCCAGTGCTACACAGCAGGATCTCATTGCTACTCCATTCCAAAGGCAATAGTTTGTATCTATTAACCCCAAGCTTCCCAACCACCCACTCCCTCCCCCTCTCCCTTGGCAACCACAAGTGTATTCTGCAAGTTCATGATTTTCTTTTCTGTGGAAAGGTTCATTTACAATCCAATTTTATAGGATTTCCATCCCACAGCCCCAACACATCCCCCCACCCTCCCAAAACTGTCTCCTTTGGAAACCATAAGTTTTTTCAAAGTCAGTATCTGTTCTGCAAAAAAGTTCATTGTGTCCTTTCTTCAGATTCCACATGTCAGTGATAACATTTGATGTTGGTGTCTCATTGTCTGACTGACTTCACTTAGCATGATAATTTCTAGGTCCATCCATGTTGCTAAAAATGCTGTTATTTTGTTCCTTTTAATGGCTGAGTAATATTCCATTGTGTATATGTACCACATCTTCTTTATCCACTCCTCTTAACTTGGTAATTTTAGGAAGACTAGTATATAATTTTAGACATAATTTTTAGAAACTTAAATGGTGCAAGACAGAATAAGAGGGAATAAATAATATAATTTAAACATTGTAGAATCATTTGGGATATTAGCATTCAAAAATGTAAACAAAATGACTTCTAAGAATTGCACTTAATACTTATTTATTATTTATTTATTTATTTCCATTTGGGATGCCTTTCAAGCAAAAAAGATTCTTTCTTCACATTTGTGAGGGGAATTAAAAGCAGAAGATCAATTGTGCCACTCCAAAATTTTTCAAAGCAAGAAAATCTTCAAAATTATGTACAACATCCACAAAAATCATCTCTGATCCAGATATAATGAAGGCTGTAAAGAATGCAAATAAGCAATTATTAGATGTTGTTAAGCTGAGTAGTTATAATGATAACTAAACATTCTCCTGAAGATTGATTAACTGTGAGTTTATTGATGCTGGACATGATGTTGAAATATGCATTTGGCTAAGTCAGCCTTCTGAAGGCCAAGGGTGAAGCTGACTGGCAATTTTAGGGATGTCTGTGGCTGAAGTTAAACAATTTTTCATCTCCAAATTTGTGGCTGAAGTTAAACAAGTTTGCATCTCCAACTTTGCATCTCCAAATAAGGGCTGCCAGAGACACCATCATATCTGCAGAATTAATAATGGTAAGTCACATGATGAGTATGTGTGCCTGCCATTCAGAGTGGCCTTGAACAATTCTGAAGATGGAGAACCATCAGTGGATGTTTTATCCAGCTTAAGCATGTTAGTTAAAGTCACATATACGGGGGAACATAACCTGGTCTAGACATTCATAGGCCAAGACTTAACACACTCTGGGGCAGGTGGTCTTATTTTACACTTCCGCCAGAAGGAAAGTACCCAGATAAAATCAGGATCTTAATTTATACAATGCGATTGACCATATTCCAAACAAATATTTTCTCAAAAATTTTTTCCCTTTGTTAGTTCTAGTAGCTAGAAATCTGGTTATCAAAATCTAACCAGGCAGTATGATGGAGATCTTAGTTCCATGATCTTACTAAATCACTTGTGTAAACTGCCCAGAGAAACTCTAAAGTTCATGATTCCCTACTGTTGTGGAATGCTCTAATTCCAGAAAGTTTGATGAATGAAACAGACACAGAGCTAGGTGGTAGTGATTGGGGCATCCATAATATGTTTAATAACACTACTGATAAAGGAGATAGAGGAACCAAACTACAGATGGGTCTTTAGGTCAAGGCTGATGCAGTAACCCCAGCTATATTGCCGTAGCCCTTCTATGGTGCCATCTTGTGTGCATGTACATCAGGAGGTTTGGCACCACCTGGTTCCTTATCAAGGCAGGTCAGTGGTATTTGTGTGAACTCTTGTTCCCTGGGTATAACCAATTCCTGGGTCTACGGCCATGACTTATGACAGATTTGAAGGTATTGGAGACCATGAATTTTCAATGCCCCCTTC